>NW_027205715.1:5947500-6542500 GCF_024711535.1 Dipodomys merriami | reverse complement strand
TTCATACCATCTGGAAATACTACCAAAAAAAGTGAAAATCTACAGTAGGTCGAGGAAACTGACAGATTTTCAGATTTGTGTGGAAATATTTCATTGGTATTGTCATCTTAAAGTTAGTTCAATAAAAGTAAAGACCAAGAAACTATCTGTACAACAAAGCCCAACCAGTCATTGGTTCAATTTAAGACAACTTTATCCTTGATTAAGTGAGGATGGTTATCAGTTTTACATGACGTTTATCCAGCCAATGGTGTTAGTTGTTATTTTTACCTCCTTCAACTATGAAATATATTAATAAAATATAGCAAATCCATGAAACATTGTATCATGCAAATATAATCCTACATAGTACAATCTGGGTGAACACTGATGATATTAAGACAATAAGACAGAACAAAAAGAGACTATATATTGGATAATTTCATTTACATGAAATGCCCTGAAAATAAAAATTAATGAGACAGAAAGAAAATTAGTTTTAACCAGAGGGTAATGGGGAAGAGGATGTAAGTGACGACGGTTGCTAATATGTCATTTTTTATGGATTTCTTTATGAGTTCATAAAAATGTTCTAAAATTAGATAGAGGTTATATACAACTGTCTGAGCTTTGCAAAACCATCACTCTATATACTTGATATGCAGCTTTGACACCATGTAAATTAAATTTCAATAAATATGTTCTATAACTTGACCAGCTTTAATTTTACATTTATTTGTATAATTATTTGATTAAACGTCATTCCCCATTATTGTAAGTATAATGAGGCAGAAATTGTCCTTCCTTCCCAAAGACTTATTACTGGACCCACAGCTTTTGACCTGATTCCTAGCATTTGGTAGGTACTTAAGAAATGTTGCAATAGTCATCCCTAAAATGGCAATGACAGTACCGCCCTTACAAGTTTCTCGAGAAATAAATATATTTATATTTGTGAAGTGTTTAGGAACATGTTGGGCATATATTATCAGAGGAAAGGCCCAAAACATGATAGCTATGAGACCATCTTGAATAGAGCATAACACATATCAGGAACACATTAATTAGGCCTAATTATGCTGGTATGTAGGCAGACATGTTTGTATACAGATATATCTCCCATAATTTCCATGACTAATATAACATTTTTCCCAAAATTGCTATGCTGGTCTCCACTAAACAATAATTCAATCACCTGAAGTGTAACATGTTTGCCAACCTGGTTTGAAAATTATCTTCTCTTGCACATACATGTAAGCCCACACTTTTATGCCCATGTGTGTTTTGGTGCTTCACTGCTTTTTAAGAGAGTTTACATAATTTCATAAGCAGTTGCAAATTAAAATGGCCACCACTACCTTAGAGAAAAATGACCCACAATTCAAAGTCATAGGTGAGAAGCTTAGTAACATCATAACTTCAAAGAAAGATGCATAATTTCCCAATTTATTTCTCAATTTTGACCTTGCAGGCTGGCGCCTTCTTTGGATCCAGTCCGGGTATTCCTGACTTCCGGTTCTTACCACTAGCCACCACCTCCTGTCATGAGGTCTACAAGCTGAACAGCCAGTCAGCTGGTTTTCTGGGCTCAAATTCCCATCTAAGAGGCTCAGATATGCAGAAAATACAAAAGAACAATTTGTAAACACATGTTTCTCCAGCTCAGAACACAATATGGGAGGAACAAAAGGGAGCGGGAGCGAGCACTCCCAGATCTAATCTTTAGAATTGCAAAGAAGTCATGACTTTTTTGACTTATTTAATTTGGTTGGGGATGACATGGATGCTTGATATGACTGAGATTTTGGTTTTCATATGTTAATAGTTTTAACATTTTCCTGTCTAGTGAAGCATACTGTGATGGGAATAAAATTATTTGATAGTTTTTTCGATGTTTTATTTGGAATATTTGACTCCTTGGAAGATACTCAAGAAAGTAAAAAGCACAATGAAAACAAACTTTGGGCAAGGAGCTGGCATCCACATGCACACACCTCTGTGTGTTTGTGTGTGTGTGTGTGTGTGTGTGTGTGTGTGTGTGTGTGTGTGTGTGTGTGTGTGTGTGTGTGTGTGTGTGTGTATTTCCTAGAAAATGAGGTATATTTGGCACTTTATACTAGTACTCTGCTCCTTATTGAGGAGATAAAATGGCATTAGAAAGGGAAATATGATTTAGAAAGGAATCTTTACAATATCATGAGACTGAAACAGTGCCATCAAATTTCCAAGTTGCAGGAAGATTATATGTTATCTTATGAAGTCCATCCCAGCACTTGAGCTTCTGTTCTGAGAATTACATCTGGAAATTAAAGACACAAAGTAAAAATCCTACCAGAGTCACTTGCTAGAATAGGAGTGAATTTTCCACAGGACATTCTATACCGTCTGTATTCAGGCAATTTAATTTTCCTCTTAGGGGCTTAGACATGCCCCTTAAAAATAATGGATTCAAACAAGACATCCCTAAGATTTGATATCTGCCATATCTAAGATGTCATTCAGATCTTTTATAACTCCTAAAACCTGCCTAATAAACTGCTCTATATTTTTCAGGTTTGTATTTTTTTCAGGTTTGTTCATTTCAACTTAATGCATAAAGGTGCTTTTCTAAGTTTGCATGATTAGAGGTATACACCCATGTGGCTGGGACAATAATATTTATATGAAGAGAAATTGAAATATATTGAGAGCAATACCATACGAATGGCTAATTCTCAGAATTTTACATCAGGTGTCTTCCTCCAGGAAAGCATTATAAATCGACTGTGGGGTGCAAGTGTATAATTTACTTTTTGAAGCTTGTTTCTGAGTGCAGTGAAACAAATTAGCATAGAGTTGTAGAAAGGGAACAACAAACAAAAAGAAGTGATGAGCAACAGAAGACATAGTGTTGTCTTGAGAACTAATTAAGCTAATGTTTCTACTACAGGGACAGAGCTAAAGCCATGGACATCATGTTTCTTTTATCAAGACAACAGTCTTGCCAGTGCTCGTGGCTCAAGCCTCTAATCATAGCTACTCAGGAGGCTGAGCTCTGAGGATCAGGGTTCCCAGGAGGCCTGGCCTGAAAAATCCCCATGAAACTCATGTCTCCAAGGAACTTTGAACTAAGGGAAGACACCAGCCAGAATCCAGAAAAACATAGGAAGAAGAAGTCAGGCTATGTATTTCTCATCTCTCTTGCAGCATGGCCAAAGTGTAGAAGAGTGCATTCTCCTACCTACTTCTATAGCGCCTTTTCAACAGACTCTTTCAAGATTCTGAATCTTTCCTATTTTTCAGTAACTACGTGCCACTTTCTTTTCCCTTTTAGGTGTAGAGGCAAGAAGAATAGCATTCTGCAGCTTTCAGAAGTTAGGATGTTTCTGTAGCCGTGGTTGCTTTCCTTAAAAACAAGTTCATGCTTTTGCAGATGGAACTT
The DNA here is from genome assembly GCF_024711535.1 of Dipodomys merriami. Lineage (NCBI taxonomy): Eukaryota > Metazoa > Chordata > Mammalia > Rodentia > Heteromyidae > Dipodomys > Dipodomys merriami. Next base: position 6,539,100 of record NW_027205715.1, on the reverse strand, counting down.
CATTAGATTCTAATTCATTAAATCACATCTTTTGTGCTCCATTTCTGTACCTGACTGATAACAATTAGCAAAACTAGAAACGTAGTTTAGCTAAGATAAAAATATCTTTGTTGCTGTTGTTTTTAATATACTTATAATGTACTCTGTGATTTCTGTTGTTTCTTTTGGATGATCTTCCCCCATGATTTAACCCCTGTTTTCACTGCATTTGATTCCGGTGCCCTGCATCTTGTATATACATTTTTCTAATTTGGGGAGGTGAAGGGAAATAACAAATTGCTGAAACAAGGATACAGGTTGACCCATTGTAACAATGAGATGTACAAGACAAAAACAATCTTTACAACTTCGGGTGCAGAGGGAAGGGAGGAGAGGGGGAGGTGGGGGGAGAAGGGATGGGTGGGGGAAAAACAAAGGAGGAGGTAACTGCTTCATAGGAAATGTGCTTATTACCTTACTCATGGAACTGTAATCCCTCTGTACAGTATCTTTATGATAAAATTAAAAAACAAAAAATACTCAACACATTCAGGAAACTTGAAACATACACACGTGCATTCCTTAGTTTTCTAACAAAAAGTTGAAGTATCCTGTCATGTTGTTATCGATTAGAATGAAAATTTATCATATTACATGATTCTCCTATGCAATGCATCACTCATGATTCAATTTCAAAGTCGGTCGACAACTCATAGTTGTAAAATATGTACATCATCCATCTGGAATTTCTCACACTTTCTTTATATTGCTCCATGCTCACCTAAAGTGAAAACATTTTATGCAACGTTCTTTATTGCTTCATTATTCAATGTTCCATTCTGTTTTCATAAATGCAGCTAGACTTTCATTTCAGGCTCTAATTAAATATTACCTAAACACAATGAAAAACAATAAATAATTGTAATGGAATGTACAAGAGGAATAAATAGAGTTGGAAACAAACACAATATGTTTGAATAAACAATGAAAATGGCAACAGCAAAGCGCCAATGAGTAGAGAAAGCTATTTTCTCTGGGCATATACTTTCCCCCAGAAATGCACAGCATTGATTAAGCCAATATGTGAGTTAAGAGAAGAGAATGATCAGAGTCTGGTTTTCTTTAATGTTAATGTTTATAAATAAAATTACTACAAATAAGAAAGCATTAAAATGTGCACTTAACAGCCCCATAGAAGGAAAATCAAAACGTGTTCCATAAAAAATTAAAATTCTAAAATTATACCAACATTAATTTTTTCCAAGTCTTTCCATGTCCTAACAAATGGGGCGAAAAACAAATCGTTTAAATAGGGATACAGGTGGACCCATTGCAACAATGAGATGTACAAGTCGTTATGTGGAAAACGAACTTTACAACTTTGGTGCAGGGAAGGAGGAGGGAGTGGGGAAGATCAGGTGGGGGCAGGGGAGGATGGGAAGGGATGGGAAGGGGAAACAAAGGAGGAGGCTACAATGCTTGATAAGAAATGTACTCATTATCTTGCTTATGTAATTGTAACCCCTCTGTACAGTATTTTCACAATAAAAAAACATGTATTTAATATAAAGAAAAAAAATTAAAATTCTACAGGAAAAAAACATAATATATATCTTAGCTATGGTAAATAATGCTGCAGTAAACATAGTTGTGCTGGTAGCTTTAGTATGGTCTTGTTTGTGATCATTTGGGTAAATGCCCAAAAGTGGGATTGCTGGGTCATAGGGGAGCTCTATGTGGAATCTTTTGAGGAACCTCCATACTACTTTCCAAAGTAGTTGAACAAGTTTACACTCCCACCAACAATGCAGTAGGGTTCCCTCCTGTCCACATCCCCTCCACCATCTGTTGTTATCAGCATTCTTGATTATAGACATTCTAGCTGGGGTGAGGTGGTATCTCAATGTTGTTTTGATTTGCATTTCTTTTAAGGCTAGAGAGGTTGAGCATTTTTTCATGTGTCTATTGGCCATCCTTCTTTCCTCTTCAGAGAAGTTTCTTTTTAAGTCTTTAGCCCACTTATTTATTGGACAGTTGTTCCTTTGGGGATTTGTTTTGGGGGGATTTAATATTTTGAGTTCCAGGTATATTTTAGATATGAAACCCTTGTCCATTGTATGGCTAGTGAAGATCTTCTCCTAACCCAGATGCCCCTCAGTAGATGAATGGATCAAGAAAATGTGGTATATATACACAATAGAATTCTATGCCTCCATCTGAAAGAATGGCATTGCCTCATTTGTTAGGAAATGGAAAGACTTGGAGAAAATTATATTAAGTGAAGCAAGCCAGGCCCAAAGAAACTTAGGTCCCATGGTTTCCCTTATTTGCATTAACTAGTGTATGTCTGAGACAAGCAGAAAAGGTCAGATAAGATGATGTTAGGTGAAATGAACCCCAAGATAAGGACTCAAATGTTTTTTTTTCTTTCTTGCTATTTTTTCTAACACATTTATAAGATTATTTCTATGTTGCCTTGTCCCTCCCCCACAGTATAACTCTTGTTTTCACTGTATTTGATGTTGGTATAATTTGGGGAGGGAAGGGAAAAAACAAATTGTTTAAATAGGGATACAGGTGAACCCATTGCAACAAAGAGATGTACAAGAAGTTATGTCAAAAATGAACTTTACAACTTTGACGTGGGTGGGGGGTGCAATGGGGGGGATGGGGATGGAGGGAGATGGGAAGGGATGGGAAGGGGAAACACAGGAGGAGGCAACAATGCTTGATAAGAAATGTACTTTCCTCTTCAGAGAAGTTTCTGTTTAAGTCTTTAGCCCACTTATTTATTGGGCTATTGTTTCTTTGAGGATTTTGTTGTTGGGAGATTCAATTTTTTGAGTTCCAGGTATATTTTAGATATGAGACCCTTGTCCGTTGTATGGCTAGTGAAGATCTTCTCCCAATCCATGGGCTTTCTATTGATCTTGCTAGCTATGTCCTTTTCCATGCAGAAGCTCTGCAATTTCATGCAATCCCATTTGTCCAATCTTTCTTTGATTTGTTGTGTTTCTGGGTCTCTATTAAGAAAATTTCGGCCTGTGCCAAGGAGATCTAGGGTTTCTACTTATTTCTTTGCTCATGTAATTGTAACCCCTCTGTACGGTATTTTCAAAATAAAAACAAAACAAACAAAAATACATATGTAGAAATTAACTAGGGAAAGAAGAAAGAGTGATTCCCCAATGAGGAAAACGTGTATACAAGTGAGAGCAGAAAATCTGGAGCAAAAGGTACATTCAATTGAGTGTGAAGTCAGGCCCAGTATGCAATGCTGTGAACCCTGACCACTTTATTATTATCTGTCAAGTTGGTATTAACGTACGTATCATGGATATGTGGGAAGACCAAATAAGATGGTTCATCTAAGAAGTTATCTGTGATCATTTTTCACTTAGATATGTCAAATCTAGCCAGGTACTGGTGGTTGACACCTGTAATGCTAGCTACTCAGGAGGCTGAGATCTGAGGATTGCGATTCCAAGGCAACCCAGCAGAAAAGCCTCTGTAAGACTTTTTACCTCCAATTGACCTCTCAGAAACTTGGAATTTGAGCTGTGGCTTAAAGTAGTAGAGTGCTAGCTTGAGCAAAAGAGCACAGGGACAACACCCAGGCCCTGAGTTCAAGCCACCAATGACCAAAAAAATTTAAAAAATTAAAATCTGCTATTCTTAGGGTCAAAAACAATAGGCTTATTGTATGTTACTACTACTGAAGTTCTCAAAAGACACACACTATATATTACAAAAGTACAACCAACCTGGAGCTTCAAAGTTGAAAGTTCCAACTTGTTTATTTCATTCACTGTTAAATTTGTCATGAACGTTTTTTTTTAAAGTATGAAAAACAACATAATGTCCTACAAATCTATAGAACATTTTAATACTAGACTTGCAGTGTTGCCTATTATGGTAAATGAAATGTCTATGATTTCTTAGAACTGCTTCAATTGCGTATAAGTAGACCCAGCACATGTATGGAAGAGAATTGCTTTGTTTCATGTGACTTGGGTGTTCTCTGACCATAGTAATTAAAATAGGAAGGAAAATTTTTGATATCCGACTTCTATTACATGTCACTTTGGCATTGCCGATCTCCCAACCGGCCGTCTTTCCCATGCATTTTAATTCTCTAGCTGTGAGAAAGGCAATATTCTGCTTGTGATATTGAGCTGAGGAAAATCTAGCAGGCTTGAGAACTGAAAATTTGTTTTGTTTTGAATTTAAAACAATATATGAAGGGGTTTAATTTCTCACTTCTGAAAGATATTGCTGCGTAAATACCTATAAATTATTCCAAACACAATTGTCATGCAAATCCCTGTGTTCCTTTCCTTTGCATTTGTTACAATGTGATTTTGAGACTTGAATGTTGATTTAAAATTCAGGTGAAGCTGAAGCCACAATTCCAAGATATAATGTGCCATTGGAAACTACATGTTTTTGAGAAGAAAGTGAAAATTTTGTACTCACACCAACCTTTGCTAAACAGAAAATTCAGGTTTATCTCTTAGGATCAGAATTTCAACACACTTAAGTTGTACTATGTGTGCAGAGTTTTCTTGACAGGCATGGAAATGCTTAAAATTATATTGATGCAATATCCAAGATTCAGAAAACATAATTATAATCATTAAGGGTTGATATATTAAACACTAGAGACATTATTTTAATAGTTGCTAAACCTTAGAGATAAACACACTAGAATTTGTCATATCACTTTCCCTGTTCTTAGATATATTCACTATTTTCTATAATAGGTTTCACTGACCTGTTCATCTGCTTGAACTTTATTCAGTGTGGCTCTCTCCTACTATGTCCTGTGTTAGACTAAACACATACTGTATTATATTAAACAGAGTCATCAGCTATTTAACTCTACCTCTTGCTAATTTACTGGCTGTGTGTTGTTTTACATTCTTCAGAGTCTCCTAGTTAAGATTGGTTGCTATTGATGTTCATGCCCATTCAAAATGTTGATGCTGACAATCTGATTCTGAATGTCAGGAACTTTGATGATCATGAGATAGATCTCACATAACATTCTCCTTGACATTCAAAGACATAGTTAAGAGTCACCTGTCTGACCTGGGCACTGGTGGCTCATGCCTGTCATCCTAGCTACTCTGGAGGCTGAGATCTGAAGATCACATTTTGAAGCCAGCCCAGGGAAGAAAGTCAGAAAGACTCTTGGCTCCAATTAATTGCAGAAAAAAAAAAAAAAACAGAAATGGCACTGTGGCTCAAGTGGCAGAGTGCTAGCCTTGAGCGAAAGAGGTCCAGACTTATATTTCAATCCCCAGGACTGGAAGAAAAGAAAAGAAAGAAAAGTGAGTAAGTCACGGGGCTATAAATCTCAGAGGGCTCTCTCCAATCACATTGGCAGCCTCATCTCAGAATCAGTCTCCAGGCTTGTGGGAAACCAATGTTTTGTAAGCCAATCTATAACATTCCGTTATGGCATCCCACACTAAAATAATGTCAATGTACCTTTTACTGGGCCTGTAACCTCATCCATCGAAGTTCTACCAGGTAAAGTTTCTCTAACAAATGATGGTGACATAAAATTTTTCATTGATATAAAGGGTAGTAAGATTAAACTAAGATCTCTAATTTTTGGTCTGACCCAAGGTAAAGGGCATCAAACTATACTATGTATCTTGAAAGATTACAAATATTTAACTTAGAACATTGTAACCTGTGTATTACTCATCTTGGTAAAGAATAGAGAGTAATTACTCCAGTTACAAATTTGAAATTTTATCTTCAGTTTCTCTTTCAGTAATCCATATTCAATCAATCTTCAAGTTGTGTTGGGGCAGGGGTCCTGCCAATGAGAATTGTTGCTTTTTCTGCATAAGTACTCATGCATCTTTTCACTCAGAACCAATTAAAATATCTGAAGTATTTTGAGAGTGTACATTCCAATGCCCCCATGTTCTTGGATCTAACACTGCAATATAAGTTAGCATTCTTCTTCAAAAAGTACCTAGTGTTTGGTCTTTTGCTACAGCAATGGAGAACAGACTAATACAGGAAGTAACATTTACTCATAGAACTCATCACCTGAGATGTATTTTGGTAGTAAATTTACAAATGAAACAGAATCTCGAAAAGATTCTTCTCTTGGAAGAAAGGCACTATTTTATTTATCTATTAGAAGCCTAATCTACTGATTCATTCAACAGCCACTTTCTAGAGAGAATCTATCCTGTGCGTGGAATTCAGTCTGGGAAATAGTATTTCAAAAGTCATTCAAAACATCAAATCAAGTTTTGACATCACAGTGAACAGTCATGAATGGGAATACAAGCAATTCATTGGTGTGGCAATGCTTGACAAATACTTTGAGAGAGGAAATGATAGGGACATGGCAGGAGGAAGAGAAACTAAGATTAGTTCAGCTTTGTTGAATCTATCACACTGGTCCAGGGAGACTGGCATCAGAGCTAAAATAAATTTGCTATAGGAAATATATCGCTTTATTCGTGAGAATCCTGATGTTTGGAACTGAGGTTCATGCTTGGGAACACGTGAAAAGAAAGAAGATTTAGATTTGAAGACAACACGATAAATACAAGACCCAGTTCTGCCACTGTACTATTGTGTAACCTTGAATAAATCACATCATCGCTTCGAACTTGAGCTTCTCTGGCTACGAAAGTGTGAACACTAATATCTGACCTGACAGATTCTCAGGGCTAGGAGAACTCAGTTAGGATAATAAAAGGCAGAAATACCTTGGAAACCATCCAGAGCAATGTGGACTTTGTTACGGGAACCAGCCTAGGAAATCTGGACACTAAACAGGAAAGATCTTAATATCAACTTTACATGTCTAAAGCAATGGATTGTTCTGCTCAGCTCTCTTTCACAAGTTCCCTGTCTTTATACATGGATGTTTTCCTTTCTTTTAAAGTGTAATGATCTGTTCCTTGAAAGAACAAGTTTTAGGAACTGAAAACCAGACATACGTTGTTAGACTTTATATAGGACTCTGACCATGAAATTTCCGTACATAATCATAGAGCAGACAGTGGAAGAGCTTTTAGTCTGCAGCCTTTGCCCCTCTTGATGTCATATGTCTGTCTTCAATCTGTATATCTGGTATTTTGTACCTGAAAGCCTCCTGGGGGACAAATTTGGGGGTACTGGAGCCACTTTCATTTACATACATAAGACGTTGAATTGTTTGTCTGTTCACAATCCCCCTACTTTAAAGTAGGAACAGGTGAAGACTAATGACAGGCTGGTTCAGGACTATGAAATCCCATTCTTCTGTTAGAGGTCTGATTTGTAATTGAGACTCTAAGGTATTATTGAAGTACTGGGCTAGAGCTGAGACTAGCCTAAATTTGTAGCCTCTTGTAGCCTCCTCTTCTTCTCTCTTTTGATTTTGTCAATAGTTGATTTTTTGGTGATGTTTATCAAGGCTCTGCTCCTGCAAAAGCTGACCTAGGCAAAGTCCCTTTATTTCAAAATACTAGGAAATTGTGTGTATGCATGTTTGTGTGTACAAGGGTGGGTATGTGTGTGTTTTTGTCTCTTCAGCACATAAGAAAACAGAGACACTAACAAAAATCTCCTCTTTGAAGATGGCACTGGTGACTAGTGTTATTAAAATATTTTAGTATACTTTTAACTGGTATGTGATATTTACCATAGCAAGAAACAGGGAATATCTGACATGACTTTTCAAACTGTAAGAGGAGACATTATTTGAAATTAATACTAAACTGGAACTTTGTATGTGCTTAAAACTTAATGTGTACATTCTCTATAGTTTGCATTGTGACATGTACCTTTATTCAAGGTCAGTTTCTTTATATATATTATAATTCTCTTCACAATCCTGTGAAACATTTGCTTTCATTTGAATTGGAATATCAGGAGAATAAAGACAAAAGCAGTACAATAAATTATGCAATGATAAGAGTATGTAACTGATTTATTGTCTCTTAAATCACCTAAATTCCTAGTTCTATGCTCATTCTACAATGCCATCTTTTCTCTTAGTAGAAGACAAAGATAGTTCAAAAACGAACACATGACAACCTTCTTTCTCCAAGTAAGCTAATAAGTTATTGGCTAAGGGAATATATACAGGCAAGTTCCACTAAACTGAATGATGCAGATTTATGCCCTGGAATGTATTTTACTTGATCATACATTTGTGTATATGCTTTCTAATTTTATCTTAGTGTTTAGTGGCCTTTAGTGCATGCAAAACTTATCCTTTGCCTTCTTTTCCATTTTACAACAAAAATCCTGTTACAACTGATAGGCAAATGTCAGGGTCTGTGAATAATAAGATATAGTCTTTATCTTCAGTCTGAAAGAAAGAAATGATTGTCATATGATGCTTATTAGTATTTATCAAAACAGCACTGGCACAAATCCCAATGCTTACAGCTAATAGTTATGTGAGCTTGTATGAAGTAACTTTGTGTCCCTGACATTTCATTTTGGTGAGGGGTGAGGAAGCATTCAGAATAAGTTAATAAGGATGTGAAAATATGTATGTTTCCTTGTGTTAAAATACCACGTTTCATTTGCTCATACTGGATCTCTTCCTGTTTAAGCTATTAGGGATAATAAACTTGGATGGACAAAAACTCTTTGATACCACGTTCAATTTTTTTGGTATATACCCTAAAATGCAATTATTATATAATATAGAATTCTATATTTTTCAGTTCTTGGGGGAATTTCCACATTGTTTTCCACAAAAGATCTACTGATATACATTCTTAAGAAAGTGAAAAAAAATCTCAACATATACTACAACATAGATAAACTTTAGTGACATTATGCTAAGTGAAGTAAGCCAGTCACAGAAAAGATCAATTCTAGATGATTCTACTCGTTTGAATGCTTAATGTAGTCAAAAACACATAGAAGTCAGGAATGAAATGTTAGTTGTCAAGAGCTAAGAGAAAGGGAATTAAAGGATTCTGTTTAATAAGTGCAGAATTTTAGTTTTAAAAGAGTAATGAAGAAGGCTGGTGGTGATGACTATATGACAGTATGAATGTGTTAAATACCACTAAAGAGTGCTATTAAAAACTGTTTAAGAAGCTGGGTGCTGGTGGCTCACACCTGTCATCCCAGCTACACAGGAAGTTGAGATCTGAGGATCGAGTTCCAAAGCCAGTCTTATCTCCAATTAATCACCAAAACAAAGAAACAAAGAACATCAACCAAAAAATGCCAGAAGTGGAATTGTTGCTAACGTGGTAGAGCAAAAAAGCTCAGTGACAGGGCACAGGTCCTGAGTACAAGCCTCAAGACTGGCAACAAAAAAGAAAGAGATAGAAGGAGAGAGAGAGAGAGAGAGAGAGAGAGAGAGAGAGAGAGAGAGAGAGAGAGAGAGAGAGAGAGAGAGAGAGAGAGAGAGAGAGAGAGAGAGAGAGAGAGAGAGAGAGAGAGAGAGAGAGAGAGAGAGAGAGAGAGAGAGAGAGAGAGAGAGAGAGAGAGAGAGAAAGGAAGAAAGAAAGAAAGAAAGAAAGAAAGAAAGAAAGAAAGAAAGAAAGAAAGAAAGAAAGAAAGAAAGAAAGAAAGAAAGGTAAGCAACCCGTTTCTTTGATTGTCCACTGAATAAAGGCCAGATGGAACAAAGAAACACAGGATGTCTTTCAACTCCCTTGAAGTAAGGTGTTATGTGTATTTTCTGGATTTATGTGAAAAAGCAAAAAAAAAAAAAAAAAAAAGCAAACTGAAACAAAACTGAATGGAGACAAGGGATGAGCAGAGCTTGTTTATTACAGTGCCTGTGATGTACTGGTGAGTGCCATTTCCTATTTAATAATCTGTGCAGAGGAAGACTTGCTCTTTGTTCTCTCTTTTCTGCCAAAGAGCCTCTGACCGTGTCCTCAGAAGAAGTTTACGAGACCTTGTCTTTGATTCATTTGAAAGGCTGTAATTGGGCAACTTCAAACTCCATTTAAAACCTTTCTGTGGTACTTGAAGACCCACTTCTGCACAAAGGGTTCTGTTAAGTCTTTCCTGTGAGTGCATCTCCTCACCAGCAGCTAATGATGGGCTGTGTACATGTGAATGTCTGAAAAACAGCAGCGTTAGGAGCATCATTGCATTTGTAAAACTCACGTCCATAACTTAACTGTATTTACAGCACAAGACAGAATGTGGCAGAGCGATTTCTGTGATCTTGGTGCTATGTAAGATTATTTCAACATCAGAATAGGCTAGTACTCACAAAGCCTGTTTTTGTCCATGGTTCTAGATCTGTCTCTGCTGTTGATTTGGTAGGAATCCCATCTCCCAAACATACTAATGACAACAGTAATCAAAGCCTCATTCCTCATTTGGTGAATCTTTACTATGAAGAATTTTCCCTCTGTTACCCTTTATTTTTCCACAAAGAAGGAAAGAATTTCCTTTACCAGGGCAAGAGTTTCTCTGTAGTGGGATTCTGGCAATATGAAAGAACTTCTCTCTCTTCACACTCCTGTTTCATTCATTTTCTTCCTCCTGTTCTCTTCATATGGGAAGCTAGCATGGGACATCAATCATCAAAGGTGTTCTGAGACCTTCCTGGAATTCAGTAATAAAATTGTTTTACATGGGTTCCAGTCGTTTCCAATACACATTTTATAGGTTTTTTTTTCCCTGTCCAGAATCAATATTTCTTTATTTTTGTTTTGTAGTTTGCATAGCTATTTTCTATATTTACTAGACATGGATGAAAATTATATGTTGTTTATTTAAATCCAGAAGAAAAAAGATGATTCTCAACAGCCAGCCAATGTGTTCTCACAATATATGTATTTTTGCATAGTTACAATGTAGTTGAACATGACTATATTCATTATATATGTTTTGCCATGAGTAATTTTACCTAGTATACAAATTATATTTGGGATAACTTTAGAATATAACTAACATAAAACTCCATATAGTACTATAATACTTTATAACCTAAATATGCCAACACTAATTTAACCAGACTCTAATAACAAGTGACTGGTCTAGAATCTTTGTTATAAATGGGTTACCATACAATAAAACTTTCCTTGTATGTGTTTGTGTATGTGTGTCATGCATTATTTTTGCTATATTGACATCTTAAAATTGTTGGACTGAAACACCTTTAGAATTAATAATATGTAATTTTATAATGCTACAAAAAGTTTTCTTCTTATTAACTTCAACCAAGTTTCACAGATATTTTTATATTTCCATCTTGTTTTTGAGCATTTCCATTGGAATTTCTATGGAAAGTTTGTTCGGGATAATCTTATCTTCTCTGGAAATTGGTTTGCTGAATGTTTATCCACACTGAACTGGCTTAAGTATTTTAGGAATGATTTACTGTGTTCAATTATTTTATTCTTGAAATGGATTATTTACTCTTACCCCAATCTTTAACATTTAAATAATTCTCATATGAGCCTTTTCAGAGCAACTTCGTCAGAACAACCTTGACATTCACATATAAATACATAAAGAATGTGCCATGTTTCTTCCTACCCTCAGTTCTCTCCTCTCTTGCTGTCTGTCTGTCTGTCTCTCTCTGTGTCACACACACACACACAGACACACAGACACACACACACACACATACACTTTCACTTTAATAAAAATCTCCTTAGAAAAGAACCTCATGGGAAACATATATCTCTTTCCATTTTGACACATCCCTAAGGTAACAGTAAGCATTGAAGAGACCTTCAGGCCTTCACAAAAATGCCCAGGATAGCAGAATTCTAGGTGGCAGTTAGCCATAAGAAGTTCATTTTTGGCAGGAGTACCAGCCTAGTGCATTATTCATTCTAAATATTGTGTGAGGGTTGCTTGTTCAATTTAGCTTGATCACTAACTGCTGGCACCAGGATAACTGGAAAATAAATACCATGAAACCTTTGGTGCAGGACAATTACATTTCTGTAAAGAAGGAGTATCGTAATATATGCTACACAATGGAATTCTATGCCTCCATCAGAAAGAATGACATTGCCCCATTTGTTAGGAAATGGAAAGACTTGGAAAAAATTATATTAAGTGAAGTAAGCCAGGCCCAAAGAAACATAGGTCCCATGGTTTCCCTTATTTGCAATATCTAGTATATGTCTGAGTCAAGCAGAAAAGGTCAGATAAGGTGATGTTAGGGAAATGAACCCTAAGATATGTGTTCAAATGTTTTTTTTTTCTTTCATGTGATTGTTTCTAACACATTTATAAGATTATTTCTTTGTTGCTTTGTATGTCCCTCCCCCATAGTATAACCCCTGCTTTCACTGTATTTGATGTCGGTATAATTTGTGGAGGGGAAGGGGAAAAACAAGTCGTTTAAATAAGGATACAGGTGGACCTGTTGCAACAATGAGAAGTACAAGTTGTCATGTCCAAAACAAACTTTACAACTTGGGGTGGGGGGGATTGGGGGGGGAGGGAGGATGGGAAGGGATGGGAAGGGTAAACAAAGGAGGAGGCTACATTGCTTGATAAGAAATGTACTCATTATCTGGCCAATATAATCATAACCCCTCTGTACAGTATTTTCACAATAAAAAATTTAAAAAATAATATATACTATTATATTTTCCATCACAAGATCAAAATATCAAAAACAATCAACTCCTTAACAAATAAAAACAAACAAACTGAGTTCAAATTTGGGTGGTTTCAATTCCTGATTGGTTGGCTTGGTTGCTTGGTGGTTGTTAGGCAGCCTTTACTGGTGCATGTCAGAAAAAATCATTCATCTCACAAACCAAAGAGTGAAGAAAGATGAAGTCTCACACAAGGCATGTTTAGGTATACCCACAGAGATCTAAGGGCCTTTGTAAAGCCTTCTCTCTTAAAGTATAGAGCATCACTTTTCCCCAGAGGATTCATTCTAGATGTAGAGTTCTCACCAGCAACCAAACTTTTTTCTTTCCAGTTTAAAGAACTGTGGAAAAAAATTCTGTGTGCGTTTTTTTTTTTAAATAAAGTACTTGATATGTGGTATTTTGTTATAACAGAATAAATGTACCAAGACATTGACCTTTTTAGTTTCTAATACCAGAGTCTTCATTTTGGTGAATTCGCTACTCCTTAAAAGAGAGCCAATAATCCTAGCCATTCAGGAAGCTGAGATCAGAGGATCGTAGTTCAAAGCCAGTCTGGGCAGGATAGTCCGTGAGACTTTAATCTCCAATAAAATACCAGAAAACCGGAAGTGGCGCTGTGGCTCAAGTGGTAGAGCACTAATCTTGAGCTGAAGAGCTGAGGGACAGCGCCTAGGCCCAGAATTCAAGCCCCACGACTGACAAAATAAAATAAAATAAATAATAATAGACAAATATTTTTTGACTAAAAGAGAATCGCTGAATTCTTCATTTTCAACAGGGGTACCAAATAGAATAATTCTTGATCGGTTATAGCTTGATCTTTAAAACTAGTTTAATTCAACTTGCATTATTCTCCCTTGTCTACTTTTATACAGTTAATGAAGCACTTGGAGTTTCAACGCCATGAACAGCCTGAGAAGACCTCTGGTCCTGCTTTGAGAAATAATGATGACTAGTTATAACATTCCTCAAAGCAATTGCAACCCATCTTCGTTATTGTTGTGGAAACCATTCCTACCTTCTGCAGCTCTCTTCAAAATTAAAGATGGAAACTGGTTATAATATATTATAATATATATATGGTTTTAAAACAAAGAAAAAGCAAGTCCTTGTAGACATCATTGTCTGCAATGTTACTTTATCAAAACCAAAGTGACCTTCTTTGCATATGTTATACCAGAACTTGGTTCGGCACCAAGGAGCCAAATAGCAGTCTTAGAAGGGATTAAGTGTGAATTCTAATTGTAGCAGTAATTATCTTTATCATGATAAAGCATGTGGAACTCAGGAGCACCTATACTTATGTCTATAAAACAAGGCAACAATTCTCAATAGGAAATGTATTCATTACCTTGCTCATGTAACTGTAACCCCTATGTACAGTATTTTTACAATAAAAAGTACAAAAAAAGACAAGGATAGTCATTCTGACAAATAAGGAGGAGTAAATTCTAACCACAAGCACTCTTTCTGAACCTCAACGATATAAAGTACATTTCGCATATAAGAATCAATCATATAACACAGCATATAGGCATGAAAAAGTACTACTCTCTGTTTATTAAACTTTAAAACAAGCTGTTATACTGAGTATTCTTCCTCTATATGAAATTAAAGTTACATACCATGCAGTATATTTAGAATAATTTTTAACCACCTTGAGATAGAATTAGACACATTTTATTTTATATTTGTCTAGCAGTAGAAACTAAGCAAACTGATACTAATAAGTGCTGGCAAAAATTAGAGAAAACTATCACTCAACACTGAAACCAGGGGCTGGGAAGGTGGCTCAATGGTAGAGCGCTTGCCTTGCATGCATGAGGCCCTAGGTTCGATTCTCCAGCACCACATAAGCAAAAAGAAAAAACACCAGAAGTGGCGCTGTGGCTCAAGTGGTAGAGCACTAGCCTTGAGCTGAAGAGCTGAGAGATAGCGCCCAGGCCCAGAGTTCAGGCCCTATGACCGGACCACCACCCCCTCCCCCAAAAAAAGAAAAAAAAAAAAAAGAAAAACTGAAACCAGGGCTACAAAGAGATTTAGCAGCCATATTAGTCAAGATTCTTCAGGAAAATAAAAATAATACAATGTGTATTTATAGAAAGCGACTTATTCTCAGCAATTGACTCACATGAATTTAAATGCAGATAAGTCTAAATTTGCAGAGTCGCTCGGCCAGCTAGAAAGCCAGAAAAAGGATTCTCCCATTCAAGTCTAACAGCAATCAAGCTAAAGACTCAGAGAGAAGCTGATGTTGAAGTTCAAGTCCAAATGGCTTCTGTTGCAGAAACCCCTATCACTGTGTGAAGGTCATTCTTTTGTTTTATTCTGGCTTTCAAATCATTGCTTGAGGCCAACACACAATGTGGAAAGCAATCTGCTTTCCTCAGAGTTCACTTACCTCAATACTAATTTCATCTACCACATCCCTCACAGAAACATCCAGAGTCATTTTTTGACCACACATCTGACTATCATGGCTTGAGCCAAGTTGACCTCAAATTAATCATTAGGGACCCACTTACAAAGGACTTGGCATTCCCATCCCTAGGCGTTTACCCCAGCAAAATGAAAACCAACATTTATGCAGAAACCTCAGTGGAAATACTTAACTGAGCTACTGCTTCCGATGTTCCCAAATCAGTAATAATTCAGATATTTTCATTCAGAAGCTAGGGTATCCATAAAATACAATAATGTTCAGAATTTAAAATAAAGAAGTAGAGCAAGCTTAGATGACCTTAGGATCCTTGGGCTCAGTTAAAAAAAATTCTCAAGATGAAAATGGTCAGTCTTCCGGCTTTCAAGCTCATTTTATGTAGAAGAGGAGCTTCTGATAGGCATAAATATTCAACAGATCAGAATGTATGTGCTAGAATTATATACATAGTTCTATTATTTTTATTGTTATTGGGGTTTTTGTTGTTGTTTCTAAAGATCCTGTATGAGAAGAATAACCCTTCAGGTCTACTTCTTTCCCCACCATTTCATTCCAAGGAAAATGTGAATTCCCTTTGCCAATCTCCTTTAGTTTTGACTACAGCTTAAGTGGCTTTTAGAGGAAGCAAATATTGAAATATAGTCTTTGTAAGAGCTAGATAGTCTGATTAATTTATTCCCAACAACTTCCTTAGGCAACTTTGATTTCTTATTTGGAAAGTAGGGATAGTGATGTTTGACATTGTCAGTCTTCTCCATGTTGGTTTAACTCACAACCTAATGATCCAGAATTTTTTTTTCCTCCAAAACTGTCAGACTGAAGATTACAAAACAGTTTACTTTGAAGTTTCCAAAGAAAATGTACTGAGCCAAGCCAAAGAAACTTGGATTCTTAAAATCTTCACTAGATCACAGAGGTTAAAACAAGCTCTCACAAAATTTTCTCAAAATAAGACAAAGGCACTGTATCCAATATTAAGATGAGGACAGGGTAGTTGAACACAAGAGGCCATGCTCAGCAGGAAATGTTTTGGAAGACCTTTATATAGAATCTTAAAAATGCCTCCAACAGGATATATTGTTAGATGTGACCTGGAAAAAAAAAAAGAATTCTATCATCCCCATGTCCTGTTTCTATGGAAAAGCTATTTTTACTATTACAGAGTTTCATTGATTAAATTCACCAGTCTCTCAAAAATGGAGAATGGGACAGTTAAATGATTTTTTTTTCTATCTTAAATATACCCAAAGGGATGAACAAAGTGACAGCACAGCTTGTTGTTTGGGAAACAGGCAAATTCTGTTAATTTACTCTTATTTGGGTAACCATTGTTATATATCTTTTCACAAGCCGTAATAGTATGTTAGAATACAGGTGGAAATTCTGTATTCAAAGTCTGTACAGTAAATTATCAGGAAAATAGAGTCTTTCAAACAAAAGGGTCCTTGTTTATTGTAAATAATGGTGGTCCATTTTATGTTTGGATTAGGCTTTCAATTCCAATAATGACACTAGGCCAAAAAAAATGAAAATTTATGTGCTGCTTTCACTTACAGGGAAGTAATCGGTATTGACCTTGGTTGGTCATGTAACCATAAGGAGGAGGTGAAAATTGCAAATAGATACTGGAAATCACAGGAAATCTACCAGCATTCCAGCCATGGTAGGTGTCTCTATCAAGATAGTCTACAGCGTGCCATTAGTAGAAAGACTAGAAGTCTTTCAACTAGAAGTCAACAGCTGGGCAAAAGGGGTCATTCAGGAAAGGAAGGAAGAAGACAATTAATTATATTTATGACATTAGTAAGTGGGAATAAATAGACATACTCTGACTGGTGTTTGTGAGCTGCTAATAGGTAATTGCATATAATAAATTTCCTGGAATTGACATTCTTCTTGGGCCAGAGTGCCCTTTCTTTCTTTCTTTCTTTTTTTGTTGCCTCCTTTGGAGATTTTTGTCGGGTTTTTTTTTTCTTCTCTTTTCCTATAGCCTTTAGTTTAGAATTCCTCCTAGAAATTGGAGTATGTTTTTTAGCAGACAAAGTAAAACTCCTTCAGAAAGTGGCTTACATTTCTTGAAATACAAATTCCAAGGTCATTTATTCAAATACAAACTCTGACAACTCATATAAAGTCTGTAGATGACAAGGCAGGTATTCAATAAAATGGGGAAGAGAACCAACACTTACTAAAAGCTTAACATATGTCACTCATTGTATTAATGCTTTCCACAGTCTACCCTGGTACATTTTCTACTTCCACTAAGAAAATATTTTGAATCCACAAAACATAAAGATTATATATTTTTTCAATCACCCAACACTGGTTGATTCACCCTACTTTTGTTTATTCAGAGACCCATGGCATCATTGAGAATACAAGAGTTTCCATGATGTTTTTAATCTGAGAGTCCAATATTGACTTAATTTAGGGCTAGAAGCCTTCATGAGATATGAAGAAATTCTAGGTGTACACAATCATATCAGGAAAAAAACCCAAGTAGAAGTATTTCTGCTTTGGACTACATGATATTCTCCTATCCTTATCCATTGGGGATAACTTGTGAAATGCATATTGTTAAAGACATCATCGTTGGGATATAAAAGGATAACAAAACTGGTTTCAAATAATAAAGGTCAACCTCATCCCCAAAGAAAGCTTGAGTTGATTTAGGAATAAAATTCCTGGGAAAAATTGGATTCTGTAGATTGGCACAGGGAAGGGGTCATGAATCCACTCTAGAGCTGGTGGCTCCTGAGACATTCTTTTATCATAGACTTTCTAATAACTGTATGTGATTTGCTAGCTAAAGAGACAAAAAATAGGAGGGAAACCAATTTAATTTAATCATTTTATCTATTCTGTTATTTTTCCCCCAGTGTTTTTTTTTTTCTACCATATAGCATGGTTCCAGAGTAAGGGATGCAACACAGAAACAATGTGATGCTGAGATTCTAGCTTATCATCTTGGCCCATTAAACATTGGAGAAGTTTGTTCATGAAAACGTCATGCCTTTCAGACTGGTGAATCAATGTTCTGTGGTTTGTTGGAAACAAACATAACAAGTTCAAGAGTTGGTCACTAAAAATGAAAACTTTATTAGATTCAACAAATATGGTTACAGAACAGCAAAAATACAATATGTGGTTAACCACAGACAAAGCTTGTCTCTTCTGCTTAGCTTTGCTGACCTTCAAAACTCCTTTCTCAGTCATGAAAATGTTGTTGGCTCTGGTCCACTGGCTGATTATATGAGCACAAAGAATTGATGGAAAGCTAGCGTAGTTTCAATGTGCTAATAGAGAAATTAGGTTTCATGTTCTTTGTTCCTTTTTTGTGAGTAAAGTGCAAGCTTGAGTTTGGTTGTATGTACCCCTTGAACAACCAAGATGAGCTATTCAAGACTAACTATTATTGTGAACAGGATATATAATGGTATTGTCGAGCAGTTAAGAAAGAGCTAAAGTCAACTCCTTGCTGTACTTTGTATTCTTTCAAAACACCAACAGGATTCAAACTGGCTTTTAGCACTGGTTCAATTAATCACTTTAAGTTCATATGAAATTCCTCTTATTTTGTTGATGAATAACCTAAATAACTGAATTAAAGAGTGATCTGCCCAACTCTATATTTATAACATAGGATGGATTAAGCCTGGTTTATGGACTTCAATGTATGGCTATAGTATTTTAAAATGAACATTTCATTCAAAACCTTACTGTAGAGTTCCTAAAGCACTAAATAAACGTGTTTAAATCCTGACCTGTCATGATTGTTGGTTAGATGATTAATAATGTAAGTATGATTTTACTATAATTATAAGAGGCGATAGTAGATTAAAAATATTGAAAGTTAAAAGCAAGGACATAGCATATGGTGATCCGCTAACTTTAGGCCTATTTGGTTTCAGAACTGTAACTTGCTGCTCCCAGCTCAGATCTGGATTGTAGGTGAATGGTACCCCACAAGCTGTGTTACCAGGAAGAATCAAAATTAAATGCAACAACTTTCTAGAATAGTTAGAAGACAACAGTGAAAAACTGGTAACATTCAGAAGATTCTGGAAGTTATCAGATCCTCTCTGTTATTTGTGAACATGAGGAGAACCTGAACCAAGATAATATGAGACCCTTCCATATTTTGTTTGGCACTTTTCTGTAAATATAAATTATTTTTAATGAAATATTTTGTTGGAGGCATGGCTGAGATGGTAGAGCACCAGCCAATGAACAAGAGTATCAGATACCAAGTTGGAGTCCCAGGCTTATACTAAATTAAAAATAAAATATTTAAACATTAATAAATAAGAAGGTGGAATTTCTTTTAGCTTCCCTGTCTCTTCATCAAGAAGCTCCGCCAACAGTGACTCACTTTCCTCTGAAATATGTAAGTATACCCCCAATATTTAATGCTTTGGATAGTGAAGGTCCCTTGTGTTGCCAACATCTGAAATACTTATGACTTTAAAACTTCCATCAGGTGGGTAAACACATTCTTTCATTGCTTCTATTCTAGAATAGAATGTCTATTGATTAGACATAACTTGGTTAATGTAGCTAGAGGAGGTTACCACAATTGGTGTTCTCTCTTTTCTACATACCAAATCCCTTCAGGGTTTTGATAATATTGATCAAATAAGACACTGACGGAAAAAAATGGATTTCTCTATTTTCTACCAAAATAATTGTGATTACCATCCAGTTATCAGGACAGACTTTACACTTTCTCTACTAACTTTAGAATTCCACAGTTTGGGTCTGTATATCCTATAAGAATGGTTCTTAGGTTTTAGGATCTGAGCCATTCCTATCTACAGCTAAACTTAAGACTCTCCTGGGAAATTAGGCCAATTCATCCAGCAAATGAATAAAGTGAATGGGTAGAAGAAAAGCTTGGCCAAGTTCACTTCACCATATATATAGATAGATAGATAGATAGATAGATAGATAGATAGATAGATAGATAGATAGATAGATAGATAGATAGATAGATAGATACATATGCATATATATATATGCATATTGGGGGGTAGAGCAAGTACTATGGGTTCAACACAGGGCACAGGGTCTCAGGCTTGCTATATAGGTGCTCTACAAATGAGTCCTGCTTCTAGCCCTATCTTTCACTGTTCGGGATTTTAGTTATTGTTCTTGTTTGTTGTATTGTTGTTATTTTGTCATAGTTTTGAGATAGGGTCTTTCTGTCTGGACAGATTCCCGTACCACAATCATCATATTTTTTACTTCCTATTTCCTGCCATATTTGAAATGATACAAAGTTGCCATCACCCCCAGGATGTGTTTAAGTGGAATCTAACAGACATTTGTGCTTAAACTGGCCAGGAACCACTCTCTTCCTGATCTCAGCCACCAACCTAGCTAAGAGGCCAGACTAGCACTATTGACATCCTCCATACATTTTAATATATTTTGATTCAGAAGCTTAAAGGGATGTTATTATAAATGATCTTTACAGGAGCTGTATAATACGTTCACTGTTGTAGAAGTTAATTAAGTCATGGAACATATATCGAGAATTTGGGGTTAAGAATATCAACCACACCTATTGGGATTACCTATTCTCCTGAGAAGGGAACAAATATTTAGTGATGCAACATGAAGGCTCAGGTTCCATGCAGGGGTCTCTATAGCTGCCTGACCTGTGCTGCTTTGCCATCACACTGGACACTAAACTCAGAAATGTAGTCTTAATGACTTGGACCCCCTACTCATTCTGGGTTATGATGCAGACTTAATGACTCGGACCCCTACTTATTCTGGGTTATTGGGCGTTTGTAAAGAGAGATTCAATTTAACCATAAGCCTTGAGGGTGAATCTGAATATTTAGGACACTCATTGGCTTTCTGGAAGACTAATTTGGTATCACTTGTACATTCTTCTCCACATTATTATCTTCAAATCCAATATAATAAAATTATTCCTTGATAAGCACAGAATCAGGAACAGGTAAATTATGGGATTGAATTACCCAAGTATTATGATGACAATTTACATTTGCATTTTTTTTTGCCAGTCCTGGGGCTTGAACTCTGGGCCTGGATGCTTTTGTGCTCAAGGTTAGTGCTCTACCACTTGAGCCACAGCTCCTGTTCTGCTTTTCTGTGGTTAATTGGAGAGAAGAGTCTCATGGGCTTTTCTGCTAGGCTGACTTCAAACCTCCATCCTCATATCTCAGCCTCCTGAGTAGGTAGGATTACAGGTGTGGTCACTGGCATCCAACGAGAGTTGTAGTCTTGATACAGAGACAAGATGCTTCCAGATCTCCCATTTACGTAGGAAAGAGAAATTCAAACTTGCTTCCACCTATGCATATCTATTTTCAAATTAAATTTAGCAATTGATCCAATTTCGTTATTGAAATCTTTTACATATTCCAATTCATCAATTTAGGATCCACACAAACCTTGTATTCTATCTCTGAATGAATCCATGCTGATAACTATAGCTATTTTAATCGAGCTCCACCTTCTTTTGAAGTATGTTATCCAATGGGTGGTCGACTTTTATTATGTTATTCTATTATTGTTATTGTTCCCTGTTTATATTGTGTTTCTCCCAATGAAAACACCGTACATCTATTCAAAGAATCAAGGTGGATAGTAGAAATGGTTAGGTTCCCAGAGTACTGGGATCAACATTTATCAGACAAGTCCTAATTATCCTTGTCATGGTCTTTTCCCACTCCTCTGGAGCCTACAAACAATTTCCAATGGCTGTCATGTTAGCAGCAGGGGCCAGCACCATGAATCAGCCATCAGCCCAGCTCCCTGCTGTCATTGTCCTTATCCTGTCTAATTAGCCCCCAGTGGGAGACAGAGCTTATGCTTGGAAAGCAGAATGTCCTAGATTTTATGATACTAGAAGTAGGACCTTGGGAAACTGTCTTTGACCCCTCATTTTCTCATCTGTGAAGTAGAATGAGAGTTCGTGACTCCTAAAGGGTAAAATGGAGGCAATTGAAAAGTAAATACTTTGTACAGGGCTAAGTATTTAATAATCACATGCTACATAGAGGAAAACATTTTTCCAAGACTCTTTTCCTGGACCAATAAAAAAAACAGCAGGGAAACATTTTAAAGGATAATAATAGAGACTAGGATGAAAGTTACCAGGAAAGGAAGTTGATGAAGGATATCAGGTGATATTGGCTCAATGATACAAAATCTCTATTTAATAATACATTCCAGATTCACTGTGTAACACACTGAATGTTCTTTAAAAATGCCCTGAATTTTGTATATACATTTTTCTAATTTGGGGAGGGGAAGGGAAATAATAAAATGCTGAAATAAGGATACAGGCTGACCCATTGTAACAATGAGATGTACACGACACTATGCTGAAAACGAACTTTACAGCTTGGTGGGGGAGGGAGAAGTTGGGGAGGTGGGAAGGGAAGGGATGGCAGGGGAAAAACAAAGGAGAGGGTAACAATGCTCAATAGGAAATGTACTCATTACCTTACTCATGTCACTGTAACCCCTTTGTACAATATTTTTACAATAAAAATATATATGAAAAATGCTAGACAATTGGATATCAAGTGTTGTTTTTTTCTGTACGGTAGTGATAACAATATGCTTCTTAGCTAGATTAGGCTTTCCACAGTGTCTAAATACTTTAAAACATCATGCTTCCTATAATCAATACATAAAATTTTATCAATCAATATTTTACAAATAAAGTAAGAAAATGCCAGAAATTACAGAACACAAGTAATCATCAAACAGCACAACACAGTTTCCCCAAGTAGTCCACAGCTCACCATCTTGATAAATTGTAATCACACCTGTTACTTTTCAAGGATCTAGATTGCTGGACAGCTGTTTGGATTAGTATTTAAATTTCATTTCTATACTCTAGATAAATTACTTTTTTAATTGAGGATTTGTTATGAAAGGAAGTGAGCATCCAGGTTATTATAGCAAAAGAGTCTGATAGTAAGTTTACATCTGCACCTATTATGTGACTAGTACTACAACAACTGTTTTTAGCTCTAGAATGGTATGAACAATGAATAGTTCACAGGATATTTACCAGCTTAAAGGAAACATGAGAAAACCTGGGTTTCCCTTGGCTTACCAAAATACAACCAAGATTGGTAATAATGGACTGAACTGGATGGCATTTACATCCACAAAATTCTCTGCAGCTCTGATTTGAGGGCTTTAGACTTAAGTGAGTAGATCATGAGGTAAGTCTGGTCTATATCTGATTTTCTATCTGACTCTATTCTTCCCAAAGTCACAGCTGACTACTACTCCTTTCTATAGAGTATGTTAGCATAAAGCTGCTTGCAAATTAACCACCCACACTGTTATATTTCTCATCCATTAGATCATACATTCATGATTTCACATCTACAATTCACATTGAATTTACTCTGTCTTTAAAAATCACTTATTTATTTATCTTTATATTAGAACCCTACTTACTAAATTCGTAATTCCCATTAATTTCCTCTAACTTTAGTCTATCTCCTGCCTGCAATTCCAAGCATGCCTTAGCTATTGTTTAAGAACCAACTATTTAGAGCCAATTTAGGCAACTTTATGCACAGTAAATCTAATAATTTTCTTTCTCACAGGAAGGAGTGGTTTTTAGTTCCAAATGGGGGTCCATATTATCACTTACCTTCTTTCAGAAATTATCTTTCTCATTGTCTGTTCATACTTCCACTTGTGTTATACCTTCTATTGTCTCAGCCATAGTGTCTGTTATTAAGAAAGTTTATATTGCATAAATCATCTAATGGGACCAATGTATAAGGAATTCCAAGGACTTGCTGTAGGGTTAAATGACCATTCATCCACTCGTTTATTCACTGATATGTTTAACAAATGTTTTTCACTTTTAATGAGGAGATATTGGATGACTGAATTCACATCGTGCTTTAACTGAAAATTCTGACACACCACTCTTCGTATGGTATATGGTATATGCTGTACAAATTCTGTTTCTCTTTAATTTTCCCCTCTCTCTCTCTCTCTCTCTCTCTCTCTCTCTCTCTCTCTCTCTCTCTCTCTCTCTCTCTCTCTCTCTCTCTCTCTCTCTCTCTCTCATGTTATTTCAGGATAATATGAAAATCATGGACTAACCATATTTAGATGGACCGAAAGGTGCTGCACTGTGCCATTAGTAATATAAGACTGAAACACAATCATTCTGTACACTATAATTATTATGGTGAATCCCTTCTGAATAGTAGCAAGAAGCCATGGCTCCAACGACCATGTCTAGAGATGTGCCAAGAAAGGTGCTGACCTTCTCATTTGGCAGGTATGTATTTGTGAATATTAGGATGGTACTTGGCAAATGAGATGGCCTCGGTGAATATTATTTCTGAGTGGAGTGAGTGGTAAGCAACTTGAAAATGGAACTGAGGTAAAAATTGGTGGATACATCACTCTTGAGATCTGAAGCTGACAGGGAGGGATCCAGATCATGCAACCAGAATAGGAAACATATGCAAATAGTCTTCTAATCATCATAGAGACTCACAATTGTGGCGCAATAGTCTTATAGAGATTCATAATGTGTTATCCTAAAACCTTACATCACTGATAAAAATAAAATAGGAAAGCAGAATTATGGGTAAGGCCTCACCACTCTGCCAAGAGTCTGTAATTTTCTAAACTTCTGATCTAGAGATGATACATTCAATGTCAAGATGTGACAATCTGAGAAAATGTTAGGTTTTGTTGATACATTGCTCCAACGTTTGAACACTCTGCAGTGCAGAGGCAACGCCTTGCTTTCAAATTATGGGCAAGCAAAAGAAGCATATGGACACAGAGAACTGAGGATTCCATTTCTCTGATGATTCAAAGAAATCATTATTTTCTATTTTATTTTGGAGAAGGGCAATAAAATCATATCCATAATGTACTGACAGAAGAGCAACAACAAAAAAATCTGGAATTCTGTATTGAATGCACCTTTCTACCCAAACTGCAAAAACAAGGTGATTTTTAGATGCAAAATATTTTAAAACTCTTCATAGAAAATATG
The DNA here is from genome assembly GCF_024711535.1 of Dipodomys merriami. NCBI lineage: Eukaryota > Metazoa > Chordata > Mammalia > Rodentia > Heteromyidae > Dipodomys > Dipodomys merriami. The sequence goes on along the minus strand of NW_027205715.1, from coordinate 6,514,070 downwards.
TATTTTGAAAAATTTTAAAGAAAACTCTTGAGAAAAAAATAAATCCTGTGACACAGCTGGATGTATAAAATGAATTATCTAGAAGATATCATTTGCCTTTTCTTTCTGTCTTTCTTTCTTCCTTCTTTCTTTCTTTCTTCATTTTCCTTCCTTCTTTCCTTATTTTCTTTCCCTTTTTTCTTTCCCTTCCTTCCTTCCTTCCTTCCTTCTTTTTTCCTTCTTTCTTTCTTTTTCTTTCTTATTTTTTGCAATAGGCAATCTAATTCACTCAGGAGTATGCTTTCATCAAAGACATAGTGGCCAGGCCCAGTACTAATTCCTATTTTCTATTTCATTCCTAAATGATGATTTCTTCCAGCAAAATCCAGAAACATTCTTGTTTCCCCTCCCCCACAGTATAACCACTGCTTTCACTGTATTTGATGTTGGCATAACTTGTGGAGGGGAAGGGAAAAAAACATATCATTTAAATAGGGATACAGGTAGACCCATTGCAACAATGAGATGTACAAGTCGCTATGTCGAAAAATGAACTTTATAACTTTGGAGGGGCGTTGAGTGGGTGGGAGATGGGCAAGGATGGGAAGGGGAAACAAAGGAGGAGGCAACAATGCTTGATAAGAAATGTACTCATTACCTTGCCCCTGTAATTGCAACCCCTCTGTATGGTATTTTCACACACACAAAAAAATCCCTGAGTGTGCATGTGCATGCACACATACCCACACCCACACATGCATAGTGACCCAGGCCTTATGTTCTTGCTAGCTTTATTACTCACAGTGGTCACTCTACTTCCAGTCCAGCCCAGATTTTTTTGTTGTTGGTTTTATTGTCAGTATAATTGCATTGCTATCATTTAGGTGTTGTATGGAAGAATTAACATTTCATAAGTCAAGTAATGAGTACATTTCTTTTATGGGCAATATCATCCCTTTCCCAGTCCAGCATTTTACTAGTTAATTGGAGAATTTCTTGGACTATCTGCCTGGGCTATTTTTATTTTAACTGTGATCTTTACATTTGAGCCCCTTGATTAACTAAAATGAGACATGGTTTGCCAGCACCCTGAAAAAAATGCAATCTCAAATTCTATCTTCTACATAGTTGGAACCTCTGTATGATTTTTCTAAGCAGATTAGATAAGAGATCCTGAAGAATTGACTAGGAAAAACTATTTCTACTTATGGACATATGGACACATAGAATTGAGAACTCCATTTCTCTGATGATTCAAATAAATCATTTTTTTCTATTTTATGTTGGAGAAGGGTAATAAAACCATATCCATAATGTACTGACAGAAGAAAAAATTAAAAGGTTGGAATTCTGTATTGAGGGTACCTGTTGGATGTGACTCTAGTTTACAGTAGGATTTCAGACCGAAACAATTCTAGTCTCCTCAACTCTCTTTTTATATGTATATGATCTATATGTATATGTATATATACATATGTTTACATGCTAGTCATGAAGACATAGAAACACCCTCAAAATAGTGAAGAAACCCTGAGATTAGAAATGCTACCACTCTTAAGAGCCTACCATTCAGCAGGAAGAAGAGGAATCCCACAGCTCAGAATGGAGCGGACTTTGGATCATTAGCCATCGCCCTGAGAGGCTGTTCAGTGTGAAAATCAACCGTGGAGGAAGGAGCTGCCTAGTGGGAGTTAGATTGAGAAAAGGAATGCATCTTCTGTCTGAGACAATACAGTGAAGAGAAAGTTAAGATATATCCCCATTTCTCTTTCCTCTCAAAATTTCTATCAAGGTGTCCTACAGAATAAAGGAAAAGAAAGGGATTGTGGAATGTGTGATTACTTGAATGAGAAAAACCAAACCAACAAAAAAAAAGGGTGGAGGAGGATCACAGACAGCAAATGGGAGAGTTTTCAGTCCAAAGGACTGCATGACATTTACTATTACAATTGAATTTGATACTAATACTATTGGGTAAAAATTCCAATGAAGACTCACTTTCAAATCTTTTCCATGGCTTTATTTCCCACAGGTTTTACTTTTGCAAATTAAACTTCCAGCAGTATTTTGGAATCTTATTATTATTGTTATTATTGTTGTTGTTGTTATTTATTTTATACTTGAATTCAGGGCCTGGGCTCTATCCCTGAGCTATTCCACTCAAGTCTAGCTGAATCTGAGTTTTTGTGCCCAAGATTAGCACTATAACACTTGAATCACCTGGCTTGCTTTTTGTTTTGGTTTTCTGGGAGTGTGTGTGTGTGTGTGTGTGTGTGTGTGTGTGTGTGTGTGTGTGTGTGTGTGTGTGTGTGTTTGGTGATTAATTGGAAATCACCTCCTTTCCTATCCAGGTTGGCTTCAAACCTCATTCCTCAGATCTCAGCATCCTGAGTAGCCAGAATGACAGAGGTGAGCCATTGGCACCCAGCTGAACTTTTAATATTTGCTCTTTATGTCTCAGATAAATAACACTCATAGCACAAAACTACTCCAATTTAATATCTCATTTTAAATAGCTCATTCTTTTCTATGTCTGTAAACCCACACAGCCATCACATACAACCACAAAAGCAAACTACCTCTTGTAAGATGTCATTTTATACGGTCAAATCATCTTACAGGGAGGCTGATTGACCCAGTAGGCAATACCTCCGCCATGTCTCATTTGTTTCATGAGTAACACAAAGTAGTAACTAGTCAGCTAATGAGGAAAGAATGATGAAATATAAGTAAAAATGAGTAACACAAGAAGTGCTCACTACACGCTTTTGTAAGATCTCACCTGGTTCTTGTTTGTCTACTAATCCACATTATGGGTTTCATTGCTATTTTCTTTATTATCTTAAAGTAATTGTACAAGGAGTTATTAATTCAGCAAGTCAGCTCACGAGGACAATGCACGCTACCCCTTCTAGTCTTCTTCCCCATCTTTCCCAACCCTACCCATCCTGTCAATCTACCTGATTCCATTTTCACATATATATATATTAAATATTATGACTGTGTGTGCCACTGTGTCCTCACCAGAACAATATGGAAAGTGTTGATATTTTTGAGAAGAAAAATAATGTAAAAATAAAAGCATACATTAACAGAATTGCACTATGGGACTGGAAGTTACCCTTTAAGGCAAGCTAAATATGATTTAACCACCTGACAAATTTTGTTCCCCATAGGCCCCAGTTGACAGTTCACCAGCAGCCCTCCTGGAAACCTCTATTTCCATTTTGTAACTATGAAATCCTGCACCACAGGGAAAGATGGGTTTTCAGGAACAAATGTTCATAGTTCTTGCTGAATTCTGTGTCAAGAAAACATGTAGAATTACTATTTACAGTTAAATATCTCTAAAGCAGCAAATACTTAAACAGACACCAGGAAGCAAGTGAGATGACATTTAAGTCAACTATCTCATTAGTGACCAGCTTTTATAAAGGCATGATATTTGCCAGAAAAAAATACTTCCATGTTGTTAGATTAATCATCAAAATTAATTGTCTTGAGGTCATAGCCATCTGATAAAATTTCTCCTTCAGGGGACACATGCGTATTTACCACTGGGAAATATCAAAGGTGGGAGTAGTTAGTGTAGGCTTATTTGTGCATGTGTGTGTGTGTGTGTGTGTGTGTGTGTGTGTGTGTGTGTGTGTGATTTCATTTTTTTTTGGCAAGACTAACTTTTAAAGTGAGCATATGCTGATAACATTAAGAACTACTTTCTCTACAACAGCACATAATTCAGCATAGACCCTGAAATGATCACATTTAAACTTTTAAAAGCCCTCATGTTAGAGAATGTGTATTGTATATTTGCTGATTGTTTTTACTTGCTTTTCAAATGTCACCACCAAGAGAAATGTAAATTCCGTGTAGAGCATGTTCATTTAGCATTTTCTTTCTCTCACACATTAGTTGAAAAGAAAAGATAGAAACCTTAGCTCTCTATCTTGTGCAACCATTTCTATTGCTTTCAAAATCAAAGATTTTAATATTTTTAAAAATATTTATTAATAACAAGTATTGAAAGGGTATCTAAAAGTAATATGTGGTTTAGATAAGTACATTGATTTGAGACAGAAAGTGTTTAACATGGTGATTAAGTCACTAGCTCTCTTTTCCCATCTTATCTTCACTCCTCTCCTCTTATCTCTGCTCCTCTCCTCTTCACTTTTTCCCTCTTCTCCTCTTTTTTCTCCTTCTCTCCTTCCTCCCTTTCTTCTCTTCTCTTCTCTCTTTCTCTCTGTCTCTCTCTGTATCTCTCTCATAATTACTATTTACTGCAATAGCTTTGAAGTATTTGTGGAGCATGTCAATGATATTTTTTCATGGATATAGAAGGAAGTAGTGTCATAAATATATTATAAGTGAGTATGCATGTGTGTACACGTGTGCACTTACAGATGCATTGTATTCACTGAATTTGAAAGCCCTGATTTGAAAGTAGAGGTCAGCATTGCCCCTTCTTGAGCAGCAGATTTAAATCCGCACCCAATATTCAAACTCCCTTGTTGGTTCTCCACTCTTTGTGCCAAGATTTCCCTACCGTTATCTTCCTCCGTGTCAGGGACCAGGTAGCCAAGCAGTACTCATCTACCTAAAAAGTTATTTCAATTATTCTCTCCTCAATCTTCTTTCCCTGCCTTGTTCTTTCATTTCCATCCACATGGCACTAATGAAGGTATCTGCCCACAGTTTCCATGACTCCTTCTGTTTTGTGACTAATCCCCGCGATCCCACTGGGTGGCCCTGCCTGACATAGTCTATTCTTCTGGGAACTGAAGCAAAACAAAATGGAAAATATTCTTTACAGTTTCTGTCACATCATCTGTTGCTGGTCTCACTGTGGCTCATGGAAGGTAATTAAGTCAATTGCAAGGTTATTATTAGTTGGTCCAGTTTGAAAAGTGCTGTATTTCGGGGAATAGGGAGGATTGGCAGAGGGAGACACAGAGAAAAAAATAGCTCACAGAGCAATTAAAACACATAAAATTGTTTATTAAGTTCATAGTCTAGTATAAGCATGGTTCATGGTGTCACAAAATAATTATAATTGTAGCATCAAAGATCATAGAGGTTGGGAGGGAAGCTACTGGCAAATCTCTCGCTTAGCATGCCTGAGGCTGTGAGCTGGGTCGCCATCACTGTAATAAAATCACAGATCACCAGAATAGGTATAAGAAAATGATGAAATAGAGGATTTTATTACTGCATGACACAGAGGTATAGGCAGTTGAGAAACCTACACTAGTAGACTTGCATAAAACAGGATTGCCGCAAATCTTCAGGGTAAAAGAGAAAAAAATACATTACAAACTACAATAAAGCAAAGTACTATCAGTGAGGTACGCATATCTCAATTTGATTGATACAATTCTTATTTTTTTTTAACTATCAGGATGGAGCAATCAGCAGTTGAATCTCCTCTTCCATTCAGTCACTCATTTAAATGAATGTTTATTCAGTGACAGTCAAATGCCAATCATAGTTCCTGATATATTGTAAATGAGAGAGGAATGAGTCTTATTTTAGAGAGAAGGCCTCCTGAGGACAGAGACTTCCTGTGCCAGGCTGTTAACAAAGAATATAATTCCCAATTCCTATGCAAGTATGCTGGTTCATGGGACAATAAGGATTCTAACTATGTTTCAAAGAAAAAGAATTTGGACATATCTGTCCTTATGATAAGGAATGCTTACCTCAAGAAATGACTCTCTCAATATAGAGTCTTCTAAAGCATATCTACTAGGTGACAAATAACAGTTTCAGAGAGAGAAAGAGAGGAGAGATTATACTAGAGGAGAGAGTTTGTACTTGAGGAGAATCATGTATTTGCTGTTTCCTATCATTTTATATGAGGAGGACAAGAAAAATACATCAAAAAGGTCAAGATGGACTTCATGTAGCCATCCGCCGGTTCTTTGAAACATGTCTATTTCCCCAAACTACATAGTTAATACGATAGAAAAATAATTCAATAGATTACTTGAAAGGAAATGTAATATCTGCTATGTCATTTTTGCCACTTGTGTATCAAAAAAACATGCAGAGCCTACGCATGTAGCTCTGGTAGAGCTTGTGCTTAGCATGTGGAAGGTATTGGTTTCAAAACTTAGGCCATAAAATCAAACAAATGAAAACAGCAAATTATTTGTTACATTTTTCAAGTTGCTAACATATCTCCCCCACGCATATAATGAGTGATATGGTTTCATCTCCATCTGTAAGTCAATAAAATCCAACTGAATCTAAATGGGGAAAAAATGTGATTATGCCCCTAGCTTCTTTTGAAAGATCCAATTGAAGTAATAATTAAAACTCCATAGCTTTAAACAGGATAACAAGCTTTGAAAAATATAGAACATTATCTGCTGGGCTAGGAACAAATAATTCACCTAATTTGTTCCCTATTAAGACTAACTTACTCTATTACTTCGTGGCCTCAGGGGCGGTGGTGTGAGGAAAAGCTACAAAATAATATTTTGGATTTTTTTTCATTAACCATTTTGCAAATGTCTCAGACCAGGTTTCACACCAACTATTGCTACATAACTCTAACTAATCTCACTCTGAAAACAGAAAAAAAGATGAATTGAAAAATAGATAATTTAAAGATATTAGAGAAATAGCAAATCAGAAATGGTGAGGAATGAAAGGACTAACTTTCAGATAAGAAAGGAAGTCAAGAGAGCTAGGACCAGTATTTTACACTGTGTGCTCATAGATGTACTAGATTGTAAATCTCATCTGAATGCACCATAGAGCTTTCTGCCTCATGCAAATTGGGAAAATCGGGAGCAGTGGGTCCCTAAAGGAGAGGACCCAGTGATACCATCCTGACTTCAATCAGAACTCCAAAGAGAAAATACTATTAGTCAAGTGATAGGGGATGAACAGTTTTATAATAGATGACACTATGTTTTGAGCCATCTAAAATTCTAGTTGAATTAAATAATACATAATTTTATCTGCCTCCACCCTCTCTCTCTTTCTCTCCACATTACTTTTCTTTGTCTGGAAGGTCATAATACAGAAATGTATCAATAGTTGTCGAAACTATAAAGAAAAGATAGTCAAAAGATAAGCAATTAAACACAGATTTTCAGAAATTTCAACAAGATGTCTCTCATCCTGCTAAGTCTCTGAGACACCGATGCAGAGTATGTAGAAGATAGTTTTCCAGTGGAAAACTTTTGTCAATTGGCTCTTTCTAATTGGAACTCTGACCTGGTATCCTGGCTATGTCTCCCCTGCAAAACACAGTTAGAGTGGGTGATACGTAATCTGAGTCTCTTTTGTTCCTTCAATGTCTATGGCTTTAATAAATGCCATATTCCCCGGAAGCACAACAAATCAAAGAAAGGTTGGACAAATGGGATTGCATAAGATTGCAGAGCTTCTGCAGGGCAAATGACATAGCTGGCAAGATCAATAGAAAGCCCACCGATTGGGAGAAGATCTTTACTAGCCATACAACGGACAAGGGTCTCATATCTAAAATATACTTGGAACTCAAAAAATTAAACCACCCAACAACAAATCCTCAAAGAAACAACTGCCCAATAAATAAGTGGGCGAAAGACTTAAAGAGAAGCTTCTCTGAAGAAGAAAGAAGGATGGCCAATAGACACATGAAGAAATGTTCAACATCCCTAGCCATAAAAGAAATGCAAATCAAAACAACATTGAGATATCACCTCACTCCAGTTAGAACAGCAAAAATCAAGAACGCTAACAACAACAGATGCTGGAGGGGATGTGGACAGAAAGGAACCTTACTTCATTGTTGGTGGGAATGTAAACTTGTTCAACCACTTTGGAAAGCAGTATGGAGGTTCCTCAAAAGACTTCACATAGATCTCCCCTATGATCCAGCAATCCCACTTTTGGGCATTTACCCAAATGTTTACAAACAAGACCACACTAAAGCTACCAGCACAACTATGTTTATTGCAGCATTATAGCTAAGATATGGAACCAACCCAGATGCCCCTCAGTAGATGAATGGATCAACAAAATGTGGTATATATACACAATGGAATTCTATGCCTCCATCAGAAAGAATGACATTTCCCCATTTGTTAGGAAATGGAAAGGTTTGGAAAAAATTATATTAAGTGAAGTAAGCCAGGCCCAAAGAAGCATAGGTCCCATGGTTTCCCTTATTTGCAATATATAGTATAGGTATGAGTCAAGCGGAAAAGGTCAGATAATGTGATGTTAGGAAAATGAACCCTTAAATATGTATTTTAATGTTTTCGTTTCTTTCATGCATGTGTTTCTAACGCATTTATAAGATTATTTCTTTGTTGCTTTGTATGTCCCTCCCCGACAGTGTAACCCCCGCTTTCACTGTATTTGATGTCAGTATAACATGTGGAGGAGATGCGGACAAACAAGTCGTTTAAGGATTCAGGTGGACCTGTTGCAACAATGAGAAGTACAAAATGTCATGTCAAAACCAGCTTTACAATGTCGGTGTGGGGGGGGAGGGGGGGTATAATTGGGTGGGGGGAGGGGGGAGGCGGGGAAGGGAGGTGAAGGGTAAACAAAGGAGGAGGCTGCAATGCATGGTAAGAAATGTATGCATTATCCTGCCCATGTAATTGTAACCCCTCTGTACAGTATGTTCTCAAATAAAATAAAATAAAATTAAAAAAAAATAAATAAATGCCATATTCACTTGTTTGAAGGTACCACTGCTCTGATTTATGCAGCATTAAATGCTTTCAATCCCAATGATAGAGCTCACAGGTCCACTAAAATCATGGAATTATATTGTCATCTGGCTACCATCATCTCATCCATCACTCATCCTACAGTAGATTTTTAGTTTGTAGGGTGATGTGTAGAGTCAAGTAAATTTCTCTATTTATATATTACTTTATCAAAAACCTAAACGAAAGGAAAAGAATTATAAATATGGCTTCCTTTGAAACTAATTAGCTGCAACTACCTCAATATTGACTAGAAATAATATTTCAGATGGTGACATAAATACAGTAGAAGAGATATGCATTCTTCATCTACATTTTCTTCCAATTTTGCATGTATATAGTTATTAAGAAATTAATCACAGAAGCTTGTATACATGATTATGTGTTGCTCTACATTATAAGAGTGAAGATAAATATTCTGTGAGTCTAGAAATATTTGTAAACCAGAATACTAATACTTCTCCATACACAGGTTCAGTAGTATATCTTCAACATGTATAATTCATTCATAAAGGATAGTCAGAACTCATATCCAACAGTAGCATGCTGAATCTCTAGTATATATGGATAATATATATGGATATCATTTTTCTTCATAAAAGACAAGTTTCCACTAATATAAGAAGATTGAAATCAGGTCTAGTATCATTTCTGGGAAATAGTAGCAGGAAACTAGAAACCAATAACAAGGAATCTTGAAAAAAATTACAAATATGTGAAAATTCAATCATGTTTCTGAACAACCAATACACTGAAGAAAAATATTAAAATTTAAAAGTATCGTGAAAGGAACACCAAAAGAAATAAAACAAAACCAGTGGGATAAAGAGAAATCAAGTATAAGAGGAAAAACCTGATGGGAATGTATTCTTAAATTTAAAATAAATATAGATCCCAGATCAGTAGCCTAATATTATGCCTCAAGGCAATCAAAAATAGAACCAACTATACCCAAAGTCATCAGAGTGAAGGAAAAAGCACAAAGATCAGAAGAGGAATATAATTAATAAAAAAAAGAGAATTAAGAAAAGTAATGAAGAGTTGTAGGGGTTAAAAAAATAAACTAGCAAGCCTACAGGTGAAGAAAAAATGGAAGACTCAAACAAACCTTAAAAAATTGGGAAGGGATGGTAAGGGAAACAAAGGAGGAGGCAACAATGCTTGATAAGAAATATACTCATTACCTTGCTCATGTAATTGTAACCTTTCTGTACGGTATTTTCACAATAAAAAAAAGAAAGAAAAAGAAATAAGTTGAAAGTCAAGATGTCACAAGGGAATTCCCCCCAACAGATAGGGATTGATGGATTCTATGGTTTACGATTATAATAAAAGGTAGTCAGAAGGCTGAGATCTGGAGACTCTTAGTTTGAAGGCATTTCAGGTAGAAAATTCAAAGGTAGAATAAAACCAGTAAAAATGAAGTAGACTGGAGGTATGGATCAAGTGATAAAGTACCAGCTGAAAAGCAAGCACTGCAGGTGCTTCCTTGCAGGAGCTCAGACCCTATTACCAGAAAAAAAATAATAAAAGAGATCCTAAAAGGTTATGAGGAATAAACACCATCTCCATAGAACAACCTTGATCTTCAATTAAATTAAATCTGCCAATTAAATTCTAAGACAATACAACTGGCAAAGATCCAACCAGGAAGAATTTATTTTTCTAACATAGAAAAATGGCTGTGACAACAAATCAAAGAAAGGTTGGACAAATGGGATTGCATGAAATTGCAGAGCTTCTGCATGGCAAAGGACATAGCTAGCAAGATCAATAGAAAGCCCATGGATTGGGAGAAGATCTTCACTAGCTATACAACGGAAAAGGGTCTCATATCTAAAATATACCTGGATCTCAAAAAATTAAATCCCCAAACAACAAATCTTCAAAGAAACAACTGCCCAATAAATAAGTGGGCTAAAGACTTAAAGAGAAACTTCTCTGAAGAGGAAAGAAGGATGACCAATAGACACATGAAGAAATGTTCAACTTCTCTAGCCATAAAAGAAATGTAAATCAAAACAACATTGAGATACCACCTCCCCCCAGTTAGAATGGCTATAATCAAGAACTCTAATAACAAGAGATGCTGGAGGGGATGTGGACAGAAGGGAACCTTACTGCATTGTTGGTGGGAGTGTAAACTTGTTCAACCAATTTGGAAAGTAGTATGAAGGTTCCTCAAAAGATTACACATAGAACTCCCCTATGACCCAGCAATCCCACTTTTGGGAATTTACCCAAATGTTCACAAACAAGACCACACTAAAGCTACCAGCACAACTATGTTTATTGCAGCATTATTTACCATAGCTAAGATATGGAACCAACCCAGATGCCCCTCAGTAGATGAATGGACCAAGAAAATGTGGTATATATACACAATGGAATTCTATGCCTCCATCAGAAAGAATGACATTGCCCCATTTGTTAGGAAATGGAAAGACTTGGAAAAATTATATGAAGTGAAGTAAGCTAGGCCCAAAGCAATTGAGGTCCCATGGTTTCCCTTATTTGCAATATCTAGTATATGTCTGAGTCAAGCAGAAAAGGTCAGATAGGGTGATGTTAGGGAAATAAACCCTAAGATATGTATTCAGATGTTTTTTTTTCTTTCATGCAATTGTTTCTAACACATTTTTAAGATTATTTCTTTGTTGCTTTGTATGTCCCTCCCCCACGGTATAACCCCTGCTTTCACTGTATTTGATGTCGGTATAATTTGTGGAGGGGAAGGGCAAAAACAAATCATTTAAATAGGGATACAGGTGGACCCATTGCAACAATGAGATATACAAGTCGTTATGTGGAAAACGAACTTTACAACTTTGGTGGGGAGGGAGAGGAGGATTGGGTGTGGGGGCAGGGAGGGAGGGGGGAGGAAGGGAAGGGATGGGAAGGAAAGGGAAAACAAAGGAGGAGCCTACAATGTTTGATAAGAAATGTACTCATTATCTTGCCCATGTAATTGTAACCCCTCTGAACAGTATTTTCACAATAAAAAATAAAAAAATAAAAAAAAAATAAAAGGAAAATGGCTGTGACATTCACTGATTTTTGTAGGTGTGCTCACTAAGGCTCAGTAATTTGGCTAAAAGCACACAGTGATCAACAGAAGCAGAAGTCAAAGTTGAGCTGAAGCTGAAGCTGTTATTTCAGTGACTTCAGGTTTGCTATAGAGCTGTTTTAAAAAGATTAAGACAAAGAGGCAGGAAAAATACAAAAGAAAACTCAGTGATTATCTCCCCCACTCATTCCATTCAAAAAAAGAAAGAAAAAAAAAAAGGAGCTTGAATATCTCCCCATTTTTCACCTAATTTGCTAACGGAAACCTAAAGACTAAGCTACATTTTTATTTTTGCCAGTCCCTCTGTTTCTGATGGTGACAAAAGTCCATGCATAATTAAGTTAGAAAATGAAGATTGGATGGGAATGCAGAGAAAAACCAAAACAAACATGGGGAGCCAGATAATCCATAAACTGAAACAATCAACTCTTTAATTGAATGCACATGTGGGGATGGCAGTGGTTCCCCAATAGGAAGGCAGTAGGCAATGATTAATGACTGGAAGAAATCGGTAAAGAATTCTTCCTGAGCTCTGAATTGTGCCCAGAATATCAAAATCTGCTGGAACAGGTGATACTTTGCCAGGGGTTCCAGGGAGCAGGCAGAAGAAATTGCAGATCTGCCAACAATTTATTTCCAAAGACAGAGAAAAATGGTGACGTGGCAGTGTCACGAAATAATGCAGAAAGCTTTTTTTTTCTTCTTCATTTTTTCCCTTCTGCCTGAAGAATGTTCATCCAGACTCTAGTTTCATTATCTGAGCTACAGTGGAAAAACAAAATGCAATAATTAAGAAATCCAAAGACTGTCACAAAAGGACAATATGAAGCTAGAAGTTGAACAGTTGGTGAAAGTGTTTAAAAGGCTTAGCTCAGAACTTAATTATTTTAAGTGATTTGGGGGAAAAATGAAGAGTAATCTGCGGAAGTGGTATATATAATCTGAGAAGACTGAATATAAAAGTGTAAGAATATTTTATTTAATCACCCCAATGTATATACTGAAACGTTCAAAGTTAAATTGTGTGACAGAAGCTACTTTTCACTTCCTAATACCACTCACAACTGAGACCATCACACAGAAATGATTAAAAAATTATTCCATAGTTGAATAAGTGAATGATACTGCACTCATGGACCTTACATGGAAATAAGCAAAGCAAGTATTTGCCATATTTCTGAACTTGCCTTTTCATTTGTGTAATGCTCAAGAAGAGTTTTAGTATTGAGTCAAAAGAGCCAGAACAATTACTCTTGTCCCATCTTCATATCAGAGTCATCTGAAAAAATGTAGAAATAATACTGAGACCTGTCCTTATACCCCCGTGTGTCTCATTGAAATAATTCAATATGTAAGAGGGTCATTTGTATTTGGGAAGTTTTTATGTTCAGATAGAATTGAGAAATGTAACTAAGTCATGGAAGAACTGATTTCACATAGAAATATCTGAAACCACAGGTGAAGGAGAGGATTGTGGTCCAAGCTTGCCTGATTTAGTCATAAATTCAAAAGCCTGTTTCCAAAATAACCAAAACAAAGATGGCTGGGGCTCAACAATCAAATGATAGAATGCCTGCCTAGCCAGCACAGGTCCCTGAATTCAAACTCCAGGACTACATAGATGGCAGAGAGAGACAGGGACAGAGAAGATGCAGGTACAGATATAGGTATTATATGTGTTATACATACACTGTTGACAAAACTCGTCAAAGGCCGACATGAGGGTGGACAGTGGCAGAGCCTACATCTTCACAGTAGAAGGAAAATATGACAGTGTTTCTCAGACTTGAATAACAGGTATCCACAAACATTTGAAAACATTATCCTCATACAAAGAATCAATCAATATTCATAGTTGCACTAGTGAATGTGGCAAATTTGTGCAAGAGCATACAATTCATTGACAAAAAGGAGTGAACATCCTTGTTGATGTGAATAAATCTTGAATGAGTAATAATGAATGAATGGGCTCAGCCCAAAAAAAGTGTCGCAGTATGATTCCATTAACTGGTGTACTTTAAGTATAGAGTTTTTTTAGAGACAAAAGGCCTGGCTTCTGATGCCCTGTATCTGACAAAACTGAAGGATATCAGACACAACTGATAGCATTCCTTGACACTTGTAATAGTTGAAACCTATTCACAAGATGCAATTGATTTAGCGTTTAGTAAACCATTCAGAAAAGTTCTGCAGGGAAATCTAATAGAGAAATTAGAAGCATTCTGTCTGATTAAAAGTGCAAAAGTCCATCTACATAAAACCGACTGACAGACAATAAAAAAGGTAATTACCATCAAGCACAACATCAAATAGAAGATAAGATTAAAGGATTAGATTAGAACAGCCACCTGTGAAGGCAAAATTTGGAATTTAAAGTGCACTTGTTGTCAGACAAGTAAGCATTTAAGATGACAATTTTGTAGTAAAGCACTTTTATGTACTTAGCTTGTATTAGAAAGCAAAATGCAATGAAATATCAATAGGTTTCTTGAAGCTCAAGGTTTATCTTTAAAACAAAAAGCACAAGAAATGGTAAAACAATGCTACCAAAAAGCTGAATGAAAATGTAGAAACTTCCTTCATGAGAGATAGAAATCTGATAGCCATCAAAATATCTTCTATAAGTAAACGGGTGAACAAAGTATGGAAAATTTGTGCAAGAGCATACAATTCATTGACATCTTGTCATATCAATGTGAATAAATCTTGAATGAGTAATAAAGCATGAATGAGCTCAGTCTGAAAAAGGTATTGCAATATCATTCCATTTATATGGAGCTCTGGGAATGTCATGGTAGTTCATGTCTGGGACATTGACTAGTTGATGCATAGGGATTTTTTAGATGGTAAAGCTATTGCATCTAACACAGTAATAGTGCTGATATTGTGTTTGGAAAGCTCCATAGAAAAATGTAGCAAAAAAGTGAACTCAATGGATGTAAATTAAAGCAGAAGTTACCTAAAAGTTTGAAATCCATAAAGTAGATTTCCTAGAAAGGAGAAGGAAAGAGATGTTGAGCTGTGAGTTTGGAAGAGAGTGGACGATGGAGAACCAAAGGCAGAAGGGTTTGTATACCAGCATTGCACTGTAGTTGAGAAAGCTTTTCATTTTTTCCTTCACCATACAGTACTGTGCATTCAAGTTAAGAAACTACTGCATACATATCTTGGAATGATATAATTAAGCAAATGGATAATGGGTTATAGGAGCAAGTTTTCCAGCAGTAGGAATGCAAGCAAGGAAAACACACTGAATTGACACATGCACAAATAGGTTAAAGTCAGAAAAATCGGTATAAGCATTCTATAGGTAAGAAATTGTCTAGGTGACTTGTTTTTCCCCATCTCCTCCATAAGTTATACTGACATCAAATATATTGAAAGCGGGGGTTATACTGTGGGGGAGGGACATATAAAGCAACAAAGAAATAAACTTATAAATGCGTTAGAAACACATGCGTGAAAGAAAAAAAAACATTAAAATACATATCTAAGGATTCATTTTCCTAACATCACATTATCTGACTTTTTCCGCTTGACTCATACATATACTAGATATTGCAAACAAGTCATTTAAGGATTCAGGTGGACCTGTTGCAACAATGAGAAGTACAAATTGTCATGTCAAAAAGGAGCTTTACAATGTCCGTGGGGAGGGAGCGGGGGGGGGGGGGGAAGGATTGGGTGGGGGGAGAGGAGGGAAGCTGGGAAGGGAGGTGAAGGGTAAACAAAGGAGGAGGCTGCAATGCTTGGTAAGAAATGTATGCATTATCTTGCCCATGTAATTGTAACCCCTCTGTACAGTATGTTCACAAATAAAATAAAATTTAAAAAAAAGAAAGAAATTGTCTAGGTTAAAATAATTAGAGAGATATTTACCAATATGGGTGCATAAAAAGAATAACACATGCAATAACAACATTCTAGTAGCAATCAAGATGCCTACTCCAACGAATTCCAAAGGGATGACCCATGACTCCTTAGAAAAATGACTGAATGTAGGGTGAGATCGGAAATATATAAGTTAAGCCTAGAAGCTGGATATCCATGTCACTCCTGTAATCCCAGTTACTCAGGAGATTGAGGTCTGAGGATCGTGATTCAAAGCCAGCGTAGGCAACAAATTTGTAAGACTCTTTTCTCCAATTAACTACCAAAAAGCTGGATATGGTACTATGGTTCAAAGTGATAGACGACTAGACTTGAGCAAAACAACTTCAGAGACAGCATACAAGCCATGAGTTCAAGCCCCAGGACAAGCACAAGAAATAAAAATAGTTAAGATTGAAATATTTATAGTTATGCCAGAGGAAAAAAAAAGACTCAAAACATACATACGTAGCAATTCTTTCTCACACTCATCCCATGATGAAATTATGTTCCAGAGGCACCAATCAGCAACTAGAATGCTTTCCCATGACCAATGCTAAAGTAAGTTAAGCAACAAAATACACAAAATAGAGCTGGATTCAAATTCAAAGTATAAAATGTCTTTCAGGACTCCATAGTTTTAAAAATTAAATGATAAACAAGAGAGAGGAAAAAAATTAAATCTTCTCCCACAAGAATTCTAAATAATGCTTAGTCCTTCCCCAAGCATATAGTATATAATTCAAATGTCCTAAACCCTTGGCTTTCAAAATTCATTGTGGACACAGAACATTCAAGAACCTTCACAAATATATAGCATCAGCCAGGCGGATCAATGTTCCTATTAACAGAGATACATCTTGTTGATGTCATGATCGTTAGATATAAATGATTGACAGTAACACTTTATTGTGGAATCTTCATTTCAAAAGTCCAAACTGCATTTGACGAGAAATAGCAGTGGTATCTCAGCTGAAATACCACAGCAACTTCCCTCAAACCTATCAAGGTTATGGAAAATAAAGAAGATTTTTTTACAAACTTCAAGAAAAGAGAACTTTAAGGACATCTTACAGCTAAATCTAATATGAGATCCTAGACAGGATTTTAAAAGAGAAAAAAATAGATAACCTCATAAAATGTGAACAAATGATATAATTTGGTTGGCAATAATGGATCACTTGCTATTGGCCAGTAATACTGACAACATAATTATAGAAGATGTGAACAGAAAAAGAAACTGGATCTGATTCCCTTTAGCATCATGACCTCTTTCCTACAAATTGAAAACTATTCTAAAATGAATAATTCACTAAAAATTATAGAATACTTTATCCTAAATATTTTCATTTAATAAGCTTAACCTAATGTCAGGCACTAAAGCAGTAATGTATTTAGTAGCCCATCGACTCCAGCTTTGAGCATTTGACAACTTGATTTCACAAACTCTCACATGTTCAATTTTTTTAAATTTATTTTTTATTTTTAGTAAGTTTTTGATTGTAAAAATACTTTACAGAGGGGTTGCAGTTACATGAGCAAGATAATGAATGCATTTCCTATCAAGCATTGTTGCCTCCTCCTTTGTTTTTCTCCTAACATTCCAATCCCTGCCCTCCTACCTCCACAACTAACACTCCTCAACCAACCTCCCTCCCCCTGTTTAAATTGTAAAGTTCATTTTTCAACACAGTGCCTTGTACATCTCTTTGTTACAATGAATCCAACCTGTATCCCTATCTAAACCTTTTGTTTTTTCCCTTCCCCTCTCTAAATTAGACTGACATCAAATAGAGTGAAAACTGGGGTTATACCGTGGGGGAGGAACATACAAAGCAACAAAACATCACATGGTATGTTATAAATATGTTAGAAACAATAGCAAGAAAAAAAACACTTGTCCCAATCTTGGGGTTCATTTTGCTTAACATCATCTTATCTGGTCTTATGTACATGGCTTTTGACCTTTTCTGCTTGTCCCAGACATATACTAGTTATTGCAAATAAGGGAAACCATGGGACCTATGTTTATTTGGGCCTGGCTCATTTCACTTCACATAAATTTTTCCAAGTCTTTCCATTTCCTAACAAATGGGACAATGTCATTCTTTCTGATAAAGGCATAGAATTCCATTGTGTATATATACCACATTTTCTTGATCCATTCATCTACTGAGGGGCATCTGGGTTGGTTCCATATCTTAGCTATGGTAAATAATGCTGCAATAAACATATTTGTGCTGGTAGCTTTAGTATGATCTTGTTTGTGATCATTTGGGTAAATGCCAAATGATTGCTGGGTCATAGGGGAGCTCTATGTGGAATCTTTTGAGGAACCTCCATACTACTTTCCAAAGTGGTTGAACAAGTTTATACTCCAACCAACAATGCAGTAGGGTTCCCTTCTGTCCACATTCCCTCCAGCATCTGTTGTTATTAGAGTTCTTGATTATAACCATTCTAACTGGGGTGTTGTTTTGATTTGCATTTCTTTTATGGCTAGAGAGGTTGAGCATTTCTTCATGTGTCTATTGGCCATCCTTCTTTCCTCTTCAGAGAAGTTTCTCTGTCTTTAGCCCACTTATTTATTGGGCAGTTGTTTCATTGAGGATTTGTTGTTGGGGATTTAATTTTTTGAGTTCTAACTATATGTTAGATATGAGACCCTCGTCTGTTGTATGGCTAGTGAAGATCTTCTCCCAATCCATGGGCTTTTATTGATCTTGCTAGCTATATCCTTTGCCATGCAGAAGCTATGTAGCTTCATGCGGTCCCATTTGTCCAACCTTTCTTTGATGTGTTTCTGGGTCTCTATTAAGAAAATGTTTACCTGTGCCAAGGAGACCTAGGGGTTCTCATATTCCATCCTGTAATGTTTTCAGGGTGTTCAATTTTTATACATAAATTTCATGGCAAAGGAATGGAATCCTGTTTATCATTATATTGTCATATTGTCTAACACATTCATTTGTCAATACAAGTTTTCAGAGGATTTTTGGTAACAGTGTAATCACATAGATGAATGGGATTGTTAAACCTTAGTACTAAGAAATGAATGTATAAGGAATAATACATGAACATTTGTAACTATTGAAAAAGTATGGAGGTATCATTCATTTTGGAATCATTTGAAGACTTTACGGTCTTCATATGAGAATATTATCTCAGTGGAGATAATATTCTCAGGTTAAAAGGAAAAGATAACTGGTATAGGAAGCTTGAGGCCTACTGTGTGTAACATTTGATCAGGCACTTAAGAAGAATTTTACACCTAGAATTTTATCAAATTCTAGATATTGTAAATAAACAGTGAGCATGTGCCTACAATGCTGCAATAAATGTTCAAATGAATATATAGTGAACTTTTGAAAATGTGCTTGAGTGGGCATGCTTGTACTCACCCTCTTTTGCTCACAGACATTACTCAACCACTTGAGTCAAGCCTCTACTTGAATTTTTACTAATTACTTGAAAAGAGAGTCTGTTGGATTGTCTACCTTGGCTGATTTTAAACTCTGATCCTTAGGTCTCAGCCTCCTGAGTAGCTAGGATTATAGGTCTGAGCCAACAGAGGCCTGGCTAAAATATAATAAACATTTGACCATCATTCTTTTATTTGAGTGGAAAGATGGATGATCTCAGGTCAGTTTGGCTCCAGTACGTCAGTACAATTACAAATTGTTGTAATGAGTGATGAACTTTGCTAATCACAGGAGTCTCGGTAAATACATAGCTTCCTCCTGTCAAACTTACTCTGTTTGTTTGTGTATAATAGTCACGATGCACACCAAATTTTCTGCTTGCAAATTGTTTTCTAGCTTTGGTGCAAAAATAAAACATGCACAAAATAAACATTTCCAAGAGTTTTAAAATATACTGCAGGGAGACTGTATCCACAAATAGAGCCGTAACACTTATAGATATAGACACTAGTTTTTCATTATCCTATTCCATGCTGACAAAACTTGATTTCTCTCTCTCTCTTTTAACCTGTAGGTGGGTTAGTTCATTGTTTTTCATCCTATATCACTAACATAGACAGCTTGAACTTGTGATCCACCCAAGTGGCCGCGATGTCAAACTTGTAGGGATGGGAGTCTCACAGAAACAGTTGGAAACATCCCCCATTTCTGCCTTGAGTAGCTGAGATTATAGCTGTGAGCTATTGCACCTGGCCTAAACATTCTCTTCATTTTCATCATGACAGATATTTGGCTTATTTTCAGTGTTTTGCTTTTATTAACGAAGCTTTGCTTTTATGTAAAAATATGCCTGAATATTTAAGACACATTTATATACATCTATCGGATAAATTCTTAAAAATATTTCTTCCCAACATATCTGCACTTTAATTTTCAAAGTATACTGCCAAAAGGGTATGCTTGTGCCCATGCTATTTCCCCATATCCTGATCAAGTAAGTCTCTCCTGTCGACTAAGACTGATTTAAATTTAGGACATAGAATTATGGTCAGAAAGCAAGGAACAATTATTTGAAATTATATGAAACAATTGCTGAAATGGTCCTGGAAAAATTAAGAAAAACAATAGATAACTTTAATTTCTTCAATAAAATATCCTTTTTAGGTTCTAGTTTTCTTTTTTTATATTGTCAAGGTGCTGTATAGGATTACAGTTACTTAAGTAAGGTAGTAAGTACATTTCTTGTGAATAAGTTCAAGTTTTCTATAACAATCCTGTAGTTTTCAGTCTTGTACTTTTCTATAAGAGTCCTACACTTTTGAGTAAGATTTGTTTTGTATGCAGATCCACAGATCTCACATATAAACAAAGTGTTGCCATGTTACTTTCTGGAAAGAGATATGCCTTCAGGAGGTGGCTCATGCCTGTAATCCTAACTATTCAGGAGGCTGAGATCTCAGTTCAAAGCCAGCCAGAGCAGGAAAGTCCATGAAATTCTTATCTCCAGTTAACCACCAGAAAACTGGAAGTGGAGCTGTGGCTCAAGTGGTAGAGTGCTCACCTTGAGCTGAAGAGCTGAAGGACAGCGCCCAGGCCCAGAGTTCAAGCCTCACTACCAACAAAAAAACCCCAAACTCCTCGGTGAGGAGGAGCTTCTGTTCTCTTTTCTCCCATCACCGTGGCCTCTGCAGGACAGGTGTCCATCATAGGCCAAAATCAACTGAGATAAAAAAGAAATAAGCTTATATTAAGATAAGTAAACCAGACCCAAAGAAACAAAGTTTCCATGGTTTCCCTTATTTGCAATAACTAGTATATGTCTAGGACAAGCAGAAAAGGTCAAAAGCTATGTACATATGACCATACAAGATGATGCTAAGCAAAATGAACCCAAGATAGGGACACAAGAGATTTTTCTTTGTTGTTGTTGTTAATGTACTTATAATGCACTATGTGATTTTTTTGTTTCTTTTTTTTGTGAAAATACCATACAGAGGGGTTACAATTACATGGGCAAGGTAATGAGTACATTTCTTATCAAGCATTGTTGCCTCCTCCTTTGTTTCCCCTTCCCATCCCTTCCCATCTCCCACTCAACCCCCCCCCCCCACAACACCCCTCACCCCCTTCTGGCCAGAGTTGTAAGGTTCATTTTTCGACATAACGTTGTGTACATCTCATTGTTGCAATGGGTCCACCTGAATCCTTATTTAAATAATTTGTTTTTTCCCTTCCCCTCCACAAATCATACCAAATCAAGTACAGTGAGAGCAGGGGTTATACCATGGGGGAGGGACATACAAAGCAACTAAGAAATCATCTTATAAATATGTTAGAAACATCGCATGAAAGAAAAAAAATGAATACTTACCTTGGGGTTCATTTCACCTAACATCAACTTATCTGACCTTTTCTGCTTGTCTCAGACATATACTATCTTTTGCATGTTCTTCCCCCTGTTGTCCCTGCATCTTGTATATACATCTTTCTCATATGGGGAGGGGAAGGAAATTAACAAAATACTGGAAAAGGATGCAGGTTGACCCATTGTAACAATGAGCTATGTTGAAAACCAACTTTACAACTTCTTGGGGGTGGGCGCGGGGAGGGAGGAGTTGGGAGGTGCAGGGGGAAGAGATGTAGAGGAGAAATAAAGAAGGGTATAACAATGCTTGATAGAAAATGTACTCACTATCTTACTTATCTAACTGTCCAGGCTGGCTCTGAACCTCAATCTTCAGATTTCAGCATCCTGAGTAGCTATGATTACAGCTTGAGACATGGGTGCCCAGCTGAATCATACCTTTTCTAAACCCAGATTATTTAGAGATGGTGTTGTTTGTGGTTTACTAATGTAGGTACTTTTCTTTCCTTGTACGTTTATTGGCTTTTGATAATA
Source organism: Dipodomys merriami (assembly GCF_024711535.1). Lineage (NCBI taxonomy): Eukaryota > Metazoa > Chordata > Mammalia > Rodentia > Heteromyidae > Dipodomys > Dipodomys merriami. The sequence goes on along the minus strand of NW_027205715.1, from coordinate 6,492,119 downwards.
CCCCTAGTTCTATGTTGAATATATATATATATATATATATATATATGAAATACAGAAAAAGTTTTCTGTATTGTCATATTAGCTGTGATTTTTAATTAATTGCCTTTATTGTGTTGAAGAACTTTCTTCCTTTATCCATATTATTAAGTCAGTTTGTTTGTATATTTGATAGTATCTAGATTTAAATTCGGAGCCTTGCTTGCCAATCAAGTGCTCTACCACTTGAAACATGTTCACACACCTTTTTTTTGTTCAACTGTTGTTTTGTATTTTGTTTTGTCAGTGTGGGGCTTGAACTCAGGGCCTAGGTGATGTCCCTGAGCTTCTTTGTGCTCAAGGCTAATGCTCTACCACTAGAACCACAGAGCCACTTCCAGTTTTTGAGTGGTAAATTGGAGATAATATTTTCATGACAACTTTTCTGACCAGGCTGGCTTTGAACCATGAACCTCAGTTCTCATCCTCCTGAGTAGCTAGGATTACAGGTGTGAACCACCAGTGCCAGGCCTGTTATTCTAATTATTTTTTTGTTTGTTTGTTTAAATAAGGTCTCACATTTATATCCTGCTAGCCTGAACCATGATTCTTCTATGTGTGTTTCTTATCTGCCCACTACTGTGCTCCATGTTTTGTTTTGGTTTGGTGTGGGTCCTAGGACTGGAACTCAAGGCTTAGACACTGTCCTTTAGCTTTTTGACTCAAGGTTAGCACTCTGCCATTAGAGCCACAGTTCCAGTTTCAGCTCTGTGCAGCTTAATTGGAGAGTTGAGACAACTTTCCTGCCAGAGCTGGCTTTGAACCACAGTCCTCAGATCTTAGCCTCTTGAATAGCTAGGATTCCAGGCATGAGTGCTCAGCCATGCTCAACTTTTTATTGTCTGAGATAGAGTCTCACTGGTGTTTTTCTGGGGCTGATTTCAAACAGCAACATTCCATATTTCTGTTTTGCAAATTGCTAGGATTATAGGTGTGAGTTACTACATGTAGAAATATTAAGAGAACTTAACAAAGAAGACACACTGAACTTTGTGAAGTGATTTTGCAGTATCAATTGAGATGATAATGAGGGTTATTTTTAATCTTTCATTCTGTTAATGTGATAAATCACATTGATTGATTTGTGTATATTAAGTGCAAGGATAAATCTTCTAAATCACAGTATATAATCTTTTGGTTATAGATTAATTCAATTGCTGTTACTGAATTGTGTTTGTTTTTTTACTAATGATTGATCACAGGGACTCAGGTTTTATGCATGCGAGGCAAGTGCTCTACCAGGCTCTATTCCTAGCTTATGGAGAATGTGTGTGTGTGTGTGTGTGTGTGTGTGTGTGTCTGTGTGTGTGTGCGCGCGCGCGTGCGTGCGAGCATGTGCGTACGCGCACGCATGCTGGTGCATGTGCTGATCCTGGGGCATCGGCTCAAGGCCTGAGCACTAACCCTGACCTTTTTGTTCAAGGCTAGCACTGTTGTACCCCTTCAGCCACAGAATCACTTTCTGGCTTTTTGGTAGTTTTTATCAGAGATAAGAGTCTCATGGAATTTCCTACCTGGTCTCCTGGGTAGCTAAGATTACATGAGCCCGACTTACTGAGGACTGTTAAATCAACAGTTTTGAAATAAGCTGGCCACTAGTTGTTTAATTTTGTTTTTTTTTTTCTTTCCTTGTAATGTTATCTGGAGTAGTTATCAAATTTACAGTATATTCACATACTTATATATCATCTTCTCATTGCCACTCTCCCAGAAATATTAATGTTCTAGATTGAAAAGAAAATTTAGTCCCAAGAGGTTAAGAAACGTTATGTTTGAAAATGGTAGAGGATAAGATTTTTTAAACTCAGGATCAAACATTCTTTTGAACTTGAAATTTCCTAAAAGATACCTTTTTTTTTTAATGGCTTCATTTTTAAAACGGGAAAATGTAGTCCTAGAAAAGTGACTTTAAAATATAGATCTAGCCAGAAAAAGTGCTGAGCCTCAATGAAAGGTATTGATCTCCCTGGGCCTCTTCCTCACTTATTTAAGAAGATAGAATGAAGAATTCATACTTTTTCAAGAGAAGTAATAATTTTGCAGTTAATCCCTTAAAACATCTTTTTTTGAGTCAAATATGCTAATTTTAAGTTACTATAACAGTGATCTGAAAAAGAAATAGGTAGAGATATTTTAGGCTACTTTCTTTGACTACTATCATTCCAACATTGCATTTCCTATTGAGTGTTGGATTTCAGCCAGACATTGGTCATTTCAGTGCCCTTCTTCTCTATTTTAGTTAATAAAAACAGAAATGGTATATGTGTACGTGTGTGTCTATCATATGTGTCTATGAAATTGCATAACATCATACAATAGGATCAAAATGTATAAACTCTCCTATAATGTGAAGAAGCACATAAAATTTGAATTGATTTCCTGCCACCAGAATGGTCAGTGGAGCTGTTGAAAACAAACGGAAGAATGCTGGGAGCTCTGGTATCAATTTCTCCTTGACTGTCCCCACATAGAAGAACATTTCAGGAGTTTGGCTCAAGAAAATCTGACTCTCTGATTTAAGAATTAAGATTGAGCTCTATGAATAATTTCCTATCATCAGACACCTATAAGGAGGCCAAACATGAATAGAAACTAAACTGAGTCAAAAGGCTTTTGCTGTACTGGGCCAGTAGTGAGCAGATAAACCTATTGAGCAGTGGAAGGGAGAATCTTGTGTACTGGCAGTGTCTGAGAACAAGGATGGTATCAACTGTGCCTCAGACAAAAGGAAAGGCAGGGGGAGTTCTCACTAGCTCGCTCACCTCTACAACGCCCAGCTAGAAATCTATCCCCCAAATGATAAAACTTCATTGAAACCATATTCTCACATAATAATTGGGCAGGTATGTTGATATGTTGTTCATCATTATGGGGAAAGGGTTGATTTTGGCTCACGATTCCTAAAGCTCCAATCCATGGTCCCTTGGCCCCATTGTAGTTGGGCCAATGGTCAAGACAGAACATCATGCTGAGAACTCATGGAAGAAGAAATCTACCACCTCATGGCTGCCATGAAGCAAAGAGAAAGAAGGAAAGCGTGGAAATCCCTTCAAGAGGGCACATTCCAGCATCTGTTGTTATTAGAGTTCTTGATTATAGCCATTCTGACTGGGGTGAGATGGTATCTCAGTGTTGTTTTGATTTGCATTTCTTTTATGGCTACAGAGGTTGAGCATTTCTTCATGTGTCTATTGGCCATCCTTCTTTCCTCTTCAGAGAAGTTTCTCTTGAAGTCTTTAGCACACTTATTTATTGGGCAGTTGTTTCTTTGAGGATATGTTGTTGGGGGATTTAATTTTTGAGTTCCAGGTATATTTTAGATATGAGACCCTTGTCTGTTGTATGGCTAGTGAAGATCTTCTCCCAATCCATGGGCTTTCTATTGATCTTGCTAGCTATGTCCTTTGCCATGCAGAAGCTCTGGTTTCCCTTATTTGCAATAACTAGTATATGTCTGAGACAAGCAGAGACAGTCAGATAAGATGATGTTAGGCGAAATGAGCCCTAAGATAAGGACTCAAATAGTTTTTCTTACTTGCTATTGTTTCTAACATATTTATATGATAATTTCTTTGTTGCTTTGTATGTTCCTCCCCCATGGTATAACCCTTGGTTTCACTGTATTTGATGTTGGTATAATTTGGGAAGGGGAAAGGAAAAAAACAAATTGTTTCAATAGTGATACAGTTGTAACAATGAGATGTACAAGACATTATGTTGAAAAACGAACTTTACAACTTTGGCAGAGAGGGGGGAAATGAGAGGGCAGGGATAGGAAGGGGAAACAAAGGAGGAGGCAACAATGCTTGATAAGAAATATACTCATTACCTGGCTCATGTAATTGTAACCCCTCTGTACGGTATTTTCACAATAAAAAAAGAGGGCACATTCCTATTGTCTTAAGCCCCAACCACTAAACGGTCTACCATTTCCTATTAGTATCATGGGCTGAGAACTAAGTCCTCAAGACATGGGTTTTTGTGAGATATTTAAGGTCTAGTTCATAAGAGTGGGGTTATAATTTTTTACTAAAATACAAGTGACTTGTATAGTACTCTTCTGTGTCCTGAACTGACATTTTCCCCTTAGATTTCAAATTTTGTTGACGTTGAATTTAATAGTCCAACTTTAAAGATGACTAGTTTTTGGAAAGCTCTAAACATGGCAATAGATGTCTCAGAAATTTTTATGCTGTAGGCATTTCTACTCAAAGTAAATTTGCTTTGTCATAGTATAATGAATTCTATGAATTCTATGAATTCAGAAGTTACCTACTTCAAGTAGTTTCTAAGCCTCAAATGACTCGTTTATTTATTTATTTATTTTTGTATTTATTTGCTTGCTTATTGTTTTCTCTGTTGCTGTTGCCATGGTTGCATTTTTACCAAGTCTGTGCAATTCCTTTCTCCACCGCTGAGACTCGTCTTTTTGGGGGAGCATAATTACAGAATCCAAACACTTCACTGTTCTTTTGAGTCATGTAGTGGGAATAAATGTTCAAAAACTTTGATGAAGTTTCCAAAGAAAGAGATCAGAGCCAACTTATGGAAGCACACCAGCCCTCATTTTGCCTGCCGGCTCTCACGGATTCCACTTGGCTCAAGTTACCAGTTCCATGCCTAGAGTACAGGTTGCTCAATTAGAAATTTGTCAGAAAAATGAATGGGACCATGTGCCATTTCTTCTTTGGTTTGAGTCCACAGAGTAAGTTAAAAGTAGTTTGAAGGTAAACTATTTTTCTTGGTTCTTGATCTTGGAAGAAAAGTAGAAGGATTATGGAAAATAGTCTGAATTTCTGGCATCTGATGAGGATGTATGTACATTGTCTATAGTAGACGAAGATGATTGCCTTTCAGGGGCAAATATTCTCTTTCACCAAGACATTATGATCTAATTCTCCTCCACTACCCACAAAAGCCCCATTTCAATTACTGACCTGCTACTACCATTTGATATTCCTTCAGATTTCACTTTACCAACACCTACATTGTTTATGTGTATATAGTTCATCATTTTTACTGAAGAGACTAAAAATGTGAACTTGAAAGTCATTATACTTTGATTCAAATCCTGTCTCTACCTCTTTCTACATTATAAACGTGGTCATATAAACTTTTTGTCTCTTTTCCCAGTGACACATCTGTGCCTTAATTTTAGGCAGGCATTGAAGTAAAAATATTTGTTAAAAAAATCTTCCAGGCTTTTACATGAAAGTTTCAGCTATTACATGTTATCTGTCTATAGTGGCCTAAGCTATAAACATGACTATGCATGAATTGACCTCCCTGTGGAAAACTGGATTCATGGATATATAGTTTGTTTTAACTGAAGAACATGTCCCCTTCCATAATTACATAACCCTTTAATTGGGTGTTCCAATAATGAATCTTACTGGATCCAAGTGAAACTATTATGATTTTTTCTTCTTTGTTTCAGTAATCTATCCTTATATAATAGGAACTTAGTAGAAAAAATACATGGTTCCTGGAAAATAATCTCTAAACTATTCAGAGAGCTATAAATATGTCAAATAAATCATATTTGAATTTCCTCTCTCTCTCTCTTGCAAATGGAATAGACAGAACATGTGTATATCTAAATTCTATGCAAATCTCTTTCTATTCTATGTCTCTATTCCATATGATGCCATTTTCTAAAGGGCTTAGATTTGGGCATGCCCTCTTCATTAAAGTCACTAAAAGTATTAACATATCTTTTGAAAACTTGCACTTATCTATTTTCTTGTACTCTCCTTCTTAGTTCAAAATCTGATAGCCATTTTCAATTTCTTTCTGCCGTAGTATTATTTTACATGTCCTGTTGATTACCCTCCCATAATGGCCCTTGAAGTGACCACTTTCTCTCAAATTTCATCATCATTGCTTTGATTTGAGTTTCCATTGCCTTTCACTTGGGTACAAACATTCCCTTCCTAACTATTTCATTGCCTCAAGTCTTCTTCAAGGAAGTGGCCACTAGCTGATCTTCCAAGGAACAGGTTAAATCATGTCATTCCTTCTTTTCCTACTCTTCCTCTTTATTCCCTTTCCAACACAATTTTTGCCTAAACATCTTTGTGTTCTTAACCTCCTTAGATCTGCTTGAAAGGTTCATCTGCCAATGGCCAACCCACAGCTTCATAGCCCCCACCCTTTATTGTACACCAACTCCTCAAAGTGATTTTTAATATTTAATTCTTTTCATGCTCACATCTATTCTCTCTACATTTAGGATATATATTACTCCTTTTAATACTAACCCCTCTAAGAAGGACTTCAAATAGTGCCATTTCTAAAGAATTATATAGGTCATAGGTTTCCATAGTGTTCTGCATGTGTTTCTTCATAAATAAGTCAGATTGTACTGTATACAATTGTGCCTGGCCCAAGCTATAAAAAAATAAAGAATGCACGTGATAACAAATATTGCTAAGCATATACTTTTCACATCTGAATTTCCATGTAATTACCTTACATAGAAAAAGAGCAGATAGGAAGAAGAAATAAAATATAAATTAATTTCATTAGAAACTTCTGAGAATTTTGATCAAATAACATTCTGGTGAAAGACTAGTAAAATATTAGTACTTTTGCCAGAGATAAATTTTATGTATTATCAATGATACTTAATTATTTAGGCTCTGACACTGCTCACAACAAACATGATAATCCAATAAATAATAAAGTAATTTTGATTTAACTGTTTGCTTTTTACTACATATTTTTTTCTTTTTAAATCAATAAGCAATCCCAACTTAAAAACACTGCTGAAATGATCATTTCTATCGTGAGTTCAGGTAGGAAAGAAGCTTCTAGTCATCATTTCAGATTATTAAGAGCTAGTACTTATCACTAGCAATCTCTCACCTTGACTGTTGTTCCTCCAGTTTAATTTAAAGCGGGGTAACCTATAAAGTCATAGATCAAAGGGTCAGGAGAAAAATGGAAACAGAAATCAATAGCTTTCAGGTTCTGGTATTATCTTTCAAAGACACCTTTCATCCTTTAGTTTGAACATGACAACAAGTTATGTAAATCAGTGATCTGCTCAGGTATTGAGAAATTCTGTCTTCTTAATAGCTCCTGTTGTTTCCTAAAATATTTTTGACATGTACGTAAATGACATAGATAGGAGACCACTCTTCCATATTCACAAGGAGGTAATAAGGATTTATTTTTCTAAATTTCTAGGCAGTATGATCACTGCAGAAATGACTGGAATTAGTATGAGAAGACCATTTACAGCTCAGGTACTGAGTAATTCCAGTATGCTATTGAGAGCCTGGAATCCATATCAGTTTTTAAACAAATACGTTGGAACAAAAACTGTCAGGCTGAGGAAGAAAAGAGCCCATTTACTCAATGTGGACAACAGAGAGTAAAATTCTTTATGTCTGTGGATAAGAGAAAGAGGTCAGCTTGCCTTGAAGATCACATTTTATATTTAGATAGATAGATAAGATAGATAGATAGATAGATAGATAGATAGATAGATAGATAGATAGATAGATAGATAGATAGATCGATCGATAGATAGATAGATAGATAGATAGATAGATAGATTTGCATGATCAGTGATTTTATCATACACTCACTCGTTATTTTATAAAACAGTTACTCTTATTATTCTTAAAATTTGACCATAGAGAAGCAGCTATCACAGAATTTTCCCATGAGACCCTTTGCTTCTATATTCTTGGGCTGTCTTTACTTTCAGCACAAAAATAGGAGGGTAAAAGTCACCAATTTTACACCAATCCTTCATTTAGTTGATAGATTGCAAAATGTAAAATGATCACTTTGAAAACAATAGTCACAGTGATATTATACTCACAGTACTAAAATGACTGGAAAGAGAAATCTGATTTATCATTTTCCTTACAATTTTATATATTCAACATGAAAATAATTCATTGAGCTTTCTCTAAAGTTCTGTACTTTTCTTGTAGGAAGTTAACATTGTAGCTGATTTTGAATTCTCAGGAAGTTTAATAGGTAGTTCATACAACAAGACATCATTTGAGGAAGGAAAGCACAGAAACTGGGACAAATGGTGAACCAATACAGCAGTGATATCCACTAGACACTGTGTTGGAAATAAACGATACACCTTGTGGGGTAGGAGAGATGGGAAAGGAAACACTGGGAGAGAACGAGGGAGTGGATGATATTGTTCAAAAGGAGATATACTCATTACCTAACGTATGTAACCATAACCCCTCGATCCATCACCTTTGCAATAAAATTTTGCAAAAATAAGACATCAGTTGAGTATTGAACTCCATCTAATTTCATCAAAGAGTTGAGTACTCAAGTCACCAAAAAGTCAAAACATTTTCTGGTCTAGAAGAGCAGTTCTCCGCAGTACAATACATTGTCGCATTCCAGTGAACTCAGGGAGGCAAACTCAAATGGTCTTTCCTGCAGAATTACATCCAAAACAATACACAAGAGTTGGAGAAGCAGTGACATCAACAACAAGGGGAAAAAAAAAAACAAAAGAACTTCACCTCAGTAGTATCATCAGGCTTATAAAACTGCTCCTCGCTTGTGAACTTTTGTTTGTTTGTTTGCTTCCTTCAATACACCCAGCAGTTTATTCTGTTCATCATGTTTATGACATTCATTAAGTAGTGTTGTTACAAATCAGAAACTGCAGATGATATTTGAACATTCCTATAACTTAGTACTGAAAATGCTAATTCATTCTTGCCAGGAACAAAGCAAACATCTGGTCCTGCTTGCAACTGAAGTCACTTGCGCAGTTTGCCTTCTCAATGGGATTGTAGTGCTTGAGCCTGGCCACAGAAAGCAGGCACAGTGGACAAACAAAGCAGACATTTTAGTGTAACAGGCTTCTCGTCTAGAGGGCTGGAACATCCAATAGATTCCGTTTCATTTGCAAAATGACTCTTGTCCACTTAAATAACAGTTTGAAACGGCCTATTAGCATTGAATAAATCACATTTTTTTATTAATGATGGGGAAATCTATCAAAATTATTACAAAGTGACAAGCTATGTCTTACTCATTCCTTATGGCTTGTCACCCTTGGAACATTCAAGTTCTACCACTGAAACCCCCTTCAGGAAGTAAAGATTAGAAGTCTATGCTTTGAAAATAATAAGAGATAGGGATATTAAAAATGTGAAGTGAGATTCTGAAATTTTCAGAAAGTAGGGGCTCCAAATAATGCAGACAAAGTCATCATTTCTTATCATTTCCATCTTCACTTTTGGAAGTTCTGCAAAGATGATACAAAGAGATGCAAAGAGAAAACATCTCTCTTTGGATTAGAGGCAAAACCTTCTCCCTTTGTGACTTTGTTCAGTAGACTTTTGTGTATCTTGTTTGTTCCCCCTGCTATTAGGCTAACTTCAAGAAGTAAAAGCCATCATCTATTTTACTGCCATGTCAAATATTGCCTGAAACATCAAAAACAATTTATTGACGGCGTTTACTACTTATCGAATTTCGTCAGGAAGAATTTTCCACATAAGAAAAAATATACCCCATTTCAAATGGGGAGATTTGATTAAAATGTAGACCATGTATGAATGGAAACAATATGAAAGAGATTAAGGTAGTAGATTCAATAATCATACTGTCTTAATATTCACCTGCTCTGTGTTGAACCTGCTTTTATTCTTATTTTACTTTTCTCTAATATTTATATGTGGATAATTAAAAATAATGTCACCTATAAATCACAAATAGTATAAAATACCATTGATAATGGCTATGCAGTATCCATAAATACTGAACATTTATTTATTTATGTTTTCAGTTGACTTATCTTTAAAATTACCATTCATTAATATCATCGGTGCTATAAAAGTTAATCCAGATACCTAAAAATAAGTGATAAGATTGACCTTTTCTGTTTTTACATATTAAAGTCAGTCATGAAAGGTCAAATGTAATAAAGTAATAAAACGTTAGGTATTTATTCATAGGTAGTATCACTTAAATTTGCTCATCAAATTAACAACACTACCCATTTATTGTGGGTTGTCAAAATGAATGACACTAGACATTCATAAATAATAATATATGTTGCCAGTTTTCCTAGTTATAATAGCTTAATTGTAGCTGCTGGACTCGTTTGAGAGGAGAAACAATCATTTCAAGGCATTTATGCTAAGTTTTCATAGAAAAACATGGAGTTCAAAACCAAGAAGGATTTCAGAAGACAGAACATTAGGGAAAGAGAATTTGCTACTTGGAGGAGGTCTTAAAGAACACTATGAAAGAAAAGCAATGCAAACATTTGCATGTATCATCAATATGAGAGGAATGGCACCATTCTTTCTATCTTCTCTATCTCCTAATGAAACAGAAAATGTACATTTTGTTTCTACTTAGGAACATTCTTTGTGTTCCATTTCTTTAATATCTTTGAGTCTAAATAATTAGCTTTTTTAGAACTGTAAAGTCAGAAGTGAGAACTTGAGGTTGACTATGGATTTGGCGATGTTTGGCTAGTTTCATTATAAGGCTGTTGCTCAACTGAACAATGGATACATGCATGGCAGCTATCTCAGAGGTTTATTAGAACATAAAATGAAATTAAACATCTCAATTTTTAACAGTTACTTGATTCTTTGTACATTTACCTCACACATAAATCTTGTACTTTTTGTCATTTCGATAGGCATGAACTTCTTTTTAACAATGGCCCTGGGAAGAGCAAAAATTAAAGATAGGCATCTGAGTTCTCATCTTCTCATGACGGTGAACTAGCCAGTCTCACAAGGTTAGTGGTCTACCACTGAGGTACACCCCAGCCCTACATTCTTTGTTGGGGCAAGGTCTATTTGTAAACCTGCCTCAGCTTTTTGAATGCTAAGATTACAGGCATGCTACGTGCCAGGTTGGCATTTATTTCCTTAAGTACATTTTCGTCTCAGTCCTCTTCATCATGATCCTTAACCCAGCAAATAAAATCACTCACTGAGGACTGCAAAGAAGAAAATTCCCATATCAAGATGCTCTTAGCAGCACCAGGAATAATCCCATATGCCTAAAATCCCAGTATATGAGAGGCTGAGGCAGAAAGATCGTGAGTTCAAGACTACATGGGGCTTAAAGAGCAAGATAATGTCAACAGAAACAAAACAAAACAAAAAGTCACCAAAACAAAAAGCACACAAACTATCAGAAAACATCTGAAAAAATGTAGCTTTGAAAATACCTAGACAGCCTAGTTGGAGTATCAGGCTATCTAAACTTTTGAGCTAACAGTCGATCTCAACTTCTATGAAGCGTAACACATTGAAAAGTAAGAAACACCTCTCCAAATAAAATCCACTATACTTTTTTCCCTGATTAGCAGAACTGATTATATTCAGCTGTAATAAAGGGTGACCGCCAACATCTGTGACTTTGTATTTAATAGTCCTAGAAGGCAAAGCTCATTGGTATGCCAGAATTCGGGGGGTGGGGGAGGGAATACTGAGTATGTGCTTCTGGAAGGCAAATCTGACCTTTGCCTCCCCTGGCCTGGAGGACCTTTTAAATTGCACAGCCAACCTAGGGTGGCCTACGAGTCAGCTTGGGGCATAAGCAATGCAAGCCTTTCATGAATGTTATGAACTGCATCATTTGGATGCTTGCAAAGGCACTGGGAGAATTAATGTCAACTTATTCCTTCACCAACCCTGTTTTATCGATATTGGATACAACGCACCCCGAGTGAGCATTGAGATTGTTCCTTCACTGAGATCATTTCCAGCATGGTTTAAAAATCCCACCTATGTCTTAAAAGAAAAATGGTGCTAAATTCCCAAGCTTCCCTTGCAGCTAAGGATGTATATATGATTTGGGTTCTGTCCCTCTTACTGATGTAAGCCATTAATATGAACACAAAGGAAAGGCATTGGCAGAGACAGCTTGGGTGTAAGGTGCTGGTGGAAGCTTTGAAGTTGTGGAAATACATAATTTTTAGCTAGTGAATGACAGCAGTTCCACAAAAGTCAAATCTGAAGTTTGAACTTGGCCATGTGAACTCTGATTATAGTGAGTGCCTGATGCCTTCCCCAAGACTCTTAGAGATACATGACCAATGCTCGCATGCTAGATTCTTCTGTTCATGACTAATTGTGAAGAGATCTATTAGCTATTTTTAGCTGAATTTAGGGAAACAGAAGAGTGAAGGAGAGAAGAGGGGAGAAGATGAGAAGGCAGAGAGAAGGAGAGAGAAGGATAAGAGAGGGGAGGGGAGGAGGAAGGATGCTGTGGGAAGGAAGAAGAGAAGAGGATAGGGAAAGGAAGAGAAGGGGGTATCAAGGGGAGGGAGGACAGTGGAGAAGAGAGAAAAGGAAGTGAGGAGAGGGAAGGAGAGAAGAGAAGTTTAAGAATTAAAGGCACAAAAGCAGTTGTTCCCAATGAAAAAGTTCAGTTCTAGTCTCAGAATAAGAAAAAGAAAAGTATGGTTCAATAAGGTGCTTTGGGTGTGGGTTGATTTGCTCTTCTTTGATATTGTCATCATGAAGGCAGTTGAGAATTCATCTACCAATCTAAACTGGTGCCTTTTCAGAAATGATTAATATTGTGGTTGCGAGTTTGTTAAAAAAAATACCTTTAAGTAGTTGTATGAAGGAATCAGTATTTAACAACCCAGTTTATGAACACCATGCCTCTTGATCAGTGACACCACTTTCACCATTCTGACCCATCCCTCTCCACCTACCCCCTCCCTTGCTCTTCTTAATTTGTAGTATTTTTGGTGAATTCTTGACTGCATTCAACAACAACAAAGGCACTGGGGAGGAATTAAAAAACACTTTGAAAGTAAGACAAGGAAGCACGGAAAGAAGTTGATCAAACAATGGCACTTTTTGCAGGACAACAACCCAACAACCAAGATGCTCAGCCATGATCATTCCTTCCTTCAGCACCTCTACGTACCTCAGAGGTTAGAAGGGAAATAGAACAAAGATCCCTTCTACTTTGCCACAAAGATGATCACCTATGGAAACAACTCCCAACTACTAAGGAACAGATTCATCTAAAAACATAACTAATTAGCACTGATTCCCAAGGCTTAGGAAGTTAGAATTTTATTATTACTATTATTATCACTGCTATTATTATTATTACTAGTTTTTTTATCATAACCAGCAAAAATGGAAATATCAAATTGACTCAAGGGTTTTGTTGGCTGGAAGCTGATGTTTAAATTTGTTTGATGTGTACATGTTCACAAATACGCTTACATTTGTACAGCTGTATACATGGACCTGTGCTTATGTTGCAATCAGATCTCTTAATTATTTAGAAGGAAAAGAGGCGCCCCAGGTAAGCTCCCTAACTTATCATACCATAGCTCTTACTCTAATTTATGCTTTACAAACAAGCCTAAATATATCCTCCCCTGAGCTAAAACAGTAATTCAACTTGGGCTCACTGAAGAACTTAAAGGAATGTTTTCTTCTGAGGTTGGAAATTATGCCTAATATATGCAGTGTTTCCCTTTTGTAATGCTAATTAGAACAAAGGATGAAGGAGACAAACAGATTCAGGTTATATACGCTGAACTATATATCTGCACCGCCCTTCACTTTTATCAAAACAAAATACCTAACTACCTACCCACAGATATTTTTTTTTTTTTGGTTTTGTGGGATTTTTTTCCTTTGTACACAGGGTCACATCTTCCTTCCAGTTTTCTATGTAACATTGTTTTGTGGTACAGTTAATTTTTCCATTCCTGTTCTTGATTTTGAGTTCCTTACATATTTGTGACTTAATTCCTTATCATAGACATGATTTCACAGTTTCTTCTATTCCTTTCATTCTGTGGAATTATTTCTTTTGGGGAAAAGAAGATTTTTGCAAGGAGAAGGTATGTGATATTAAAATCTGGTGTCTCATCAAAAGCAAAACCTGGGTGGTTTGTTTAATTTTTTTATCTTGTAGACTGAAGAATAGAAAGAATCAGGTTGGAGAGAGGTAAATGAACACATGGAGGAAGAGAAGCATCGTAAAAGAGGGGGCCATCCTGTGTGGTTTTTATTCTTGCTGACTCTTTCCTGTAGACTACTGCTTGTCCTAAAGAGAGAAGGGTCTTCCTTCCTACACCTGAATCTGTGTCTCAATAATGACAAACAAAGATTATAAAATATGGCTAAGTTGGATTAGTTTCTATAATTTGAAAACACAAACTCTACTGACACAATTGAATTCTAGCAATAAGGTATCTTATAAAACTGTACTATTAATTGCCATTTTGAGGGGAAATCCCAGGCATTTTCAAAAATACTTTCTTCTCTTTTTTAAGAATGCAAACTAGGGAACTTTGCCAAGTCTTATAAAAGGCAGACATCTGGACTAGGTAAATTATATATAACTATAGAAGATTATACTCTGATGCTTAATCAGATAAGTTTTAGTCCTTTCAGGATACTGCTTTACAAAAATTTAGGAAGTACTGTATGTCATTTTATCAAGTGCTTCACATCTCCTTACTTTATTGACTATGAATACATTATGCATTCACAATTTAAAAATCCAACAAAGATGAAGAAAAAGCAGTTGACACAAGCTATCACCTTGCTCAAGTATAACATTTAGTTTTAATTACACTAATTAGAAAATAGACTCTAAAAACTGTGCATAATTTGTAATAGGCTAGCAGAATAACTTTTTGTGTTTCATATTCAGTTACTGAGCTGTGAAATTTCCCATTGGTACCATTGCTAATTTTTAAGCTTCATACTTAGAAACTTACATTGACCTTTAACACACACACACATATGCACAAGCTTTCTCTCTCTTCTCTCTCTCTCACATAAACACACTCACACACACACACACACACACACACACACACACACACACACACACGTGCACATACATAGAGGATTGTCTTTCTGTGTGGAACCACAGGGATAAAGAGATGAATGATCAATGCAGACTCTGCCTGCTTCTGTTCATTCTGCAATGTACTAGACTCCTCATATTAGTTACCTACTATTTGAAAAAATTCCACTTGTGTTTTCAGCATGACTGGCAAATGTCCTTAAGCCAACAGTCTTACCAATATAGATTGCACAATCATGTAAAATGTTGAGGAACTTCAACCATGTTTTCTATTGAAACCAGCATGTCATCATTACTAGAGGTAGTACAAATATAATTACCTAACTAACTAAACAAAAATAATGAAAATAATTAAGTTACTCTTTCTCACATATTAATGACTATGATGTTCATATACAGGTTAGCTGAAATGTGTTGAAGTGTGTGTGTGCATATATGTTCTTTGAGATAGACTACAAATTCAAACAATTCAGAGAGTCAATTTTTCCTGCAAGGGGTCATATGTAAAAAAAAAAGTGAGATACATTTTTGTTTCTATAATCTCACAACAAGGGTGTACCTGTTGTCTGGATATTGTGGAACCATTTGGAAATGCACAGGTGATCTTATACAACAAGAGAAACCTTCTCCTTTAAATGCTCACAGAACTGATTGTATGGAACCCCTGTTCCTGAGATCATCTGTATGATCTATAAAAAGTCTCTGCTGTTTTGCCTGATGCTGGGCCTGTGATTCGAGGAACACTCATGGATGAGCAACAACATAGTATTTTCATATATTAGCAGGTTGAAGACACAAGGACACTCCAAATTAAACATCCGTTTTCTGATTAAGTTGGTTCTCACATGGTCAAATCTTTCTATATTATTGCAGCATAAGAAGCAGAGGCTAGCTTTAGTTTTCTACAAGTAGTTAACCAATTTTGCCAGCACCATTTACTGAAGAGGCTGTCTTTCTTCCATTCTATTTTTTAGCTCCCTTATCAAAGATTAGATGGCTATAGGTCTGTAGGTTCATTTCTGGGTTTTCGATTCTATTCCGTTGGTCCTGAGGTCTGTTCTGGTGCCAGTACCAAGCTGTTTTGATTACTATGACTTTATAGTAGAGTTTGAAATTTGGTATTGATATTCCTCCAGCAGTGTTCTTTCTGAAAGCTAGATCCTTATATATCACCCTGCACCAGAATCAACTCCAAATGGATCAAAGTCCTCAAAGTCAAAGCAGACACCCTGAAAACATTACAGGATGGAATAGGAGAAATCCTTGGCACAGGCCGAAATTTTCTTAATAGAGACCCGGAAACACAACAAATCAAAGAAAGGTTGGACAAATGGGATTGCATGAAGTTGCAGGGCTTCTGCATGGCAAAGGACATAGCTAGCAAGATCAATAGAAAGCCCATGGATTGGTAGAGGATCTTCACTAGCCATATAATGGACAAGGATCTCATATCTAAAATATACTTGGAACTCAAAAAATTAAATCCCCCAACAAGAAATCCTCAAAGAAACAACTGGCCAATAAATAATAAGTGGGCTAATGACCTAAAGAGAAACTTCTCTGAAGAAGAAAGAAGGATGGCCAATAGACACATGAAGAAATGCTCAACCTCCCTAGCCATAAAAGAAATGCAAATCAAAACAACATTGAGATACCACCTCACCCCAGTTAGAATGGCAAAAATCAAGAACGCTAACAACAGATGCTGGAGGGGATGTGGACAGAAGGGAACCTTACTGCATTGTTGGTGGGAGTATAAACTTGTTCAACCACTTTGGAAAAAAGTATGGAGGTTCCTCAAAAGACTCCACATAGAGCTCCCCTATGACCCAGCAATCCCACTTTTGGGCATTTACCCAAATGTTTACAAACAAGACCACACTAAAGCTACCAGCACAACTATGTTTATTGCAGCATTATTTACCATAGCTAAGATATGGAACCAACCCAGATGCCCCTCAGAAGATGAATGGATCAAGAAAATGTGGTATCTATACACAATGGAATTCTATGCCTCCATCAGAAAGAATGACATTGCCACATTTGTTAGGAAATGGAAAGACTTGGAAAAAATTATATTAAGTGAAGTAAGCCAAGCCCAAAGAAACATAGGTCCCATGGTTTCCCTTTTTTGCAATATCTAGTATATGTATGAGTCAAGCAGAAAAGGTCAGATAAGGTGATGTCAGGAAAATGAACCCTAAGATATGTATTTTAAATTTTTTTCTTTCATGCATTTGTTTCTAACACAATTATAAGATTATTTCTTTGTTGCTTTGTATGTCCCTCCCCCACAGTATAACCCCTGCTTTCACTGTATTTGATGTCGGTATAATTTGTGGAGGGGAAGGGGAAAAACAAGTCGTTTAAATAGGATACAGGTGGACCTGTTGCAACAATGAGAAGTACAAGTTGTCATGTCAAAAGCGAACTTTGCAACTTGGGGGGGGGGAGCGGGAGTATGGGAAGGGATGGGAAGGGTAAACGAAGGAGGAGGCTACAATGCTTGATAAGAAATGTGCTCATTATCTGGCCCATGTAATCGTAACCCCTCTGTACAGTATTTTCACAATTAAAAAAAAAAGAAAAAAAAAGAAGCAGAGGCTAGTTTGTTCTTCAAATATATTGGAAGAGCTAATATTGTCTTTGCATGCTTGACATAATGTTATACTGTGGATTTTGTCCTTCAATTTTATTTTGATTGGTTGTGGGACTTTAACTCTGGGCCTGGGCACTGTCCTTCAGCTCTTCAGCTCAAGGCTAGCACTCTACCACATTGCCACTTCTGGTTTTCTGGTGGTTTATTGGAGATAAGAGTCTCATGGACTTTCCTGCCCCAGCTGGCTTTGAACCTTGATTCTCAGATCTCAGCCTCCTCAGTAGCTAGGATTACAGGCATGAGCCACTCAGTGCCTGGCTCCCCTCAGAATTTTCTATGATAGGATCTTTGCCTTACATGTGGTAGTGGTTTGGTTTGTGTGTGTGTTGTTTGTTTTTGTCAGTTGTGGGGCTTGAACTCTGGGCCTGGATTCTGTCCCTCAGCTCAAGGCAAGTGCTCTACCACTTGAGCCACAGCACCAATTTTGTTTTTCTGAGTGGTTTATTAGATAAGAGTCCCATGGACTTTCCTGCCTGGGCTGGCTTTTAACTGTGATCATCAGATCTCAGCCTTCTGAGTAGCAAAGATTACAGGCGTGAGCCGCCAGCCTCAGGCCCATGTGGTAATGTTGAAAAAGGGAGACTTTTGAGATGTGTTCCTTTGTGAGGAGTTTTGTTTGTTGAGGGTATGATGTCTTTGGAAGGGATTGAAGGAAGCCACTCTTTCTCTAGTATATAGTCTTGTATATAATCGATACATAATCTTGTTCTTGCTGTGTGATGAGACAGACAGATTTCATCCTCCCCAAAATCCAAACCATGTTGCTTGTACATGCCTCCAAAGCTGACTGAGAAAGAAATCAATCCATTAATAAGAGAAGTTTTTTTTTCTTAAAAAAAAAAACACTACCCTATCTCTTATTGGTAGGGTAACAAGGGGAGAGAATGTTGCAAGGGATGACATCCATCAAGATATATCATATTCATACACTACTTCCTTAAACAGTAACTCCTTTGTACAGCTACTTAAAGATAATGTTAAAAATAATAAAGGAAAAAAAAACAATTCACATTAACAGGTGGTATAGGTGACGTCTTGTGTTTGCTGCTGGGAGTCAGGGAAGATTCAAGAATAAATGGAGAGGGAAAGGGTAGGTAAATATAGACATACTATTCCATGCACCCATGTGAAGTAGATCCAGGTAACTTCAGGGGATGCGTGGGGTTGGGAGAGATGAGGCAGAAGGAAGGAATGGATGGCACTGATCAAAATACACCATATTCATAAATTGGTAGATGCATTGAAATCCCTTTTTACAACAACTTAAAGATAAGAAAAATTAAGTGATCCTGCTTTAGACATTTCACTATAGAAGTGAAATCTTGATCTCTACTAGAATACGTTAGTCTGTTTCCAGGTTCAGATTTTTGCACGTGATATAAATTGAGATTTCTGAGGTGTAAAGAAAAGGTTTGTTGTAATTTTGGAGATGAACTAGTAAGTCTGTTAGGAGTACATAGGCAAGACACTCACCTCTTTCCATCAGTGGAGCAACTTACATGTGGCACTCTTGAACTTTACAGTCCCATGAAGACTTGGAGTTTCCATGCAGGAAGTGAGCCTGCCCACTAATGAAATAAATCATACACCTTCCCAAGAAAACCTGGGACAGAAAATGCTGATTGTGATGGAGAGACTGACCCATTAAGACCAATGTTTCAGAATACAAGAGATCTAGCTAAGGCAGAATAGAATCCTACCTGGCTTAATCACACAAACAATGCCTGCAGAACACAAGCAAAGTCACCGTGGTATCCATTGAAAATGACCATATTTAAAGGATAATTAACACTAATATTAGTACCATTTACAGATAATTTTCAGCCACTTCTGAAGGTTATAAAATGTAAGAGAAGAAAGGCCTGAAATACGAGAGGAAAAAAATAAAATTGTTTGATAAAAATGACTACTGGCACAATAAGAAGCATAATTAGTTTCCTCATCTTCACCCACATTTTATTCATTTTTTTCATGTTTTACCAAATTTTGTGAGTATTATGATCATAAATTGTCAGCTTTGAGGTTAGTATTCTTCCCACCACCTTTGTATTCCTCTCTCTCTCTCTTTCACATAAAATAAGCAAATACACTCACACTGTTCACTTTAATACATTTCTGGAAAGATAGTCATAAGAATATAAAGAAAATAATGATTTGTACAATTTCTTTATAAAATATATCTGTTTCTATTTTTCCAATTTTTCTATTGTAATTTCATAGGTATATTTCTAAATTCTGATTTATTTAATGCTACCTTTGCTCCATTTATTTCCTTACTGAATAATATTTCAGTTTTCTCTACGGTATCTATTATTATTGTTTTCATGACCACACACCTTTCTATATAGTTAAAATTGACCATAAGGTCTCAGGGAAATCTTGTTTATTGCTTTTTCCACAAGACTTTTTGATACGATAATTACTATTATATATACTGAGTACTCAGTACATTTTCGATAGCAAATCAGAATTACAGGGTCAATATGCATTATTCATTTTTTTCTAACTCCATAAATCTAACCAAATTCCAGAACATTTTGTAGCAGTTAGCATAGGATACCATTAATACCTGAGAATATAATTTAGAATATCCTCATTTGTGCCTAGTGTTATGTTTCATGACTTTTGTGTGATCGATTTTCTTACTTGTTGAACTGGTAATATCCATAGTAAATTTAATTAATTAGTCCCATATAATAATAGTTTCACCTATTTCATCAATAGCTCTTGGTTTGTGATTCTTTTTCAACAGGTAGTTGAAGATTATTTTTGTTAAGGTACAGTGATACCCTCAGAGAGAGAGAGAGAAAGAGAGAGAGAGAGACTGTGTTATCTGTGTTATCTGTGTTATCTGTGTCCATCACTTAGCAACTTGTAGAGAAAGGGAGTCACATGCCCAACTGACCATGATGAATGAGGAGCAATGGAATTTCAGTCATGAGGTAAAACAGAGAATGCCTTTAAGAACTATGACATTTCAAGCAGGGCGCTGGTGGCTCACACCTATAATCCTAGCTACTCAGGAAGTTGTAACCCGGGAAGGAAAGTCCCTGAAACTCTTATCTCCAATAAACACTTAGAAAACCGGAAGTGGTGCTGTGGCTCAAGTGGTAGAGCACTCGCCTTGAGCTGCAGAGTTGAAGGACAGCACCCAGGCCCAGAGTTCAAGCCCCACAACCGAAAAAAACAAAACAAAACCCTATGACATTTCATATGAGTTTTTGAAGAATAAGGCAACGTGGGGAATGAAAGACGGAGAGGGCCACGCCAGGGCAGAGAGGCAGAAACTACAGAGAGTTTTCTTATGACCTGTGTACTTTTGAATATTATACTTTAGATATGTGAACTTTCTTTGACATGAATTTATTAATGTCTTATTGACAACAGAACTACTTTCGGGCTTAGAACAATAAACATAAGGAAATACAAGTAGGACTTGGTGCCTTAGTACCTGTGGCTCAGCATATAATCCTAGCTACACAGGAAGCTAAAATGTAAAGACCATGGTTCAAAGCCAACCCTGAACAAGACAGACCTTAACACTCTTACCTCCAATTGACTAACAAAAAAAGCCCAAAGTAGAGCTGTGGCTCAAGTGCTAGAGTGCTAGCCTTAAAAAAAAAAAAAAAACCCAGACCCTGAGTTCATGTCCCTGGTCAGGTATAAAAACAAAAAATCAGAAAATCCTCAAAGACAATATATTTTTGTCCAATTTATAAATTAGCAAGAATAGAATTACCTTAAAATGTCAAGTATTTTAAGATATTCTTATTAACCTTGATATTAACACTTTGTTTAGATTTTAAAACCAACCATGTACCTCTGGCTGGTCCCCAAACTCCTGACCTTCCTGCCTCTGCCTCCTATGTGTTCAGATTACAGCTATGTACTGCCACACCCAGCTTACTATTAATTTTTGAAAACAATATATTGAAGCTCATGTCTTAGCAGAAATAATGTATTTTATGCATGGAAATTGTATCTTACTCTATCTTTTTCCCACAATGTTGATCATTTGCAATAGGATTGGAATCCAAGTTCCATGAAGGAAAATATATGAAGAAAAGTTTAAGGCACTAAGATAAAATAATTGAATGATTTTTCATGGTCCCACATTCTTTAGCTGCAGTATTGGGATTTACCTGGGGAAACTGAGGAGCTAATCAATGGATAAAATACTTGGAAGGCAGAGGTTGGAGATAAGGGGTTTCAATATATTTGAAAGTTATTTTGGGGCTGGGAAGGTAGCTCAGTGGTAGAGTGCTTGCCTTGGCTGCATAAAGGCCCTAGGTTCAATTCCTCAGTACCACATAAGCAGAAAAGGCCAGAAGTGGCGCTGTGGTTCAAGTGGTAGAACACTAGCCTTGAGTTCAGGCCCCATAACTGATAAAAAAAAAAAAAAAAAAAAAAAAAAACCAGAAAGTTATTTTAGTGTACATTTTCCAAGTTTCAGTTTCTTTCATTTTTTTTAATTTTTAAAAATTTTTAACTGACAGGTTAAAATATATTTATGTATTATAATTCATGTATTTTCTTACATAGTTACATATATAAAGTAAATTTACATTTCTATATATTCATATTATGTATTTTTCTATTTTGTTTATATAGTATTTATATTTTGTATATAATATATTCATATATTTTATGTTATATAATAAATATATAACATATTTATCTAATATATACATTATATGTTGTTATATGTTACATATAGTCTAACTATATAAATTATAATATATAAATCTGTTATGCTATATTATATATTTACATACATTTTAATATATTATGAATATATAAATATACAGTATAAATATATAATTATAAATACTTATGGAAAACAATGTGAAGATCGAATAACTGTATAAATATTAAGAATATCAAATCTGAGTAATTATGATTCTATCACCCAAATATTTATCTTTTTATGGGGAGTATATTTAGGATACTCTTCTAGTTATTTGTTGTATACAACCCAACCCTCTTTCCCAATACCTTCTATCCCTTTCCAACTTCTTTTTCTAATTTTCTATGTTTTGACACTTTTCTATGCTTCTTTCTCTTCCTCCATCCTCTTCTTTCTTTCCTTCTTTTATTCTTTTTCTTCTTTCTCCCTCTCTGCCTTCTCTTTTTCCTTCCTTTCTTTTCTCTTTCTTATTCTCTTCCTTCTTTTCTCCCCTCTTCTATTCCTTCCTTCTCACAGTGTCAAAAAGTTCCTTCCCTTAAGTTTATTTTTTACTATTGTTTTACTGTACTTCAATTACTTAGCATAAGGTATGTCTTGATCATACATTTTTAAGTGCACAACACGGTATGGTTAACTATCAATTCTCTGCTGTACTGTACCTCTCCTGAACTTTTCATCTTATTTACTTGAAACTGTATATACACTAATAGTAACTGTGATTGCTCTTCTATACTAACTGTATTTATCTATGCTGCCTTCTCCTTCTATGAGTGGATTGGTTCATGAAGTAGAACGTGCTCAGGATTCATCCACATATGAAGGATCTCCTCCTTAAGGTTGAAGAAGATGTCACTCTGTATATGTGCATATGTATGGATCATGTACAAATAGATTTTCTTTGTTTAATCACATATCAGTGGACACTGATGAAAATAAGCTACACTAATTGAAACAGTTGGTACTGCATAACAAGATCCATCTGCTTTCTTATCTTTAATCTGCTCTGGTTTTCCTTCCCTTTTCAATCAGCATCCTACATGGCAACTGATGATTTAATGCCCTAAGGCAGATTTCATGTTGTAAAGTGGTTGTCCCTCAACATGTATTTCCCTGAATTATAGCATCTGCAACTGACATGACATAACTTCATGTTTTAGGTATGGAATACATACCAGATATTGTGTGCATGAGTGAGTGTGAGTTTGTGGGGGTGCGTGTGTACGTGTGTCTCTTTTGTGTATGTAACTGGAACACTGAATAAGGGAAAAGAGAAAACAAGGGTATCTGATGTTTCTCTGTATATACAATAGAAACACAACTACAAATTTGCGAAGTGTCACAAATATATTAAGGAGAAGTTGCTTCTTGACAATTTAATGGTACAGAAGAGAGAAAGCTGAGAAAACTGTGACTTGAAAATGGAAAATCAGGGCTCTATAAAAATAATACTGTATAATCTCTGTCATTATTCCATTGTACTATGCATCCACAAGGTCTTTATCAACCTGGGACTCCCTAAATTTTTTTGTCAGTCATGGGGTTGAACTCTGGGCCTGGGCACTGTCCCTGAGTTCTTCAACTCAAGGCAAGCACTCTACAGCTTGAGCCACAGCTCCACTTCCAGTTTTCTAGTGGTTTATTGGAGATAAGAGTCTCACGGACTTTCCTGCCTGGGCTGGCTTTAAAGTGTGATCCTCAGATCTCAGCCTCCTGTGTAGCTAGGATTACAGGCATGAGCCACAGGCTCCCGGATCTCCCTAAATTTTGATCTGTCAAGACATTCACTTTCTACACTGATGCATGTCGATACAAGGATCAAGATGCCAATGCTACGTCCTTATATAATTTAGGGTTTTAGCTGTAGTTTCCTATGACATTTTCTTCTAAAAGTTTTGCAACTATTCCACATGCTTTAGAATATGACATGATTTCCATTATTTGGAATAACTAGTATATAACTAGGATAATCTTACCAGACAAGCAGAAAAGGTCAAAAGCTATGTATATATGACCATACAAGATGATGCTAAGTGAAAGTGAACCCCAAGACAGAGAGGATTTTATCTTTGTTGATGTTGTTTTTAATGTACTATGCGATTTTTTTGTTTCTTTTGTATTTTCTTCCCCCAAGGTATAACCCCTGTTTTCACTGTATTTGATTCTGGTGTCCTTCATCTTGTATATACATTTTTCTAATTTGAGGAGGAGAAGGAAAATAACAAAATGTTGAAACAAGGATACAGGTTGACCCATTGTAACAATGAGATGTACAAGACACTGTGTTGAAAACGAACTTTACAGCTTGGGGAGAAGGAGATGTTGGGGAGGTGGGGAGAGAGGGATGGTGGGGGAAAACAAAGGAGGGAGTAACAATGCTTGATAGGAAATGTACTCATTACCTTACTCATGTAACTGTAACCCCTCTGTACAATATCTTTACAATAATGTATAACAATAATATGCATTATTCAGAGAGTCTTTTAAAATTTATTTGAAACCTTGGATATAAGAATAAAACTATATATAAGATGTATGTACATTTTTCTAATTTGAGGAGGGGAAGGGAAATAACAAAATGCTGAAACAAAGATACATGTTGACCCATTGTAACAATGAGATGTACAAGACACTATGTTGTAAACAAACTTTCCAGCTTTGGTGGGGGGGGGGGGGAGAAGGAGTTGGGGAGGAGGAGAGGGAAAGGATAGTAGGAGAAAAACAAAGGAGGAAGTAACAATGCTTGATAGGAAATGTATACATTACCTTACGTAACTGTAACCTCCTTGTACAGTATCTTTACAATAAATATATATATATTTTAAAAAAGACTAAAACTACTTTTCCCAGCATATCTAATCATGCTGATAAGAGGAGAATTAGTGAATTACAATTACATTCCTTCCAAATGAAGGGAAGTCAGCTTGGAGTGCCACTTCCACAGATATTTAGAATAGCCTTGTGCAGAGTAATCAGACCCATATAGGATCTAGGAATATATAGATTCAGTAATTCTGAGATCACAGTAAATGGAGAAAAAATATGGAGTAATTTTTTTTTATTTGAATGAGCAATTTGTCCATCGTGATCTTGGTCTTCTCCAGCATTGTGTTCAATGTGCTCTGTTGTGGGAATGCCCTCAGCCTCACTTCTGGGCAAATCAGAACATTTGTCTATGTTATTACACCAAATATTACCTATGGCATTACAGAGACTCGAGCAAACATCTGGAAATAAAAAAAAATCTCATCGGTATTCCACTTTACATCTTTAATAAACAGCTTGCACAAACCAGCTTTACAACCTTCATAATAGCACCCATCCTGCTTAGCCTCTCAGTGTAATGGGCAAGAAAATGTTGATGACTATGAACCAGGTGCTCCGTTTCTTAAAGAACGTCAGCTCTTAAACAGGGGCATTTTAGATCATATAAAAACCCATTCATCTTCTCTACTCTGGTCAATGGAAGAACAAGGAAAAATCAGACAAGACCATGTGGGCTCTTATGGCAAAAAGAAAAGAAAGAAAAGTGAAGAAGGGGAAAGAAAAGAAAAAGAACAGGAAAGAAAAGGTGGCATTTTGAAGCACGATGAAATGAAGCAAGATGAAATTAAGAGTCCTGCCCTGATAACAGTGGGAGGGGAGAGGTGGGAGACTTTAATCAGCAAAATCCCAAGCTCATTTCTCCTCAAACCTCAGTTTAAAGAGCAACATCCTTCTTATACCCACACTGTCTGCCCATCCTGGGTAGACTATACGCATTGCTAGGAATTCATGTATTTGGGAAGAGAAATGGAGGGAGATGATTGTTTAGATGGGGAAAACAATCTGGTATTTCATGAATGTTCAAAACTCAAAAATTAAAAAAAAAACACAGAAATCGGTCTAAGCCCCTTTTAGTTAGCTCACTAAGTATTTGGTATATTTCCTGAATTATCTGAAGTTCAGTATTCCTATTTTTTGTACATTATTGAATTTGAAGTTAAGCACAGTTATCACTTGGTGTCCATTGATTATCAGCTGAAGCAACACTCCCCATGAATATCAAATCTACAAATGCTCGACTCTCATATATAAAATGACATTATTTTCTATACATTATATATGTATTTTTTGTATTTTAAATTGTCTCCAGATTATGTATAACATCTAATGTAATATAAATGCTGCACAAATATTTGTATGGAAGGAAGGATGGAAGGAAGAGACATTTACTAACATTGTGTATGCTCAGTATAATTGTGTCTTAATATTTTCCATCTTTGCCCAGTTAAATCCTCAGATCCAGGCCCCTATGAAGATGGAAGGTCAATATATGAATATAATATCTGAGATAGCATCTCTAAGGCTATATCAGATTGATTTATAAAATATTCAACAATCTACCTGATCTTTGGCAATAATAAAAACTGATAAACAGCATTTCTTATTTTTACATTATAATATATTTCAGTTTGACTTAAATTTCAATAAAAATACACATATATAGATATACGTGTTTATATATAGAGAAGAATATAGGAAAATGAAAATTATGAGGATACTGGCTAGACTTTTCCTTTCTTTAACCTTTTAATGGAGAGAGGAAGAAGCATAAAGGCAAATTAATATTTTCTTAGAACAATAGTT
Source organism: Dipodomys merriami (assembly GCF_024711535.1). Taxonomy (NCBI): domain Eukaryota; kingdom Metazoa; phylum Chordata; class Mammalia; order Rodentia; family Heteromyidae; genus Dipodomys; species Dipodomys merriami. Next base: position 6,465,288 of record NW_027205715.1, on the reverse strand, counting down.
TTCTGTAGGTTTGCTTTTTTGTCGCAGTGCCCGACCAACAATAATATTTTTTTATGACAATTGGGATTCTTATTCATTAACGATAGAGGGTAAGTACTTGCAGCAAACTTGTTTTCAAGCAGTATTTCCTTTTGAAAATAACATAATAAATATTTACTGAGAGCGTAATATTTGCACACTTGTTTTAATTGAGATATTTTTCTATTAATTCAGCTGAAGGCAAAGCCAAGCCAAAAGGTGACAGGATTCCTGATAGTTATCTTGCTCATGCTGCATCAGGGGCCTAATTTGCTTAGTCAGTCTTTGGATTTCAGTGAATACCATTTCTGATTTCTTATTTGGCCTTACAAAAAGTCAATTTCCCTCTTGGAACCTCAATTTCCTGTCCTATAAAATGTGAGGATTAGATCTAAATGGGTTTCAGAGACAGCTATGTTGTTTTGCTTTGATATGTGTGTGTGTGTGTGTGTGTGTGTGTGTGTGTGTGTGTGTGTGTGTGTGTGTGTGTGTGTGTGTGTGTGTGTGTGTGTGTGTGTGTATGGGAGAGAAGGAATCTGGGAACAAATATCATAAATATCATATATCATAGTCCTTCATTCCTGCCACCTAAAAGAGAGTAAATTGGTGGCTCAGGGGAGGGAGGGATGTAAAAATAAATAATAAAGAACACATAAACCATGGAAGCCAGAATGAACTGTTAAAAAGTCACCAAAATCTGGACAACCAATCCGCCCTATTGTAAACAGAAATTGAACTCCTATGCTTTGATGAAACATCTACATGACAATACTAAATCTATAGGAACATAACCTCTACCCCCTCACTAGATCATCTTAAGATGTATTTTAAGTCCTTAAGGGAATTGAAACTTTCAGTGAGTTGCAGAAGTATAGAGGACCCAGAGGTGTAAAGAAATAATTTAACCAAAGCCAAAGATGATGATTTGGAAAAGGTTTGGGGAGATTAGACCTAAAGGGCTTTGTAACTGCCATGCACATTTAGCCCATCTAGTCTTCAAGCCAAAGCCCACAGAAAACAGAAAAGCAACAGTGGAAGTAGGGAAGAGAGGAGTGCTATGATCAGCCACGTCTAACCTAAAGCTTTGGAATAGTGTACTTCAACCATCATTCCATCATTGGCCAACTATTATGTTTCAGATACTCTGCTAAGTACTGAAGATACAAACATTGTACAAGGTGTTTAAAATTAAGAAAGGAAGCTAAAAGGATAACAATCATTTTTTAGAGATATATTGTAATAAGGACCAAAATTGGGAAAAAATTGGAAAGTATTGAAATGACAATGCGTGCATTGTTTTTAGACAAAATATGAAACAATGAGAATTATACAGGACTATATGTTATATGATCAAAATAACTAGAGAGGAGTGGTAGGCAATTACAGTCGTAAGACTTGACATAAATTCATGAAAATGGAGCCGGGAACTGGTGGCTCACACCTATAATCCTAGCTACTCAGGAGGCTGAGATGGGAGGATCACGGTTCAAAGCCAGCCCAGGCAAGAAAGTCCGTGAAACTCTTATCTCCAATAAACACTCAGAAAACCAGAAGTGGCACTGTGCTCAAGTGGTAGAGCGTTAGCCTTGAGCTGAAGAGCTGAGGGACAGCACCCAAGCCCAGAGTTCAAGCCGCATGACTGACAAAAAAAAAAATCATGAAAATGGGAGCATAAAGCGTGAGAAGATGGTGGTTAGAGATGGGGCAGAAGGGAGGATGGAGGAGAGCAATGGAGAGATGACACTCACCAAGACATAGAGACATATTATATGTATGAATAGATATATGAAATTGAAATTCCTATGTACAACCATTTGAAGATAATTGTTTTTAAGACATTTGAGACTTAATCCAGAAGTTGCTGTTCTTTAGTCTTTTAAGTGGGAATAACAATCATGAGATACAGTGGAGAAAATAATGGTCAGGCCAGGTATTTTTGCTTGATTCCTTCGCCTAACCATCCCAGGTTGTTTTATATCTTAGCTCATTACTTCTATGATGACTATAGTAACAAGGCTGAGATGTATTGAACGGTTGCATATAAATTTATTCAGAATTGTCCAATTTAGTCCTCATTATAAGCTTATAGTGCAGGCATCATTTTTTAAAAAAAAATTACAAATATGAAAACAAATTAGGAAAGATTGAGTAACTTGCCACAGGGTCACAAAGCTTGAAGATACATCTCATCATGATTCTGATTAACATTAAGAGCTCTGCTTTTAATCATCCACTTATATTATGCCGCTGCCACACCACTTAAAACTATTTTCCTCTAATCATCTCTGTGTCTTTCCCTCATATGGATCACATGTGTGATGGATATTTCAAATTGTGATTTCCCAAGAAGCCAAAATTTGTCATAGAAGTATTACTCCAACTTGACAGTCTTATGCCACTTATAATCAATTCACTATGAGATTGTTAATACAAGATACATTTTGTTCTGAATTATTTTTTTCAACAAGACATTAACAGTTGATATATACGAATGATTCATCAGTACTGCCAGAGATCTGACATGTTTTGAAGATCTGAGGAATGAGCGGACATATTTATTTATTTATTTATTTGCTTAGTTATCTTGTGCCAGTCCTGGGGCTTGAACTTGGGGCCTGAGTGCTATCTCTGAGCTTGTGCACTCAACAGTTCTACTTGCCTCATTTTCAGTAATTATTTGGAGATCAGAGTCTCATGGACTTTCCTGCCTGAGCTGTCTTCAAACCATGATCTTCACATCTCAGCTTCCTTAGTAGTTGGGATTACAAGCTTGAGCCAACAGTACCTAGCCAGAGTTACTTTTAACCCACATTGGCAAGATAAAAGTAAGGCAAGGACATGTCCTCAACTCCACTCATCTTTGCATCTGTGGATGTAGATCCTAACTGTCATGAGACTATTTAGTGAAGTCTCTCTTCACACTTCTGGTTTATTTGTTCTCCATCAGCATCTCCTCAAAACTGAATATCAAGTTATACCAGGGAGGTACTAAAGTGTACCTATCTATATTCAATGCTTTAGCACAGAGTATAATACTTGTAAAATATATTTAAACTTTAATTATAACTCACTTCTTTCGTGTCATTCACCAATCTGTTCACCAATCATCTCATCCAATCTGTTTCTCCCTCCTTTTCAAGCAATCTCTGAGTATTCAGAGTTTTTTTATATATAAAAAGCTAAAAACAAATTGTTTTACCTCCTTAAAAGCCTCTAGGGATTTACTTTTGCACTTGGCATGAATCTGGATTTATAATGTGGAATAATGCATAAAAGATTACCTTGTGCATGCCAACTTCCTATCCTGCATTGTTGGCTTTTAAAACAATATTCCAGCCATGTGGATTCTTCGAACATTCCCAGTTGACTTTCCATAAAGCACATGTAGTCCTACGGTTGACTGAATTTTTTCCCCCAGAATGAATCCACTTGACTGGTTCTCTTTGATCATCTAGAATGCAGAGTGCATTTCACTTCTCCACAGAAGTTTGCTCTGACAACCTTTTCTAACACCTTCACCCTACATTCCCTTGCTCATTTGATCTTTCTCACCGCATACATGTTTTATTAACTATGCAAGTAAGATAATTCTGCTACTGATATGCTAATTATTGCTCTTGGATCCCACTATATTGTACACATGTACTTTTGTACCTCATATAATATATGTATATATATATATGTATATACATACATACACACACAACTATCATTGCTAATTAAAAAGTTCCCAAAAGAAAGAAAGAAAGAAAGAAAGAAAAAAAGAAAGAAAGAAAGAAAGAAAGTTAAGAACAAAGGAGCTCAAGTTGAAGAAGTGATATTGAAGTACCAAGAAAGTTGATTTGGAGTAACAGGTGAACAATTCAGCAGGTATTTAGAGACTTTGTGGGTAATTTGTGTTTTTGTTGTTAAATCCATTATATTAAGGGGAAGAAGATTGGTGTTCTGATACATGCCTGTATTCATAGCACTTAAGAGGTAAGGAAGGAGAATAGTACATTTGACCCTAGATGGAGTTACACAGTCACATTATATCTCAAAATAATAGTAATAATAATAACAATAATAATAATAGGTATGTAGTAGTAGTAGTACCACAAGTGGTAGTAGTAGTAGTAGTAGTGAAAGGTATGGCCATGAACTCCATTTGTGAATCTATCTATCTATCTATCTATCTATCTATCTATCTATCTATCTATCTATCTCTTCTATCTATAAATATATGTAAACAATCTATAGATATGTTTATATGTGTATATGTCTATCTATATCAATGTATAGACAGACATATATTTGCATAGTATTTTCTGGATTTTATTTCAGTCACTTCAATTCATTCATGTATCTCTCGAATAATCTATTAAATATCAATGTTCATCTATAGATTGACAAAAACATATATACATATATATGTACATATGGAGAGAGAGAGAGAAGCAGACAGACAGATGGACTGATCGACTGATTGATTTACATAGGTCCTGTGAGGGTTACTGTGGGAAAGGGGTGAACAGAGAGGATGAAGATATGATATGGCCAAGTTATTTTATATACCTAAGTGAAAATAGAACAAAGGAGTTTCTTCAAATTAGTTTGGAAGGGGCAGATGGGGATGAAGTTGAGTGACAGGAATGGTGCATATATGCACATAGGGCCATGACCAAGTGAATCTTCCTGCACAAATACCTAATGCTAATAAAAAAATATATATAGGGACAAACAAAAGAACTTAAGATACAGAAAGAAGGAAGGGGAGTCATTAAAAATAAATCTTATGACCTCATGTTGTTCTGTTTCACTCTGGCATTTTGAATATTACTTCTGAGCAAATTTCTCCCCAGATATTCCGTTTAGGTTTTTAAATAGCCACAGCATGTAAGTACTTGTATTTTGCATTTCTATGAATTTATTCTGCACATTAAAAAGGAAGCTTTCTTGAGAACTTTCTTAGATTTTGCTTTCTCTCGACATGTTCCCGTTACTCTGAAGTCTGTCTAAAATGTGGGTCAATTGATTATTGGCATTTAATATCTCCATTCTCCACAGGAGATCTGTTATAAGCTGCAATCCGTTAGAACAAAGACATTTCTGTTTCACCAGATAACTGTAGTGTGGTATGTAATTGTGTCCACTGAGACCTCAAAATTTTGAAGTAATAAACATAAAAAGGCTTTATTTTTTTATTAAATGAAGAGACAATTTTAACAGAGAAAATTTCAGTGAACGAAAATACTGAGTTCTATTTCTACAAAAAAATCTTTTTCCTTTCCTTTTCCTTTATAGTACATTCTAATTCAGTGTTTACTGCCAGTAGCTTAAGCCCATAAAACTATTGGTATTGTCAAGAAATTTGAACTCATGAGTGTGTCCTTTCATAATTCTATTCGAGTCTCTTTCTATAAATGTAGCATAGAAGTCTATCTACTTTCAATATCAGTGGTAACTAACATTTTCATAGTGTTTGGGGGATTTCATTTTGAAGTCACCTTACTATTCACTGCATTCTCTCTAATAATTTGCTAAAAGCAATCAATTTGGATAAGTTATCAGTTGAAAATAATGTTTGGGAGTTAAAGGATCTGTTCAAGCTCAAATAATGAAGACACCAAAATCCACATTCTTTTCCCCAAAGCAAGGGGAGAGCTATGGTCTCTGGAGGTTAAAGAGTATTTGGGGAGAGCAAAGAACAATAAACAGTACAATTTCCTTCTCTGGGAAAAGGCAATGCTATTATGCATCGAAGTATCTCATGGGGTTTCCATGTATTAGGCTGGTTCTGATGCACAAACTCTCAACTCCAAGGAGACTCATAATCTTTGACTTTTTTAATGTCAATCCTAGGGCCTGAATTCAAGACTTGGGTGCTGTCCCTTTGCATTTTTTTTTTTTTTTTTGCTCAAAGCTTAGGGATTTACTACTTGAGCCACAGCTCTACTTCCATCTTTTTGGTGGTTAATTGGAGATAAGAATCTTATGGACTTTCCTTTCAGGACTGACTTGGGACCATGATCCTCAAATCTCAGCCTCCTGAGTAGCTAGGATTACAGGTGCGAGCCACTGCACTTGGCAATGATCCGTGATTTTTATCTCATGTAAAATGAAGGTTTGTTGTGGGTTTAGCAATAGCAGGTGCAGCATCTACAAGTGAGTGTTGCTTTTAATCATCTGAGTGTATTGTATCAACTTGATGGACAGGCAGATGAAACGTGGGCAGTGAATTCCCCACCCTACTTAGGCACGGGTTTCATATCTCCAGGCAGACTTTGGGGGACTTTGGGGACACAGCAGCTTCAAGGGATTTTCACAAACAGAAGAGTGATCCTGAGTGTTATAAATAGGTTGTTTGGTCAAAAAATATTGGCAACCTAATTGAAAAATATATATCCTACTGTTTCACTGCTGACTAGCCAGTGAAATGAGAAAGAAACCCCAGGGAATCACAGAAAGGTTCATATGACCTGCCACTTTGACTTATGTAACTTCATTACTCCTGCAAATGGAAGACCTTGTTTATTTTTAGTTTCTTATTTTTTCCTCATCATCTTGGTCTATGAGGCAATGGTAAACAACAAATGTTGGGAAGACCAAAAAAAAAAGTTGTTAAATTTTCTCACCTTCAATTTTCATCTAAGTTCTTCTTAAAGGGACAGAAAGAGAACGGAGTTGTTAATGTCTCTTGACTCCACTCCAGATCCATACAGCAAAACACAGAGTGTTACCTGTATAAGGATAAAAAAAATGTAAACAATTGAACAAAATTGAACTTGTTTAGTGGGATAGAGTTTGAGAAATATGCCTTATATTTCCTATCCTGATTGATCAGTAAGTAACCACATTTCTGTCTTTTAGGATTGAAAATTGTTGACTTTTGTTTTGCAATCATCCAAAATATATTGACAACTATTTTTGAGCAAGGTTCTGGGAGAGGTTCAAGTCTGGAAAAAAAAGATAGTAATAACAAATGGGGCTGGGGAAGGACCACAGCTCAAATAGGAAGTCTGTGTGAAGAACAAGGGCCCATTATTTAATTTGTCTAAACTATTATTTTCTCCTGTTAACTGGGCATATATTATGTTAGTTCTTTTGGAGAAAGAAACAACACACGAATCTCCCAAGATATCACATAATTTAGTGCTCCTCGGGCTATAACCTTTACATCTTATCCAAGCTTTGTATTTTTCTTACTTCACCATTGTGCATCCTAAATAAAAAAAACTTTCAAGTCTTAATTTTAAAAACAATGTTCAGTTCATACTTTGGCTGGCCATCTGAAGATATTCAGAATAATGTAATCAGTACCATTACCCTGGAAAATACTATTTGCTAAACTGTAATGTCAAAGGATATAGCTCATTGAAATCATTAAAGAACATCTTTAAATCATTTTGAGCATAGCTTTTGACTCTGTCTGCAAAATAATGGAGCATACTAACAAAGTTGAGGCTAATAAAATATACATTCTTCTCTCTTTAGTGAATGATACCTAAGTTTTTATAGCAAAATAATGTAAATTAAGACAAAATAAAATAAAATCCAAATGAATGCAAACACAGCATTTTTAGAAGATTTACTGCAATTCCCATTTTGAAATTATTGCTTTTATTTTATTACCCAGAATTCAACCATGTCCTTCTGCCTAACTCAATAGAGGATGGGAAGTGTTACAACAGATAAAATATTCTCTGAAAAAATATGTATGTAATTATCATCTTTCTGAGAAATGCATGAAGAATGCTGAGAATGTTTGAATACAACAAAAATCAAATATAGTTGAAATCAACAAAAATGCTTCAAATATTGGAACTTGAGACCTGGGGAAAAATTGTTTCCTAAGAGAAGCCTTTAAAAATAAAACACTAAAAAGAATGTGGAGGAGGAAGAGAGGGGAGGAAAAAGAGGAGGAAAAGGAGGAGAAGGAGAAGGAAAAGGAGAAGAAATCATTCACCTTTCTATTTTATCCTCTACAGTATATTAATAAGATGTCCAGAATCAAATTGTCCTTCACTCTTCCAATGAGGCAGCTAGAGGGAGGAAAGTTTCAAACATGGTGTAGCCATTCTGACATAAGTAGATAATGGAATGTGGAACCAATCAAGAACCACAGTGCCAAACACCTGGCATGTGAGCAACGGTTCCTCATGGCTGCACTACATCATAGTGTTGCTAATGACCCAAATGAACTTCTAGTTCCAAAACCCCATTCTAGGCTTTGCGATGTGTCTTACGTTGTATATTTAATCTTTTCTCTCTCTTGAACTCTCACAAGGGCAATATCTGTTCACACTTGATCACTGCAAGAAGTCTTAATAGCTTTGAAAAACAACACACATCCTATCAGTTGTAACAGAGACCATTTTCATAGCCAACCGAGTATCATAGGAGCCTAGGGAGCAGTGCACTGGATCTTAGAGCTTGATGTAAGCAAGAGGTGTGCCAACATTCCAAGCCAGTTAAACAATAAAGATCTCTAAGAGAAGGAAAGGGACAATGAGAGAGAGGTAGAAGAATGACAGTGAGGGAAAGGAAAGAGAGGGAGTGTGAAAGCAAGACAATGAGCAACAGAGAGAGAAAGAGAGAAGAGAGAGAGATCTATAGTAGGAGAGAGATGACAAGTAGTCTGATAACAGACATGTGATTTATTAATTTATTTATTTACATTTTTACATAGGATTTTTTTCAACTGGGTCAATGATTTCCAAGGCAATTAAGAGATAAAGGAAACAAATTCCAATTTAGTGAACTGACCAAATTTAGAATTATAGTGATTAAACCAAATTATGACAGAATGAAAATTACAAATTATCACCAGATGCACATTCCATCAAACATCTTTCTAGTGAGTGCCTTAGGTATAATACATATAAGATTATATTATGTCTAACACATATATATCATATTACATAGTATATATGTATTACATGTATGTTATATGTATATATACTTGTATATATATGTGTACACATATACATATACATGTGTATATATATGTATGCATGAATATATGAATATACATGTGTACATATGTTTATGTGTATATAGATATATTTTGATATGTATATGCATAATTATATATGTACATACACATGTGTATATTAATATACATGTGCATATATATTATATAGTATATAAAATATTATATTTTTCTGGGTTTTTACCTTACTGAATGTTGAGAAGCTCCTTGACATAGTTTTGAATATAACTCATAGGCACAAACTGAAACCCAGTTTTAAAAATCTACCCACAAACAGAAAGAGGAGAGGAGGAAAAATTGGGGACAAAAGTCAACATTAAAGGCTAACTGTGAGAGGTAGGCATGATTAACTCCTTTTTAGGCAACAAAGCTAAAGTTCAGACAATCTTGGAGAATTACTCAAAATTTATAAAGCCAAAGAATAATGTATCTGGTATTAGGAATAATTCAAATACCTTCAACATTTTGTATATATACATTAAAGCATTCATTAGCTCTCTGTATAGCTAGGTAGTTTCTTTTAATTCAATAAACTGTAGATGAAAGAAAAATCAGACAAAGTAATTATGTCTGTAGTTGGCAGACATTTTTCTTCTCATTTTGTAGATAATATAATAAACAATTTACTCAGCATTGACATAGATACAGATATGATAAATAACATAGAAATTAAAGAGGATTTGGGAATGTACAAAGAGTCTATGTAGAATTTATGAATGGGTCTCTGTTTATGCAGAGAGTGCCAAAACCAAGTCCATGTTCATGTAGAGGAAAACTGGAAAAGACTTCTTCTATTCACAGAACAATAGTGCAGTTCAAACTGGGATTTAAATTCCAAAACAACCACAACATTTTTTCCCTTTCTAAATTATATTTATTATTTCATCACTATTATGACTATCATTAAGTAGTTGTACAAAGGTGTTTTCATTTAACAAAGCAGTTTATGAACATAATGTGTCTTGATCTATGTCACTCTTTTCAACATTCTCATCCCACCCTCCCTACCAAACCCTTCCCTTATTTTACTTCATTTTTAGTAGATAGATAGATAGATAGATAGATAGATAGATAGATAGATAGATAGATAGATAGATAGATAGATAGATAGATAGGTAGATAGATAGATAGATAGATAGTGATAGAGATATATAGGTATTTAGATATAGATAGATTTCTGGACTGCATTCTCCTCACCATCTCTATGCTCTTCATTCTTCTACCCCTCTATTGTTGGCTCCCTCTTGCTCCATTTCCTGGTACTTAAAAATGTGGTATATTTACACAATAGAATCGTATCCATCAGAAAGAATGATATTGGACCATTTGTAAAGAAATGGAAAGTCTTGGGGGAAAAAATGTATTACAAAAAAGGAAGTCAGGCCCAGATGGATAAAAGTTGCATTGTTTCTGTCATATGTGGAAGAGAGAATTAGCCTATAAACCTGTAAGTAAACACTTCGCGTGGCACACAAGTGATTACAAATGTATTAACTGAAATGCAGTAGATTCAAGGGAGAACTCAAATAGCATAATTCCTTAGAAAGAAAAAGTCAAAGTCACAATCTTCTTGACTTAAAAGTTTTGAGAAGGCAACCTAGTCATAAGTGTCAGAGATCGACTTTGGAGTTGGTTTTCCCCAAAGATAAATTTTGTACTGCTGTATCTTTAAAAGAAATTTTATACTGAGCGTACTAAAAGATAAAATAAAAACAAAGCAAAAGCCCATATTGATGTTGTTATAGAGACTCTATCTTAATTTCTCTCTCATTCTCCTCTTTGCTATAGCCCTCAGTCTTCCCAACTATGTAGCATTTATGTCAAATAGAGGGGGATGAGAAATGACTACATTGCTTGGAGTGCCAATTCCAAACTCTTCCCTAATCAAAATGATCAAATATGAATCTTGCACAAAACAAGTATGCCAGGGGCAGAAACAAGACAGGACAATCAATTAAGTGGATTTTTCCCCGTAAGTTTCATCCTGATGGTGTTTTATGATTGTCAATCTCTCTATTTCTTTATAGAATCATAGTTATTTGGATGGAAAAAAAATTTGGCTTCCCGAATCCCTAAAAGAAAATTACACTTCTGCACTCTCTAAGGCCCCCTGAGGGGATGTAATTTGCCAAAATCACCCAACAGCACTCTTCCTTTGGCCTTGCATGATGAAATAGTTTTTAACTAGAGTCTTCCATTCTGCTCTTGCTTCCATAAAAACCCTTTTCACAGCTGCAAGACTTTGAAAAATTAAATCAGATCAGATCATCTTCTTTCTCCAAATCCTCCATTGATTTTTCCATTACTCTGAAAATTGAATTCAGGCTCCTTGCATGACTACAATGTAGGACAATCTGGACTTTGATGCTTTACCTGTCTTCATCTCTTTTTTTTCTCCACCTGCTTCTTTACACTCCAGCACGTTGACCCCTTGGCCAACACAACACACTCATTTAATACTGTCTTACAATTCTTCACTAGAAAACTCTAAATTCTCTGAGACTGCTCATTCATGTCCTTGTCTTTCCCCTTAGGTTGTTTCCCCAGATAGACTATCCCTACCCAACATCCATTTCTCTTCCATTCTAAAAGAGTAATAAAGTATGTATATCATAAAACTTTCCACTACACATGTTTTATTAAATGATATATATCCATAATTAAGTAGTCTTATAATGTAAACAATATTTGTATATTCCTATCAGGTCTCCAGAAATACTTGACCTTATGTAGCTTAAACTCTGTACATATTTTCCCTTTGTCCTTACACCCTGACAACAGAGTCTGTGATTCTTTTTCATCCATTCAACTCTGTGATTTTTAAGTACTCAAGCTCTCAAGATGATTGCCATAAATGAACTTTACATGACTAGCTTGGTTCAATTAACATGGTGTCATAAAGGTTTATTCACAGGATTGATGTATCAAGAGGTCTTTTATTTTTAGACTTACTAGCACCCTGCTTTATGTCTGTACCACTTCAACTTTATCCATAATCCATTTTGATGGACGCATTGATGTTTTCAACCTTTTAGTTGTTGTGGATAATGCTTATGAATATCATCGGATCAATTTGAGACCTGCCTTTCACTTATTTTGCATGAGCTTGGTGTACTTCTGACCTGCTGTGATTTCATGTATAGTAAAGCTTTGATCAGAGTGGTGACACTATTAAGAGGTAGTGGAATTATTGAGGTGGGACCTAGTGGGAGACTTTTAGGTTATTGGGCATGTGTTCTCAGAAGGAAGATCTTATGTGACTTTATATCAAGGAGTAGACAGACACTGAAAGTTTTCAAAACTATGCAGACTTCAGCTTTTGTTGCTCTTTAACTGTTCAAGAGCACATGAGGATCAAAACCTATTATCATTGGAATATGGAAAATGAACACTTCTTTAGTCAATTGGTTACTCACAAGAGAATGAAATGAAAATTTTATTTTGCTGTGATTAAGTACTTCTTGTTGCTAGGTCTAAGTGTTCACTTGGCATAGATTATCTATATCCATTCCACCCTGAAAGTGCCTGATTTTATCAAGTGATAACATGTAACCTTTAAGACAATTGAAAATGGAGATCTTTCACATTTAAAATATCTTGAAGAAAGTTATATGGCTACTGGAAATGACCAGAGTTGACATTTTTGACTAATGTGATTTGTGATCTATTCTTAGTCTAATTTAGAGATAGGTTAATCCAGTAGGTCTAACATTCAAGCATCAGCATTCATGAGAAACATATGAAAACAAATTAGAATATAAATGACTGCCCAATCTTGATGTGATTCAACTAATGAATTTTAAATTTGAATAGAAAACTTGCACTTCTAACGAATTAACAACTGGAGTTAATGGTACTATTCCAGGGGACACTTTAAAAACATTGGTTTAAACAATTCCACGAGATCAGGCATGGTAGCATACATATGTCATCCCAGATTTTAAAAGGCAGAGGCAAGATTATGAATTTGAGGCCAGACTTAGCAGCATAAAAAGTATGAGGCAAGCTAGAAATATAAAGTAAGAGCCCTCCAAGAAGGAAGGAAAAAAGAAAGAAAGGAAGACAGACAGACAGACAGACAGACAGACAGACAGACAGACAGACAGACAGACAGACAGACAGACAGAGAGAGAGAGAGAGAGAGAGAGAAAGAAAGAAAGAAAGAAAGAAAGAAAGAAAGAAAGAAAGAAAGAAAGAAAGAAAGAAAGAAAGAAAGAAAGAAAGAGAAAGAAAGAAAGAGAAAGAAAGAAAAAAGAGAGAGGGAGGGAGAGGGGGGCAGGGAAGGAAGGAAGGAAGGAAGGAAAGGAGGAAGGAAGGAAGGAAGGAAGGGAGGGAGGGAGGGAGGGAGGGAGGGAAGGAGGGAAGGAAAGGGAAGGGAAAGAAGGAGGCAGGGAAGAGAAGAGAAAATAGAAATGAAAATAGTAAGAAAAGAAAAAAAAAGAAGAAGGGGGGAAAGTAATAAAAACAAAACAAAACAAAAGCAAAACAAGCAACAAAGTATAGACACCCTTTCAATTTCTCTGGGGATGATATAGCTGATTAAGTGATTAAGCTATTTATAGCTCTAAAAGGGTTATTTGCATGGTCCTTGCAAAATTAACTATGTGGATAACTTAATCTATCTGTGTAGATACCAGGTTGCTACACTAATTGTGTTGGTGTTCTCAAAATCGAGTTAAACCTTTTAACAATCAGTTCATTCTTTTTTGAGGGAGGGGCAGGAGTTGGTCTGTTGTGAAGTTTGAACTCAGGGCCTGGGAGCTGTCGCTGAGCTTTGTAGGCTAACACTCTACCACTTTGAGCCACAAAGCCACTTCCATTTTGTTTTCGTTTCTGTTCTTGTTCTTTTTGGTTGTATCTGAAAACAGCAAATCCAATGTCTTTAAAAGTTCTCATCATCTGGCACTGTTGAAGTTTTAGTTCTTACCTATAAGTCTGACCTATTTTTGTCTTTATTTTCTTTATTTTTCTTTGCCATGTGGCTGCACATATTTGTGGGGTACAATATAGTATTTCCATTCACGCATACATTATATAATGATACACTCACGGTAATTATTGTTTATACTACCTTAAATTTTTACTATTTCTTTGTGGAGAGAAGATTCATTTTTTAGAGTAAAACATTTAAGCCTTATCTTATATTTGGATATATGGCACATAATTGTGTGTTTAATCCACATTAGTGTGCAACAGAACACCAGAATTAATTCTGACCACCCATTGCTAGCACTTCATCCTCTCCTCCTCACTCCTCCTTTGTTCTCTCCTCAGCCTTTGATACTCTGAATTTCTATGAATCAACTGTTTTAGATTCCACATGAGTGGAACCATGAGGTATTGCCTTTTCTGTCTAATGTTATAGATTATAATGCCCTCTATTTCCTCTATATGTTGTCTCTAAAATACAAAGTTTTATCATAATCATGGGTGAGTGATAGTCAAATGTACATATACCACATTTTAAAAATCTGTTCATCTTCTGGAAGAATGTTTAAGTTGATTCCAGATCTAGACAATTATTAGTAAAACCACAATAAATATGGTAGAGAAAATGTCTCTTTGACACACTGATTTCATTTTCTATGGATTCATGCCAGCAATGAAATTGTTAGATCATATGGAAGGTCTATTCTAACTTTCTCTAGAAATCTCCATACTGTTTTTTTTAATGAATCTACTAACACATATCAATTGCAACATGAAGTTAATTTTCCTGGGTACTGTATGGAAAGCGTTCAGGTTCATTAATTGGCCTGGAGATGTACAGGTTTCCTAACACTGGTTTAAAATGCAGCCCCTTCTAATTTAATGGTCATTGTACCCTTATTTGGTACATATGAAAGGTCTTATCTGGGATTCACCATTCTGTTGTTTTAGTCTGTTCCCACAATTTAAAAAAATCTATTATTTTGAGGCACTTGTTCATATACTTGCTATTACTTTTCATATTATAAAAACTATTTTTTTCTGATTGCTTTAGAAAATATTCATATTCAAAACTCAAAACGGAAATAGGTCAAGACTAAATTCAACTACCAAGAACTATAAATGTTTTTAATTGCTTTATTTTCCTATCATAGTTTTAAGTGAATTAAGATTGTATTATATATTGCATAGTATAAATATTCATTCAGTGTAATATTTCTTATATACATACATATACAATTATTCTATAGTAGTGTATCACGCTATATTATAGTACACATACTATCATAGTTCAATTTTGCATTTTAATTTTCATGGCATGCAATACTTTATATGAATGATTTTTAATAATTTCTCAACATCTTATGTTTAATTTTGGTAAGTGTAGGTTGTTTACAATGACCTCTGATTATAATTATCGATGTAATCAACACTGTTGCACATAAATATTGATTGAAATGTCTCTAATTTTTCTTTAAGGACAAATTTCCCAAGAACATAACTAGAATTATGAGGTCAAAATGTGTGAACATTTTATAGGCTTTCAAATCATGCTTCCAACAGATTCGCAGAAGTGTTGCACCAATTTACACCCCCACCAAGCAGGGTGTCAAAGAAACAGCTCCACTTTAAGAGCACAGTACTAAGGTTGTTCTCTGCAAAACTGAAATATATGCGGTTCCTCATTTGAGAGCTGATTGAATGTCCTCCTGTATCATCTTAACCACTGAACTGTTTGCCTTTTGCTCTCCGTAAACTGACTCTTTTGCCTGTGATAATGGGGAGAATGCAATGCTAAGTGATGGGAATTCACACATTAGTCTTGTTTGGTGCCTCCTCAGAAGTTAAGTAGACTCCATCTGAAAAGAGAACACTGAGATATTACCCCGTCCTCACCTGGACACAGTCATGATTCTATCCCTCCTATTGGAGTATATGGTCTATCTGTTCAAACTGAGCTTCAGCAATTTAGAGGGCTTGCAGAATATGAACAGTTGTTGATAGTTATTCTTAGGAATTAAGGAGTGGAACCTTTGTATTCAGAGCACACTTGTGTATGGGGTTCTAGAATTTTCTATGCTGTTAGGGTACGTTATTTAACATTAGCATAATGAGCATATCTCATAGTACATATAATAACAATTCCTGAATAGTTGGCTGTTTATCCAGTTCTTGTATTGGGGGGTTTAACCAAGGCAATAAAAAATAAATCCTCCAGAAAAACAGAATGGTGTGGCAAAGGACAAAGTGAGAACTAATGCAACAGCAATATACACAAAACAATAGGTTGGCAATAATCGGTACAGCTTGGGAGGAGTCGGAGGGAGGGAAAGAAAGTAGGAGAAAATTGAGGGAAGGGGTAACAGGTTGGACAAGAAACGTACTCATTACCTTACCTATGTAACTGTAACCCCTCTGCACATCACCTTGACAGGAAAAAAAAATCCCCAGATAGAGCTGAACGCCACAGTTCCACAGACAATTTTGTTAACAAGCATAAGCCTCATTATGCTTAATCTGTTCAATAGGAGCAATGATATATCCTTAATTTGAAAAAACAAAGCCTCTAGAGTTAGACATTTTTGCTTTTTTTATCTAGCAAAGGTGTCAAATTTGTTCTTTTGTATTCCGATTATTATGTACTTAAGAATCATATTTATGATAATAATTAGTTACTAATTTAATAATAATTAATTAATAGTATGTAATGATAATTAGTGTGTATTTAATAATCATATTTTAATTGAAATTATTAATTATTGAGAACATAGGGATTACATAATTTTTGAGGCAATATAAATTGAATGAAACTTTAATCTTCTAAATTCCTTGCATCTGGAATAAAATCATGCAGAATCATGAGGAAACTAATGGAATGAGAGAACCCTAGTACTTCTGTACGCAAGAACACTTCTCATCTGTTTTTTCCTATTATATTGATGTAGGACGATTATATGACCCACCTTCCAGGAAAGCACACACTGGACTCTTTGAAACTACTATTGGATCTAAAACTGCTGTCTGGCCAAAACCTATCGAACATGGACAAAGAATGAAGATACAAGGTGGAACTGTGTCCACAATATAAGCCAGGATCATAGCCTGGCATTTCTACCCCATCCACCATGTTACATACTGTGTTGTCCTTTGGCTCTTTTGGGGGGCTAACACCTAAATGTTCAAACATCTAAATCTTGTTCTCTCCAATCATGTTCATTTATTTTTCTTCTGAGTCAGGCTATCATGTTGTCATGTAAAGCATTTTGTTTCTTCCTTGGCTTATTCACCCCCTTTGTCACAAACAATACCATTATTCACCCCTTATAACAACTATTCTCCCCTTGCCACAACAATACCAAACATTCAGCCTTGAACTCAAGACTTAAGCTATTTCTGAGAGCCCATCTCTCCTGACAGCCTTTCTGGTTGTGACTGTGTGCTTCCTGACTGGCAAGTGAACTGACTCACTGGCTCCATGCTAGACCACGCTAGTCCTGTTGCTGTTAATTGCATAACTGCCTGCTTGATGTGTAAGACCTGTTGTTGAAAGGTTATTTTGAATCACTGTGTTATTGAAAGGTATCTCATGTCTGCTTCTTTGCTGCCTGCCTTCTCCACTGCCATCATCTCACATGGGGACCAACAGCATGAGACAAGATTGCTTTGAGCTGTGAGACTCATATGCTTTGTATCTCTGACTCTCCCTCTTATTTTGGCAGTACTGTTGTAGATATCAAGGGGGAAAGGAAAGATCCTTGGTTGTTGGGATATTAGCAAATTTTATGATGAACTGCTCTGTGGTGGGGAACACAGATCGAGAGCATAAGCTAGTCTCCTAAGTGAATTCTCTAAGAAATAGGCTTTATTTTACCAAGACCAAAGGGAACATATCATGAAACGATCCAAATGTTCTCTTTATTATGAAAAACTAGATAACTAGTCAGAACTGGGCACCATGCCTGCATGAGGCCTGCTTGGACTGATTGCCTCCTACCTTTGGATCTTCAACACTTAAAATGCCTGATATTCACTCCCTGACCCACTTTGATTTTGTCATTTGTCACTTTCTGCAAACATTAATTGGGGTGGTAAAAAGCAGAAGACAAGCCAATCTTCTATCCCATATATCTCTATTTTATTTTCCTATTATTTTCTTAATTGTGGAAATCAGTATTGTTAATTAATTCCTCCTCATTATTCCATATAATATTGAAAACCCTTCCTTTCTCTTTTTTCCTGACTTCTGTCATAATTCTATTCTTAAACATTGAATTCTTTACAGAGAATTCTTGGAAAATGAACCTCCATACCTTACTTGTAGCTCACACTGCATTAAGAAAGTAACACAGTAGATGTGAGGTTGTGTGTTCTAACTTTTCCTGTGCTTGAAAGAACCTTGGAAATCACTTTATTGGACATTTGCAACTGTGTTTGTTTGTTGAGCTAGCCTGTCCTGAAGGACGATTTCTGCTTATAGTAGTACTTATTCTGTCTTTCTGTTATTCTAAAGAAGGCAAATTCTCAATGAAGAAAAGACTTCCGAGTAAATTCTGATCAAGTTTATTGTGCAATTTATTTTGCTTTTGACAACTGTGGGTCACTTTATAGCTGGATTCCTGATAACTTTCTGTTACACACTATATTGACAGTTCAGTTATTTTTGAAAAATACTCACCCTCAACTGGCCTGATATGCTTTTAAAAAAAAAAAACTCCTTTCCCCCATACAGACCTGAGGGAAATTATCTTAGAAGTGAAATCGGTGTCTCTAAGGGAAAAGTGCTAAATCGTAAATGTTGAACTGTAGCAAACATTTTTCAACAAAACTAGTATAAGCTCCCAAGTGCCTGAGCCTTCTTAGTTCCCCCAAGGGGTCAATTCCAACATCTGAGGCTTTATCCAAAGGCACTGACATTCCCTGCCTTTCATGTGTCATTTTAGAATACATTGGTACTTCTGAAGGGTAGGTGGTTAACAATGATAGGTAGAATGTACCTGCACTAGTCTGTGCACAAATTGAAAACCAGGTACACTTAAATAGTCCTGTGTGTGCCATACTTGGCTTTAAACTCAGGACTTGGAGCTCTAATTTGCCCTTTTCACACAAGAATAGCCCTTTACCACTTGAGCCACACCCCCACTTCTTGCATTCACTGGAGATAAGAGTCTCAAGGGCATTACTCCTTGTACTGATTTAGGAATGTGATCCTTAGTTCTCAGCAACTTGAGTAGCTAAGATTACAGGTGTAAGCCACCAGAGCCAATTTGATACATGCCAGTTGGATTTATTCCTCACAACCTAAAGTTTTTGTCTTTAATTCTGTTTATTGGCAAGTGGCAAAACTTTGATTTCTAGCGTTTACGAATATTCATCGGCAGGGGTTAATGAAGACTCGAATCCAGCTTTGAAACAGGTTGAATAATACACCTCAATGGTGGAACATGAGGAGTTCACTTGAGTTATCAGGGGTTCAGTTTCTCAAACAGACCAAGGAGAGTATCTGGGGAAGGTATTTCATTCTACTACAGACCCTCTTTTAGTATGCTGTGATTTTAGCATATTATTTCAGGAGGTTCTCTCCTGGCATGTAAGAAAGATTCATGCCCACATTGGCTATTAATCCTGAAGTTCTGTGATTTATTCCCCCAAGTTTTATGAAGTAATTACTTGGAAGAGCTCTTTCTTGTATGAACTGTAAAAAAAAATGACTTAAGAAAAACGGTTAGTCCTTGCATAAAATTAAGCAGAAATTAAATTAAAAAAGCAGGACATCTGTTCGCTTCACATCTAGCCTTTGAGAATGCTCTTGATGAGCTGTAGAGACAGGAATAACAATAAAAAATGGGGGCAAATTTTGATATTTTTAGATTCCACCTTTCTTGTCTTTCAAGTCATGGATCTCTCCATTAGCTGATTTCTGTCTCCTCCAAGTCATAACTGACAATTTTGAAAGAGGAAGTTCCATTAGTGGATGACTCAACTGGTTCAAAAGGCATCTTCTTCCCCTGTAAACAGACCTATCCTGGAGAAGAACCAGATTCATTAGCCTTGGGACATAAAGGTAACAAAATAGCTTTTGTGTATCGAGAACTTATCTTAGACACTATATTGCATTTCTATTTCTTATTCTATTAAACCAAGTAAACATACTAGAAAATAATCAAGTATGCTCAAAGCCTTCACTACAAAGTCATTCTTTAGAGAAAAGAAAGCAGATGGACCAAAAGCAATTTAAATAATACAACATGACAGAACCTAAAGTTTTCTGAGCATCTGTTGCATATTAGGGAATGTACAGCATGCCTTTGATTTTAGTTATATTTCTATATCTCAGATAATCCTAAATGAAAAATGTTTCTTTTTTTTTATTAATTCCTGTTCATGGCTTAGAACTATCGAGAGAAGTTAAATAATGAGTACATGATCACAGGTAGTGAGCTTCAGATGAGGATGGGATTATGATCAATTCTCTCTCTTACCTCTTCGAGTTCAGAGCAACAGAGAACAGTCCTAGGTTTCACAGTGTTTCCCATGGGGGTGGGAGAGTTGGGGAGGAGAGATGCTATCCCACCCATAATATCCTAAGGTCATTGAGAGAACTATCTCTAATTACCAGTTCACAGAAACCATCATCCTTATGATCAGATCACGTGCTTTCTAAGTTCAACCAAAAGAAGAGCAGGAACCACTGAAGATTCTTAGAAATCAGTTTAGTTGAAATAGTTCATGTAACTCAATGAACATGGCAGCCTTGCGAAGCAATTCAGTTTTCATGTAGGGTTTGTTTTTCCCTCCAAGAGGCAAATGGAAAAACCAGGCTTATGTTTCCTCATGGCTGCAAAACAAATCACGGAGAAGTAGGTAGTGTTTTTCAAAACAACACAGACCAATTTTGCAAATTATCAAGGATTTTAGGACACCAGTGCTCTGGAGGCAAAAGATGAGTATACCAAGGGAAGTAAAATGGGCTTGGAGGAGGGAAAAAGAGAAAGAGAAAAGTAGAAAAGAAAAAGAGGGAGGGAGGAAAAAAGAGGGAATGGGGAGGGGTTGAGGGATGGAGAATATGCATGTATGACTGAATAATTTCATTCAGGAAAGATAGAAAGTTTGCCGGCTCCGAACTGTGGGAATTCAAGGAATGATCATCTGGCAATGACCAGTTAAAGGATTAATAATAATAATAATAATAATAATAATAATAATAATAATAATAATAATAGCATCTGCCAGAAATAAGTGGCCACGCAGCAGAAAGGGAAAGGAAAATAAGATGACTTCTGGTATATGAAGAAAAATATACCTAAGAAAAGTTTCTTCCATTCATCCATTTGAAAAACTTAATGCATGCATGCGAATAACAAGATTCTCACTTTCCAAGGGAATCAAAGTGGTGCAAAGCTTAAGCTTCCCCTTGTTAGCCTCATCTGGAACTTGGCTGACAAAGGAGAAAAAAATCAAAAGCAGAAATGCATAATCTGGTGCTGGGAAGGTGGCTCAGCAGTAGAGTGAGTGCTTGCCTCACATGCATGATGCCCTGGGTTCGATTCCTCAGCACCACATAAAACAGAAAAAGCTGGAAGTGGCACTGTGGCTGAAGTGGTAGAGCGCTAGCCTTGAGCTGAAGAGCTGAGGGACAGCGCCGAGGCCCAGAGTTCAAGCCTTATAACCAACAATATATGTGTGTGTGTGTGTGTGTGTGTGTGTGTGTGTGTGTGTGTGTGTGTGTGTATGCATGTATATATATGCATGTATATATGCATGTATATATATATAGCAAGTGATTCTAAAACTTTTAGGAGGAAAAGGTCATATTAAATAAAGATGATAAAAAATTATCACCCAAAGAATTCTAGGAGGTTTCACCTCATTTGTTCCATGAAAGATGCTGTCCATGGGCGTCAAATATCAGGACTATCTCTGTTACTCAGCAGCACAGACTTGAGCTCTGTTTGTTTCCTCAAAGCTCCTTATATCTTATTACCACTGAAGGAAATTGTCCCTTCAGACCTTCCCAACCTCTTATCTTCACGATGGCTTCTTCAAGTCACATTTGATTGCAAATTTACTTTTTAAAACTTTATTTATTACACAAAGTATAAAAGAAAACATGACAAGTGGGAAATAATTTAAAATGGCGGTTTCTCCAAATATGGAGCACGGATCCTGCAGATTCTACACTTACATGGCATCTAGTTTTTAATGGTGGTTCTGAGCATAAAATGAGACTGCTCAGTTGTGTAGCCAGTAATATTTGAAAACTTTCTCTGGTTGGGATTTGATATCTGCCTTCAGCATTTAATGCCAAAGACACCCCAGTATTTCTGAGACATTCCATACGTCTTTTCTAGCTTTTAGTTTGCAGTAGCCATTTGCATCTGACTGTGTATAGACTTATTCACTTACTCACCTTTATTCACTGCAACTGTTGCATAATTGCTACCACATGCACTATTTAGTGGTCTTATATATGGTTAAAACACTTAGACTCCTGTCTATGTCCTTGGGAGTTCAAAGTCTATAGATAAACATAAGATTGCTTGAATTGTGGGAGATATTGAATCTTAGTGGATTCGTTTTCTTTATCCCTTTTTTGGCCATACTAAGGTTAGAAATCAAGTCTCATGCATGCTAGACAGAAGCTCTTTCCACTCTTTGAACCACACTTCCTTTTCTGACTTTTGCTGGCTATTTTGAGATTAGGTCTAGTTTCCTGTCTAGTGTGCAGCTGGGCACAACGGATCTTAGACTTCCTGTGTTGCTAGGATAAGTGGTATGTGACATTGTGCCCATATATTTGTTCAACAGGAGTCTCACAAATGTTTTGCCTGTGCTAGCCTCACTATATTCCTTCCAACCCCAGTCTCCCGAGTAGCTAGAAAAATAGTCATGAGCTGCTAATGTCCAGTTAAATTTACAGTTTACCCCTTCACAGAATATAACAAACAAACAAACAAGCATATGCCCTAATATATCATAGAGTATAAGCCTTGACAAGCAAAGTAACATTATTACTTTCTCTACCTTAGAATAGTTTAGCATCTAAAACAATAGCTATGTTCCTATTTTAATCTTGGTTTCCTTGCTAATGATGAAGAGTCCTGTCTCTGGAAAAAGCTTGGTTCTTTTATGTAAAATAAATGGTGGGAAGGTCTGTCACACTTATATTCCATTCAGGCTTTTTTTTAGAATTCAGAAATATCTAGTCAATGTGAAAGCTGAAATGACCACACATTTCCCAGATTCTGCCCAAAGCAATAGGATGCAAAAGAGTGAAAGATGATATAGAGATACTAGCTATGGAGCTTCCATAGGAGACAACTATGTCAACGTCGCCATCATTATTCACAGACAGGATAGCTGGATAGAGATCAAACATACCTGTTTGACAGGCATAAACTTCGTGTGGAGATGAAAGTGCCGAGTTCACATAATTGTGACAGTCTCCAATATGTTATCCCTGAGCTAATGTCTTCATAGTTCCTGCTGATTCCATCCATGGCTAAGGTACTTTCTAGTTTCCTTTTTATCACCCCAAACACATATGTGCATACCAGGTAGTAATGAATATCATGAACAGGAAAGTAATAGCATTTAAAGCAGAAAGAGTGTGAGAAAGATTGTAAGATATATGTTAGTGCACTCTTTCCTGTCTTGCAATGCTGAGGATAAGATCTTGGATGGTGATCATCAAAGCAAGGAGCCCATGCTTCCCTCAGTACCGAATGAATGCCCCCTGCCTTCCTTCCTTTACATATGAAACCAGTGCATTGATTATCTACTTAAAATCATTATTTAGTCTGCCTAGTATGTATTAAGTGATTTGTTAGGTAGAAAGGATGCAGCAATGAATGAAACAATCTATACCCCCCCACACACACACATAAACACACACTCACTTGAAACTAGTTGTACATTGATAGGAGAATCTAGTTCGACAAGAAAACAAAATGAATGGAGACATATACAGAATCTAATGCATAAGGATAGATGGGTAACTCACTGTCATAATTTGGTGGCAAGGAGGCTAGAAAGGTCGTGTTCTGTGAACATGAAAACTAAGGAGGTCAAACACTTTTAATTGCCTGGGGGGTTTTCCTTCTTTCTACAGCCTTTTCTTTGTTCAAGTTGTAGGAAGCAGGCCTCTGTTAGATGCACGTCCTGTTCCTATTGTAACAAGAGAATCTGAGGTCCCAGCTTTGCTTGGGAAAGTCGATGGGACTTACATTGCAGCCAATGCTGAAACTTTTAACGTGAAGTGAATTTTTCCTTTTGCAGTCAGAGGTGCCTAACCCTTTTTGAATGTTCTTCAGAGAAGCAATCAGATCCAGAATTCATATCTTTAGAAAAGCAAGCCAGGCGCAAAAGAAGCATTCTTGTGATAGCCAGCCCACTAAGCCATATAAAACTAGGCCATTATTACTGTGTCCTTGTAGGTATTTTAGCCTTTAAATGGTGATACTATCATTTTAATTAAAACTGAAGTTTCTCCAGCATTCAGTTCAAAAAAAAGAGACCGCAAGGCCCCATCCTGCCACAGAAACCAAATCCTCAGCTCACAAGTACAACAAAGTACATATGTGAATGTAAGCAGGGTGAGAAGGTTTCCAAATCTGACGTTGAGATCGTTGGTATATGGTCTAGCATAGAGATGCCACAGAGCTATGAGCCTTATGCTCTTAATTAATCAATTTAGATGACCACTTTGAAGAAAAGATATAGAGGGAATGAAACCCTTGAGTCACAAAATTCATGCAGCACTTGACAATAATAAAATAGAATAAATATAAATACACATATGTCTCTATATATTTAGATATATATCTAAATATATATACACATATATACACATATGTCTATATGTCTTTATATTTATTCTATAAGGATATCTATCTATATCTATCTAGTACAGATATAGATATATATGGAAAGAGATATCTCTCTCACTACATACATATTTGTCTCTATCTATCTATCTATCTATCTATCTATCTATCTATCTACCTACCTACCTATCTACCTATCTATCTATATCTCACCAACACTGTTAGCCTTTTGAGCTGATAAGTGTTTGTTTTCTAGAACTGTGGTGAGCACACCCCAGGACGTTTTGTTAACATCCCTGGTAACTTTTCACTGAAGGTCCTCATCCACTTTCTAATAAACAAACAAACAAGAAATGTCTCAAGGTTGAAATAGATGTTCAGATGTTAGGAACAACATCAACATCACCACTTGAGAGGTGCTGATAGAGACAAGAAGCCCTTCTGGATGCCTGGAATATGCTTGTTTTTCTATAAAGAATATGTACTAAAGAATAATAAAAGCCTGACCTTTCTCTCTTCTAACACAATTTATGTGTCAATACATAAAGCTGGCTGCTACAACCTCCCTCTTCATCCTTTATTAGTTTTGCTTGCTGTGTGGTACCTATCTTCTGTGGATAGTTTCATTGAGTTTGATAAGAACTTTGGATGTCCTAAATTCCAGTACAGACAGAACAGTGAAACAGAGAAAGAGATGAGTTAGATTTTTGTTTGTTGCTTTGTTTGGTCAGTTGTGGGGTTTGAACTCAGGGTCTGAACGTTGTCCCTGATCTTTTTCCTCAAGGCTAGTGCTCTATCACTTTGAGCTACAATGTCACTTTCAGTTTTTTGGTGGTTAATTCTTATTTCAAGAGTCTCATGGAATTTCCTGTCCAGGCTGGCTTTGAACCATAATCCTCAGATTACTCAGCCTCCTGAGTAGCTAGGATTACAGGTATGAATTACCAGCACCTCGCTTCAAAAGATGAGTTTTTGTCAGCTTCCATCTGAACCAATAAAGAAGTTAGGAAAAGTTAGTCTCCAAGCATCTGTCCTAAATATTGATAACTGGCTGTCAATGTGATAACATATTCTGTTTGTAAAGTAAATTAAATGAGAAACAGCAAACACTGCTCATCAACTATTGCTCCACCCTCAGACTTGAATCATTTCACATCATCTTATTTATACCTCTATGTAGGGTCAATCTAAGCAATATCTACTGCCTTCTACCCTAATTTTCATAAACTTTTAGAAAAATACACAAGCTTCTGAGATTCAGGGGATAGTTTTCCATCTGCTACCTAGCCATTCTACTGGTGCTTTAGAGGATTTGCCCCAGGACTGGTTGAAACTGGCCTTAATGCTCCAGTGTGTTTGACATAAAGAAGTTTTGTCAGTGGTATAAGACACCTCTTGTTAATCATCTCATATATTGTTTAATATGGGTATCTTCCCAGTAGAACCATCATTCCTAAACACCGAATAAAATATCCTTAGATCAAAGAGATAAAGCGTATTTGGGTGCCATTTTTTAAAATATGTACTTGAAAAAAATCAATTTCTTCTGTTCCTTGGGAACTAATAGTGTTGCCAGAGAAACCACTTTCTGATTAATTAATTGAAATATAGTATACGAATGTCTTGAGTCTGAACCAGAAACTACACTGAGGTTCATGCTCCAAGCCATGCACTGAGAATGCACAGTCCTGTGAGGGTATATGATGACAATTGGATCCAGTCACCATGGCTGCTCGGTTTTTGTCCCCCCTTCTCTCTCCAGCTTTCATTGAGGCTGTAGTGGTTGCAGATACTGCTTAAAGATTCTCAATACTGACCTAAAAAGAGTAACAGATTGGCATATGTATCAGAATTTTTCAGCTTCTACATTTCTGTAATATTTTGAGTCTGAAGGTGTTTCTGATCCCATGAAATACTCTGTGTGTGTGTGTGTGTGTGTGTGTGTGTGTGTGTGTGTGTGTGTGTGTGTGTGTGTGTGTGTGTGTGTGTGTGTGTGTGTGTGTGTGTGTGGTGTCTATATGTGAACAACTCTGGGGAAAGTATGTTTCCATGGCTTTCAAAAGAATCATATCGTTATTTCTCTGTTAGCCTTGGAAAATGTTTTGGAATTGGAAATTTGGGGCTTGGGGTTTGGCTTGGGTATCTGTATACCTCTATGTTGGCTTTACAAAAGTGATTATCTTCTGGGGATTTTTAGCGACTTCCAACTTGCTCTTGTAAAAGTGTTTTGTTTTGTAAAGATTTGTGGATAACTACAAAGCAGTTCAAGAATCTGCCCAGAGATTCCTTGTTTCAGTGTCTATGAGATGGTTCAGGACTGCCTCCTTTTATTCTCCATCTTGTTGGAGCCTTACATTTTCTAACATCTTTTAGAACCAACTCATCTCTTCATCTCTTTCTGAAAAAGATCTCACTTTGCTATAGGAGGCTTTGCAAAAGAAGGGACTTGCTTACCTAGCTTGTAATCTGTGGCACGTTGTATATCATATTTGCTATACATGTTAAGAATATCTACTGTGTCCAATAACTTTCACATGTTTTGGAACTTAAAATGCTGGTTCTTCACTGAAAATGTTTCACTGGTATTTGTCCAGTTTAATGCATGGTTTTCTCAATTTACTCCTATGATAAAATATATGAGTTTAGTCATTTGGTCTTTGTATGATACATTGCAGATTGTGAAACTGTTTTATGGCTAAATTGCTTAAGGTTTTATTAATTCCTTTCTGGTAAAGTATCTCTCCTTTCAAAACTGTGCAATCCCCTTTGGTCCTACCTGACATGTGATATGCTTTAGGAAAGGTAACACTAAGGTATCAAAATGTGAAGCTGACAGCAGAAAGGAACATATATAAAATATGAACCATGGGCGAAAATGTAAGCCTCATTTATACTTAATACTCATCCTGTGCAGTGAGTCCAACAATCCCATTGTAGAGGTGATAAAACTAAAACTCAGAGGAACAAGATACGGATCCATTCTGAATATAGAAGCAAAGTCCCTAAGTATTTCCAGGTTATTTTGAAACATTTCAAAAGAGTGAAGAAAGTAATGAAACTATCATCTTGGGGAACTAAAGGTCAGGAACCACAGGACCATCTGGCTGTGATCTTCCATACCCAAGGAGTTTATTAAATAATCATTGACTACCAATTCATTATTGATCAAAGGAGCATATAAGCCATGAATCAAAATCCTTTTGTTTATTGGAGGAAGTTAAAATTACCAAACTAAGCTCAAATAAGGTTCCAGGTATCCGCGAATAATATGTCAGTAACAGCTATCAGTTACTTCTATGATTCTCTTTTTTATCTTTCTTTAAAGAAGCTCATTCGCATGTATTCATTGCTTAAAATAATCAGTTTACCATGAGGTTTCCATGAATGAATATAACCATACTTTGATTATATTCACCTCCCTTATTACCCTCTTGTGTATGTGTGTGTGTGTGTGTGTGTGTGTGTGTGTGCGCGCGCACACACACTTGCGGGTACTGGAGCATAAAGTCCCTTACATTTTGTACTTAAGGTAGATTCTCTAACTCCTTGAGTCACAACTCCACTTGTAGCTTTTGGGTATTAATTAGAGAAAAGAATCTACCTTGACTAGAGTTGAACTGTTATCTTTAGATCTCAGCCTATAAAGTAGCTAAGTTTATAGGCATAAGCCACTGGTTCCCAGAAATTGTTAATATATTTTTAAAATTTAGTTTTAAAAATAGGCCTAAGAGCCTCATTGTTATATTTGTGGATCTGTTGGAAGTTTAGGAAGCTAATTTGAAACTGTTTATTTAGCTCTTAACTTAT
This sequence comes from Dipodomys merriami, assembly GCF_024711535.1. Lineage (NCBI taxonomy): Eukaryota > Metazoa > Chordata > Mammalia > Rodentia > Heteromyidae > Dipodomys > Dipodomys merriami. The sequence goes on along the minus strand of NW_027205715.1, from coordinate 6,436,740 downwards.
TTGAGTAAATAGACCTCAATTTTCATTAAATGCCATATGACAAATTGATGGCAGAGTCGAAATGAAAATCTATGTCTACTGTCCTTCAAGTTAATATCTTCATTATTACTCTGCCACTTTGCTTCTTTCACAGTACAAATACTATCTCACATTAAATTCATTTTTACTCCTTTCCTACCAGACCATAATTTAACCAAGAAAGATTAATTACATTTTTCTCTCCACTTCATTTTTTGTCTCTTCTTTATATAATCCTGGAGTTCATGTCAGTACCACATAAGACAGAACTCAAAGACTCTAAACTTTGTCTTCCAAGCATAATGATATTAATTATTGTTTCTTTCCTGTTTTTACCATTACCTTTCAATTTGGTTGTAGAGCTAATGGGAAGACATAATTTGGTTGAAATCTCTGGTTTGCAGTCTCTCACTTAGCACCCTAGGCATAAACATATTGATGAGACACAAAATATCATGATCAATGCACTTTTCCTAAGCATAGTGCCAGTACTATTTGCTTCATCTACCTTTGTGATCTTTTATTTTATTTTTATTTATTTATTTTTTGGGGGTCCGGTCGTGGGGCCTGAACTCTGGGCCTAGGTGCTGTCCCTCAGCTCTTCAGCTCAAGGCTAGTGCTCTACCACTTGAGCCACAGGGCCACTTCCGGCTTTTTTCTTTTTGCTTATGTGGTGCTGAGGAATCGAACCCAGGGCCTCAGGCATGCAAGGCAAGCACTCTACCACTGAGCCACCTTCCCAGCCCTGATCTTTTATTTTTATCTTTTTTTTTTTCTATAATGTGTAGTTGACAGCATGTAAAGGTCACTTTAAATTTTAAGTCTTCACATGTGATTTCTGAACTAGTAGTTTCATACTGTTTTGGACTGGTAGGTAACGCTTACATCTGTGAGGTTTGACAAAAGGAAACCACCATGTGGTTCAGGCAGAAGAGAGTCTATTGGGAGAACCAAACCACCAGCCTACACCAGCTGTAGATAGGCAGAGAGGGAACTAAGAAAAAGACTACATATGGAAGAGTATATTAGATTTTGTCAGAAAACCATGCAAACATCCAGGTTCCTGATAAAGGAACCTGAAGGGAGCTTATTGGGCTTACAACACAGGAAAAGGAGAGGAGGAGGTTTGGCCACAGCAAATGCTGAAGTGACCTCAGAGCCTGGGATCCTTTTTCAATCATCTGACTCAGTCAGGTGATTGGCAGTCTGGTGCCTGACAGTTACAGGTGAATAACAGTTTGGGGCAGGTGATTTCTGGTAAGGGTACCAGCTGTCTTTCATGAAGAGTGCAGCAGAAATAACATCATCCTCTTCCCTCATTCTGTTCCTACAGAACTTAAACTGAGAAATAATTTTCATGTATCAATCATTTTGTACTGAGAATTTGAGAGAGTAAACCCACATGAATAAAGTACATATTACCTGCTTTCCCTGGCTTAATCTTATTCTCCTGTTTATTCACTATTTATTATCTCTGTATCTCTAAGCATCTACAAACCTCTAGGCATTTATTTGATAAGAGTTCAATAAGACTTAGGCACTTCCCTTATGGAAAGAAGAGACTGACAAGGAAATCAATGATTATAATGTAGAATTGTAAGTGGTTTGAGGAAAGAGAAGGAAAAGCCCAATAAACCTTGTGGGGGGGAGTCACCTTCACATATTCTGAGGATCAGAATTCCAAGACTCAAACTATGCCTTCTCTTAGACCACTTTTCAGGATTTTTTAAAATTGTAATTGAAAATTGAGTATTTGTCTACAAAGGATGATAAAGCAAAGTAGAGCACATAGAAGATGCATAGGGATAAGTTAAAAAATACTTCTTTGAATGTTTTTTAGAAGCATGTGATCTACCCACACTGTTCATATTCTTGTGAACTAGTGTACCATGAAAGAAAATTTATTGTATAATATATACTATTGCTTTTACCTGATTTTACTATTATTTTCTCATATTAACAAAAAAAAGAAAAGAAACAATGCTTGATAAGAAATGTATGGGCTAGGAATGTGGCTCAGTGGTAGAGTGCTTGCCTTGCATGCTCGAGTCCCTGAGTTTGATTCCTCAGCACCACATAAGTAGAAAAAAAAAAGAAAGCCGGAAGTGGCTCTGTGGCTCAAGTGGTAGAGTGCTAGCCTTGAGCTGAAGAGCTGAGGGACAGCGCCCAGGCCCAGAAAAAAAAAAAAAAAAAAGAAAGAAATGTACTCATGTATTCATTACCTTACTCACGTAATTGTAACCCCTCTGTACAGTATTTTCACAATTTAAAAACTTATTTTAAAAAATACAGATGCTGGCCCCAGGAGATTAGAGATCCAGATGACTTTCAAAAATTCTGATCAAGCAGAAATGGTCAGATAAGTTGATGTTGGGTGAAATGAACCCCAAGATAATATTCAAATGTTTTTTCTCTCATGCAATTGTTTCTAACATTTTTATAAGATGATTTCTCTGCTGCTTTGTATGTCCCTCCACCACGGTATAACCCCTGCTTTCACTGTATTTGATGATGGTATCATTTGTGGAGGCGAAGGGCAAAAACAAATCGTTTAAATAGGGATACAGGTGGACCCATTGCAACAATGAGATGTACAAGTCGTTATGTCAAAAAACAAATTTTACAACTTTGTGGGTGGGAGATATGGGAGGGTAGGGGGTATGGGAATGAATAGGAAGGGGAAACAAAGGAGGAGGCAACAATGCTTGATAAGAAATGTACTCATTATCTTGCCCATGTAATTGTAACTCCTCTGTATGGTAGTTTCATAAAATAAAATAAAAAAAATTCTGATCCCATTTTCGAAAGAAAGGGTATTTCCCAGGCCATACATCTCAGCTCATTGCCTCGGTTCAATCTTTTGTGTCCCATAAAATTCATTTATATTCCTTATGCCTTTGAAGATGAAATTGAGATACACAGGTTTCTTCCCCTTTAAATCAAGCTGGAATCAACAATTTTTCTACCATCTTCTGACTCAGGTTTTCCATAGTTTTAGACTACCATGACTCCAAGATTCTTCAGCAAAGGAAAATTTGGAGTCTGAGGAAATCTTTGTAGAGAGCTCCAGTCTCTCTCAAAACACAAAACAAAATAAAATAAACATAATATTTTATATTAAAAATAACACCCTCAACCATAGATGAAGAAACAAAGTAATTTTGAATATACTATTTAAAGGAAAAGAAACAGATATTAAACATGTTTGTCTTTTAAGGTTACCAAATTATGACACATCTTTTATATTCTAGACCAGGAAAATTGGTAAGTTTGATGTAAGTACCTAGAATTTTCTCTCTTAGTGCTAAAAGCAAAAATTGTAATTTTGATGATGATGATGTGTGTAAGGGCAAAGATATGTTTCAAAGGTCTAATTTTCCTGGTAGATAGAAGCATTTATATTTCTTTAGGAAAGTTTTTTTCCCTATTCCCTTGAAATGTATGTAAATCTTTTAAAAGGTTAATACATCTTTTACCAGTCTTAGGACCTAGAATATCTTCCTTAAAGTCTTGGTAGCTGTCTCTTTGAAATGTAATCCTTATTTCACCAGGTCTCTGCTCCAGTAGAAATGTACCTTTCCTGGTCTTTCTCTCCAAGCTACAAAACTATCTCTTGTAAGGAGAAATCTGGTTTTGTTTTGGTTAAATCAAATCACTTCACATGAAGAGTCATCCTATTACTAAATGAATTGAAGATGAACTATATATAAGAAATAGTGCTGCTAAGTCCTTTCATTAGAAAATGAGGCTTTGATTGTCTTTGAGTATAAGTATGCAATGGGTTATTTCTAATTGTATAGATAAAAGGATAAAGTTTCCTTTTCTGTAGGCTATCTCTTAGCAGATTGCTTGTAATAGACAGCATATTCTAGCTTAGTGTTTATCTAACAGCAAAGTATTCTCTTTCTTGAGAAACATGGAAGCTTAGCAGGCACCTGTGGCTCATGCTTATAATCCTAGCTACTCAAGAGTCTGAGATTTGGGGATTGTGATTCAAAGCCAGCCAGGACAGGAAAGTCCCTGAGACTCTTATCTCCAATTAAGCCACAAGTAAACAAACAAACAAACAACAACAAAAAGCCTGTCAGTAAAGCTATGACTCAAGTGGACTGTAAAAAAACTATTTTGAAAGTCTACAAGCAAAACTTAGAAATGAAGCCATTAGTATTTCAGGAATTGTAAAGAGGAAGATAACTAGGAATTCTAGGTGAATGAGAAAAAGAGGAGCTGGATATGGTTTGGCCAAAAGCAGGGAGATGGGATTTGGGAATAAACCTTCAACTTCACTCTTCTATTACTCTCCAGCTTCATATGGAATTTCCTCCCTATAACTTCTATTGATCTAACTCAATCACCAACTAGATCACATGAGAACCCAGCATGGCATTTATTTAGCTCTGTGGAACAGAAAGGTAAGTGTGAGGAGAGAGTGGTTTTGAAGACTGAATGAAAAAGATTCAATTTATTGAGCAAAGGACTTACCCAAACATATACAGAACCTCTGTGTGTGTGTGTGTGTGTGTGTGTGTGTGTGTGTGTGTGTGTGTGTGTGTGTGTGTGAAAATTTGGTACCTGTGGGACTTTGTGAGGGGATGAACAGGGGGTGGAAGAGGAAAAAGAATGTGAGTAGGTAAACAGTCGTTAAATCCATTGGATCTATGAGTGAAAGCTGTTAAATAGTACACAGGAGAGATGGGGAAAATGAGAATACTCAAGAGGGACAACGTGATTATAATACTGTAGTCGCATGGATGAAATATCAGTGTGAATCTCCTTTGAACATTTGTCATACACCAAACAAAATGAACAAAAGGAATGTAAAAGAGGTCCCATCAGGGGTGTGTAAGGTGGTAGAAGGAGGAAGGGAAACATAGGAGGTGAACATGGTGAGAAAGTGAACATGGTTAGGCACATGTGTGAAATGGAACACTGAAGCTTGCTGAGAGGGGTTTGGGAAAGGGGAGGGGAGAGGAAGAAGACTGAAGAAAGGGCTGTCTGACCAAAATGCATTATTTGTGTGTGAAGACACGCTAACCAACACCTCCATATACTACATCAACTAAAAACACATCACATTTAATTTTCCTTTGGTGTATTCAGGCAGACAGCATTTTCTCTCTTCCTTGTCATCTCCTACTAAATCGCAACAGTACACATAGCAAACTTGAGAAATGAAAATGAAAAACAAAGAAATGAAAAGAACGTTATCTCAACTTTTTGAGTTATCACATTTGCATGTCAATACTATGAGACACAGACTCAAATATATCCCAAATAATTCTTTATAATTATATATTTATATTTATAAATTGAGCAAATAAATTTTAGGGTTATAGTAGTTATTTCTTCTTATTGATATTATTAGTATTGATCATGTGAAATTATAATACATCCTTAGGGGCAAAATTCATATTATGCCAGTTTATATATAAAGATAAGTCTTTCTGAACAAATCTGCACAATTATTTTATTGGAAAATAAACCAGTAGTGTAAGAAAACTACTACAAAGCTCCATCACAGAGCAAAGACTACAGGGAAAATTTGGATTTAGTAGATCTGCATATGGACATTAATATAGCTGTGTGATTTAATATCCCTTTACTATAGAATTCCAAGGATAATTTTATGAAAATATACATTCGATAATGTCATCAATGACCAGTGCATTAAACGACTGTAATGTTTTCCCCCTGTTCAACTTTGAAACTATTTCTTTGGGGGAACTTTCTGGAATTCTTCCACTGACCTGTTTGTCCACAGTCTGTAATTTTCCTCACTAGCTCAAGCAAGAAGCAAGGACAAATCATTTAATACCACTTTTCAAATGAAATAGCTAAAAGAGAAAAAAATGAACTTTTCCTTCAGACAGACATGAGCTATCTGCCCAAAATAGGACCTTATCTCTGAGCTTTCTTTTCCAGCTACCTCAGAGGGTTGAACTAAGAGTGAGAACAGATGGTAGAGCTTGGGAGACATACTCACAGTGAACGCAGAATGACACTAGACAGCCTCTTTTCAGCCACACACAAAACTGTCTGGAGCCCAAGTTGCCATCCAGCTATGTCATAGACTTTTGTGCCTTGTGCCCAGGAACTGGATCTATGAACTGTATGATGCCTTTCTTAATTGAAGACATCTGCAATGAGAAATTAGTTTTGCAAGTGAGATGGTTCTACGGTATTTATTCCTTGAATTACCTAACACTACCTTCTGAAATCTATGCTTTAAAAAATGTTAATAAAATGTATCTAGTAGGATTCACTATTACTGTTATAGTGAATCATATTTCATAAATTAGTTTTAACTTATCCAAATTTGAAAGAAAAAGTAAAGATGTGCTGTAGGCCCTTTTTGTGGAAAAAAATAAACAATTTTTGATTGGAAGATGTTCATCAAACCAAGTTACAAGTAAGAAAGAAGACCTAAGTCTGGCTTGTGTGCATTGGCTCTTGGGAGGAAAAAGAGAAATCAAACCTGCATGCCTGCTCTGAACAGTAGCCAAAGTGCCTTTTGATCCCACATGGACTTAGATAGGTCCTAAACTTCCCTCTACCCCTTTCCTCTCAAATTATCAAAATGCAACATTTAAGAACAGAAATAGAGCAAGTAGCTGGGTCAGGGTTGAGAACAAGAGCCCAAGTCAATTCTGTTTTATAAAAAGAAACTACCAAGGAGACCCGTCCCAGTGACTCATGTGTGTCATGCTTCATGCTAACTACTCAGAAGCATGAGATTTGACAATCAGTGGTTGGCCATCCAGGACAAAAAAAAGTCCCTTAGCCGGGCGCTGGTGGCTCACACCTGTAATCCTAGCTACTCAGGAGGCTGAGATCTGAGGCTCGCGGTTCAAAGCCAGCCCGGGCAGGAGAGACCATGAGACTCCTCTCTCCAATAAACCACCAGAAAACCGGAAGTGGCGCTGTAGCTCAAGTGGTAGAGCGCTCGCCTTGAGCTGAAGAGCTGAGGGACAGCGCCCAGGCCCAGAGTTCAAGCCCCACGGCCGACCCAAAAAAAAAAAAAAGTCCTTGAGAATGTATTTCTAATTACCCAGCACAAAGCCAGATTGGAGGTATGGTTCAAGTGGTAGAGTATTAGCTTTAAATGGAAGATACCATCAATGTTTGAGGTCTTGAGTTCAAACCTTAGTACTTACACAAAAGAAAAGGAGGACAGATGGGGGAGAGGGAGAGAGGAAGGAAGGAAGGAAGGAAGGAAGAGAGGGATGGAGGGAGAGGGATGGAGGGAGGAGGGAAAGGAAGTAAGGGAAAGATAAACCACCAGGAGGGATGGAGGGAGGAGGGAAAGGAAGTAAGGGAAAGATAAACCACCAGTGACACAAATTATCCTAGTTCAGTGGCCAACAGACTACTTTTTTAGACTTGATGGCTAAAAATGGTTTCATCATCATTATTATCCCCAATAAATCTAAGAATAACTAAGAAAGCCAAATGTTTGCAGATCCAACGACCTGATCTGAGTATCTTGTCTACGCTAGCTCCAGCTCCTTTCCAACCTTTTTATTACTTCCAACATATTCTCTGTTAAAACAGTCAAGTAAGAATCAAAATAGGAAAGATACATGATGAAGCAATAAAAGTATTGGTACAGAACCAACAAAAGTATTGGCTCTGAAGTTGCTGATTGCTTATTCTGTTAGGTATTATGCTAATCAGCTCACTATTATATTATGTCGAACCACAGAAAGAGGCCCATTTCTAACCTCCTTGTCTTGTCGGTGTATACAAAGGCTAAATTCAGCACATTTTTTATAATAAAGCAATGATACATCTACTTCATTGGAAATCACTGTGTGAACATTAAAAGATAATAACTGTAAAAATTGACCTTCATTAAGAGCTTCCAACGTTCCATCCAATGTGAAAATGAGCTTACAATTTTAATAACGGCGTAGGGTAGATGTTATCATCCTTATTTTAATAAGTGAATAAATGGTATTGTAAAAGTTTTGAGTGACTTAAGCCTACTTCACAATGAAAATAAATGTTGGAAATGTTCATATAAATCTCAACCAATACCAGTCTCAGAGCTATAACCCTAATCATGGACAATGTCTTATCAACTCACTTTTCAGATATTATTTTTTTGTATTAATTATCATAATATAGATCTTTGGAATGATGGTTATAATTTTAAAATATCATCATCATATGATAAGGAAAGAAAAAACTCTTGTGCTCCTTCTCAAAAAAATAGAAAATAAATTTTCCTCAAACTAAATTTCTCTAGAAAACATAATAAATTCTTTTATTAATGTTTCAAAAATATTGAATATTTTTATATTGTCACTGATTGCATTAATAGACATGCAGAAACAGGGTAGTAGGTACAGAGAAACAATGTAATGGTTTCATGTAGTATTAATGTACTAATGGGTGTGCTAAGCTAGTATTACCATTCAAATTGAGAGAATATTTTTTAATGGTTTTGAGTGTTCATCTTCTTTTGAACTTACAGGGTCCATGTTGTTGATTTAATATTAGCCCTTTCCATTATTAATATTTCATAATTAAAGGAAAAAATGCCCTGTGACTTATGTGTTTAAAAGTTAGAGATCACTGGATTATTGAAAATAATAAGCCACACTTTTGGAACACCAGTGTTTGCTGACTTGGAGTTGTCAAAATTTAATTAGTATTTAATTACAGAGGCTGTAGTGACTTGGAAATAGCTGTGCTGAGGAATGGAAAATTTGTAATAATTGTGGAGGTTAATAGTCTAGTTTTACTTTGTAGGTGAAACAAATATTGTGGTGTTGAGTGAAGAATGCATACATACAGGCAGAAGAAAGAGACAAAGCAAAAGTTTTTAGTCAATTGGTCAAATTTATTCTTATTTTCCAATATCTACCAGCTAATTGTAGAGCTATGAGAATGTTTTCATACATGGCTGCCATTATTATAATAGATGACTAGGTTATTTTTCCTTCCTTGGACTCTGTCAGTCACATTGAATATTGATAAATAAAGATATGCTGGTAACTATATTAACTATATTAATTGAAATATTAACTATAATAATTAAAATGATACACCACTTAATGCTCTTCCTAATTTCCTTATTTCTTTTGCTCCTCCCCCCCTCTCTATCTTAGTTGAACTTTGTTACCATGAATGCATTGCCTCTGTTCCTTTCTTCTAGTTATAATGTACTTTTTTCCCCTTTTCTTACTAAAATTTATTTGCCTTTTGTGTATCATTCGCATGGATTCCTGTCTCACTATTAAGGGAACCTTTCCATTTTGGACACAAACATTTCAAAAGTCCTAAAGTGTTTTTAACTTTCAAATGAATGTGTGATGGAAACGCTTTGCTTTTCACACTCTAGTGATTCTTGACCACACACCCTAAGTAATTTCCAGGAAAAAAAAGGGGCTGCTGGTTGTTATTCCAAGGTTTTAGGCAATAACCTCTGTGAAGGAGAAAAAATATCTGCATTTTATGTATTTACTAGTATTATGTTTCCATTTTATCCATTTTTCTATCAATGGAAATACATGTGATGGCTATTATGAATAATATCAAAATGACATGGCAATAAGAAAATACTTCTTTGATAAGATGATATCAAGCCTTGTCTTATACAAACACATTTAGAATTGCTCTACAACCTGTGTAATTCTAGTTTTAATATTTTGAGGGACCTTCACATTGGTATCTATAGAAGATGGAATGTTTGGATTTCTACTGTGTACAAGGGTTCTTCCACATTCTATTCTCTCCGATCCTGGTATTGCTATTGATATTTTGGAGGTTTTGTTTTCCTTAATTCTTTTAGAACTTACTATCCTAACAGGTGAGTTGATGATGCACTGTGATATAGATTTACATTACCTTGGTGTGTCTTTCCTCCTACTTTTTCATTTGCAAATGCTAGCATGCTGGTTTTATTCAAATTTCTCCAATGCAGTTTTGTCTTTATGAAAACTAATTCCAAAATTCTAACAAGGGATCACAAGATTCACTAAAATTCCTCCACATTTTCTCTTCAGCCACATTTTCTGACTGTCTGACAATGCTTTGTATTTCTATCATTTATTTTAGGGGTATTCTTTTTATAATCTAATTTTATTTTGACTATGAACATTTGTGTTTATTTTTAATGCTTTTTCTCCTCCCATATCTACAAAGTGTGTTTTTTCGCTTTAAGATTTCTGCTAAAATGTCACTTAATCAATCCAACAAAGAAATTACAATATATTTATATCATCCAGAACACATTCAGTATTTCCAGAAAAGAATGAAAATATCCAAATAATATGTATATATTAATAGAAACAGGCAACTTTGGTAAACCGTTAGGATTTTTTTTGTTAAGGGTAACTAAGAGTATTTGGTGTGTCAACCTTCCTCCCTTTCATTTTAACTTTTTCCATAAACAAAGTTACAAATCTATTAGATTATATGTAAACAAAAAAGCACCTGGAAGAATTTAATGCATTAATACTTTGATTCCCTTTCAGAGAAAGACTAGACATCAGGTACAGGAATACATGGCTTGGATAATAATATGTAGCAGCATCGATAAAAAATATACATGTTTAGTAAAACATCATGTTCTCAAAAATATCCATTAGTCCTAAGTCCTGGCAATGGCAAAAGTAGGATCAAGAAGAATATGATACTATAACTCACATATATCAAGATTTATTTTTAAGCCAGAAAATTTGAAATCAGGTCTTATTGTCCAAGTCTTGGCAATTGGATCCCTCTAAGAAATCGTCTTCTCTTGATTATTGAAAGTTCTGCCCTACACTAGATGGTTTGAATTATTATTTCCATCCAAAACTTTATTTCATTTTTTTAGAGCATGTGGTCTACTCAATGCTTACCCTTTGCCTAGACTTAGATCTTGGCAATAGTATATATGGAAGATTTCCACCATTCCTCTATTTTCCCCTCCACCCCTGAGTATGGCATTCCTCCCTAAAGGATTAACTTTATTTCTACACTCATAGCATTTTGACCAATTAAATCTGATTGAAGTGACATCATACCAGTTCCCCAGTTGAGTCGATAGAATGGAGAAATTTCTAATTTTGCATTCTTGGCACTCAGATGTCATGGGAAGAAACTCAGGCTAGACCATTCTTTATCCCGAGAGGCCAGGTGGAGAGAAAGATCGCATGCACTGAAAGTCACAGATTCCTAGCTGACTACCAACATGTGCTACAGACATGTGAAGGCATTTGTTTTGAATGTGATGGCCCCAACTAATGTTACATATCACTGAAGCTATATTACTGGTTCCAAGGAATGGGTCATTATTGAACTAGATAAAGCTGTGTAGTGTAATTTTAGCCACTCACCTTACTGAACTGTAAGGAATAATCAAACATCCTGGTGTACATCAGGAAGTGAGGTTATTAGACAGCAATAGATAATTGAAATTGTGAGTGCCACTGAGTCAGACACAATGCAGAGGGAAGGTGGTACTAGGACCATTCCACTCTAAGAGTTTATCTGTTCATTAGACCCTACCTCCATTCCAACTTTGGAAGAATAATCACCAGACTTTGTATCATGTAAAGAGTACTCAGCAGAATTCATTGTGACAGTTCAACTAATACAATTCACAGTGCCACCTTCTCTGGTATCAAAATATACCCTTTTTATGATAGGCTCCATGTGACATCTGCATTATGAAAATTAAATGATAAAATCAGAATGACCTTTATTATTTTGCATGGAGCTGTTCTCATCAGCTTATCTCCATCTTTCCAAAGGTCATCTCTAGTTGTACTGTGGGATCACTTAATAATGTATTAATATTTGCTTTGTAGGCCAAGTAATTATCCCCAAATCAAAACATATAAACATTATGAAAATGGAGTTTACAACTCTTTGAAGCAACTTGAGTGGTCTAAGCTATTTTTATACAAGTTTACTACTTTTCATTAACTACAGGAGATTGCTAAGATGAGCATAAAATGCTACCATTTTAGTAAGATGCACAAAGCTGTGTTGAATAATGGAATATAGTGGTAGAGAGACTAAAGCTTAAACTGCCTGGATTTGAGTGCAGCTTCTAACATTGATTACAAGACTGCAAACAAACTCTTGGGCCTCTTTCAGCTTAAATTCCTTATCTATAAATGGCAATAGAGCTCCTTTCCTAAGCTTGACAATTGTGTGGCTGTGAAAATCAATTGCAATATAGTTCAAAATGTTTGTGAACTGAAAAGGTCTTTATTTCAAAACTTTCTCAAACCTAATGCATATTAGGTTATTCATTCAACTGAAGTCTTGGCAATCCCTTTTTTTAAATCAGAATATGGTGTGTGTGTGTGTGTGTGTGTGTGTGTGAGAGAGAGAGAGAGAGAGAGAGAGAGAGAGAGAGAGAGAGAGAGAGAGAGAGAGCACATGTGTGTTTACTTGCTATGTTGGTGGAGCTAGACAAAGCTAGGATTGAACACATTGCCATCAATTACCAGAGACAACTTGAACAGCCACTATGAGTGGCAATTTCTTCACCTGAAATACAGGATAATCTTCTGGGAATGGCAGGGCTCTACTGGAATAAACACCATGCATGTATTCCTCATTTCCCCTACATACATGCATGCAGTCTATCTTCTCTGTTCTACTTTCAGGCTCATTCCTCCAGCAGGATGAACTCTATGAATGCCCTACTATTTCCTTACCACCCTTTAAGTTCTTCAGTTCTTGAGCAGCATCTGCAGGAGATGGCAGAATAAGTGGAAAGAGAGTTCAGGTCATTTTTCACTGGGCGCCTCTCCTTTCACAACTTCAGTCCTCACCGGCCTTCAACACGTTCAGATTTTGTCTTCAGTTTAAGAGGTGATGAAGATGTATCGCTGTGACAGTCCCACAGTGCCTCACCATCCTAATTTAAGCTTTCATTCTTTCAGAAGGTTTATGCTTCTTTTTGATAAGCAGCTCCTTTTATTTTTGGATAAACTCATTTGAATGCTCCATCTGTTTACTCCACAGTATCTTTGAGGCTGTAGATGGGTGCCTGTCACAAGTTAATCTCTAATGTCTCTTAGTATGTCTTACTATTCTTGTCATAATGTGGGTTAAAAAAATGCCTGATCCTTATAAACATTTATGAAGCTTATTTTATTGGTGGGGGGATGGGGAATGGTTGGCACACAAGATAGGTGAAATCATTTTGAAAAGGATAAACTTACAGATGGAGAACACAAGCTTGTAAGGAAGAACTCAGAGGGAAATACTAGTCTTCAAAGACAAAGATGTTTATTTTCTGACATCTCCAAGTGAATGGTTCACACTAGTGATTATATACTAGAGTTGTAGCAACTTTCCATCTTGTCCATAACAATTGGAGATTGAAACTCATATGTATTGTGTGAACCAAACCGTGTATTCCTACCCAGGACCGAAGTACGCAGTTGGTGAGAAAAGCTGCATAGTTCTCTTGTGTTCTGTAGCTATATTAAAATTCTCACTATTATTATTATTATTATTACTGTTATAATTCTTACTTGTTTGCTTGCCCTAAATCACATGACAGTGGTTTATTGAAAATAGTGTAAGCACAAACATAATACTATTTATTTATAAACATATATGTCTCTATAGTTAGATATACATACATATATATGCATATACACATATATATATTAGAACTATTTACTTGAGAGAATGAGTGGGGTTGGGAGACATGGGGAGGGATGATATTGATCAAGATGCATTGAATTGATATCTGATAGGCTGCAATGAAGTCCCTTTGAACAACTCCTTCAAGATAATAAAAGATTAAAATATTAATTGTAGAGATTAATTAGTAATTAATTATAGAGATTAATATTAATCTCTATAATATTAATCTCTATAGTGCCCCACACTCATGACATAGAAACAGAAATTTAGATAATAGAGACACAGATAGTCAAAAAGTAAACAGAATGAGATTTAGCTAGCAAGTTTTTTTTTTATTGACAGATCTATGGACAGAAAAATTGATAGAAAGTAAAAAGATAAATAGCTGGCTACTTAGACAGATTATCTGACTATCTTCAAATGCATTTCAATTCACATGGCTTCTCGTCAATATCTTGCAAAACTGTCTTATCTTTCTGCAACCTTTCCCAGGCTACCATACTACAAGTGTCAGGAGTAACTCAGTCAATATTTTCTTTAGAGGATATAATTTTCTGTCTCCAATCTTCCCCCACATGCCCATTAAACATCATCCAAAACACTTTATTGTGATCCACCTACATCGTGGCTCTTTTCTTTTTGTTTGCATCTGAAATGGAGCAGACATCTTGTTTACCAGAGACCATTGGAAAGTGAATTCACTTATTGATTGGCATTATCAAGCAGGCAGACAGACACTGTAGCAGGTAAAATTGCTTTTTTTGTGTTGTTGTCTGCCAAACTTTAACAGAGAATGTGATGTGCTTTTGCCAAGCAGGGCTACTATGCAGTGGAGTAATGGGTCTTAAAAATGCTACAAACGTTAATGGTGTTAGATCAATAATATTACTACCACAGGTAAAAGGCTACTACATATATTATTAAGATATTGCTCAAAATGGAGTGACTCAAAGGACTTTGAGAATGTATAAATAATCGCTGTATCATTAGTACAATAAAATGCTAATGGAATTTTTGTCATACAACATGCTGTGCATATTTTTGTTCTGCGAGATCTCAAAGTGGTTTCACATTAATGCACGATACACACCCCAATTACTCCATCACAGTCTCATCTTCTCCTAAATGTGAGCCCAATTCAGAAGGAAGAGGATGCTATTATTTCTGTACTTATACATTCATTTTCCTAAATCTCTTATGAAATGAAAGCCAAACAATATCATAAGCACACTTTATTATCTTTTATTTTCTGGACATTTAATACAGCAATAAAAGAACACTTGTTTTGACACTTTCTTCTGAAGAAGTCTTAAAATCAAATGTGATCTCTGAAAAACATAAAAAACTGGTACACACACAAAAAAACTTTTTTTTATTCAATGATTTTTAAAGGCAAGTGATGATATTATTAGCATGATGTTAGTGAAATCTAAGCCAGACCACTTCATTTTACTACGAGTGTTTCTTTTTTATATTTGTTTTTTATTGTAAAAATACTATACAGAGGGGTTACAATTACATGAGCAAGGTAATGAGTACATTTCCTATCAAGCATTGTTGCCTCCTCCTTTGTTTTGCCCCTACCATTCCTTCCTTCCCACCTCTACAACTACCCCCTCCCCCGCCCATCTAAATTCTAAAGTTTGTTTTTTAACACGGTGTCTTGTTCAGCTCATTGTTACAATGGACCAACCGGTATCCTTATTTAAACATTTTGCTTTTTCCCTTCCCCTCTCCAAATTATACCAACCTGAAATACAGTGAAAACAGGGGTTATACCATGGGGAAGGAACATACAAAGCAACAAAAAAAAAACACCTTATAAATATGTTACAGACAACAGCAGGAAAGAAAAAACCACTTGTGTGTCCCTATCATGGGGTTCATTTTGCTTTCTGCTTGTCCCAGACATATACTAGTGTTTCTTTAATCTGTGTGTGTATGTGTGTGTGTGTGTGTGTGTGTGTGTGTGTGTGAGAGAGAGAGAGAGAGAGAGAGAGAGAGAGAGAGAGAGAGAGAGAGAGAGAGAGAGAGAGAGAGAGAGAGAGAGAGAGAGAGAGAGAGAGAGAGAGAGCGCTGGAACTTAGGTCCTGGGTTCTGTCCTTGAGCTTTTGTGCACTAGGCTAGTGTTTTATTACTTGAACCACAACTCCGATTCCACGTTTTTGGTGGTTGATTGGAGATAGGAATATCACCATGTTTCCTGTCCTGGATGGCTTTGAAGCACAGTCCTAAGATTTCAGCCTCTCACGTAGCCAGGATTACAGGTATGATCCAGGCACCTGGTTTAAAAGTTATGTTTGAAGTTAACTTAATCCTTATATGCGATATTTAAAGAATATGAATGTATTCATAAGCAAGATATGGGAAGGTATGAGAGAAAAGATAAAAATTTTGAACTGTAGAGCACTATTTTCTGACTTTCTTGATTACATTACTGATTTTTTTATTGTTTGAAACATTTAACCATTGAATCTCTTTTTATTTTTCTCTATTGGAATCTGTCTTCTGAACAAAAAGGTAAAGACAAAGAATTACAAGGAAGAAAACAAGAAAAAGCAAAAGACAGTACAAAGAAGGAAGGAAGGGAGGAAAGAAGGGAGGGAGGGAGGGAGGGAGGAAGGAAGGAAGGAAGGAAGGAAGGAAGGAAGGAAGGAAAAAGGAAGGAAGGGAGGGAGAGAGGGAAGAAAGGAAAGAGAAAGAAAAGCCAGAGAAAAAATAAATGAAAGGAAAAGAAAGAACATTAAAATATGGAAGCTTAGGGCAGAGTTGAGCATTATATTTTTGTGGGCACTCAGGAAGAATCATTTCACTCTAACGTATTACATTCAATTCTATGTCTAGCTCAAGCAACTTGAGCACAGTATTCCTGGTTTCAATTTTAACTTGTGCAAAATATAGCTGTCTAATTGCTGAGGAAATCCATTCATCTCTAATCCTGCCACATCTTTATTTTAAAAGAGACTCCTTCTTGTCTTTCCTAATAACTTTGTTATTGGGATAATTTGCTATTATCTCAGTACTCAAAATTTTGGAGCTGACAATACAAAGGACTATACTATTAATTGATAAAAATGGAAAATGGCTTTTCAGAAATTCCAGACCTCTCATTTTAATAAAACCTCAACGTAGAAATGTATCTATAAAAGCCCTAAGTGAAGTTGTAAGATGGACTGCTCAGGGTAAGTATATCTATCGCTTTGCCATGAAGTAGAGCTTTCTTAAGACTCAGCTCCTCAAATGATTAGTTGGCCCTGGTCAACTAATCAAACTAAATCAATCAAACTAAAGCAACTTAAACCCAGGTTGACAACAGAGATGTCCAAACCCAAAGAATAGATATGACAGTAGATATACCAAAAGTTTAATGATAGATAATGAGAAAGGTTGTATAACACCAGGGAGATCAAGATGGTCAATCAGTCAGAAAGTTAAATAGGCTGATGGGGAGAGGTGTCGAGGTAAAATGACAATGGATAGACATCAGCATGTATTGTCTATTTATCCAGTCTTGAGACAATAGTGTAGAACAGGTTAGGAGTCTTGAATCATGCAAATGAAGACCAGTCTATTAGCATAAGCATTTGCATATATATTTGTTCATATGTGTATGTATAGCATCATAGTCTGTATCAAACTCTTTCTGGAAATAGAAAACAACACAACAAAAATGATAGTACAGTACATGACTTAGTCATTATCCAACCTGGGAGGATTCATGCTGTAGCAGAAAAAGTGATCTACAGATGGCAGATACTACTTTGAATGAGACCCAAAGAAGACCTAACTACATATAACATTTGTAATAAGAATTAAAAGAATAAACTATTTGTCGAGATAATTTTTTTTAAATTTTGGTGACTTCTAGACATAGGAAGAGTGGTCAAAACTACTTTATTATACACTTGAAAATACTTTTCTTGATTTAGACTCTATAAATTAGTAATAATGCCTTTTGGATTATAAACATTTTATGTGAACTATTCTATTTAATTCTCAAATCACATTTATTATATAACTTTGTGAGAACCTTCATTTTATGTAAACCAAGAGAAAGTTCTTTATCTAATGCTAGCTTTTTCTTGAGACAAAATTGAACCCAAGCGGGGCTGGGAAGGTGGCTCAGTGGTAGAGCGCTTGCCTTGCATGCCTGAGGCCCTGGGTTCGATTCCTCAGCACCACATAAGCAAAAAGAAAAAAAAACGGAAATGGTGCTGTGGCTCAAGGGGTAGAGTGCTAGCCTTGAGCTGAAGAGCTGAGGGACAGCACCCAGGCCCAGAGTTCAGGCCTCATGACCGGACCCCCCCAAAAAAAAACAAAAAAACAAAAAATTGAACCTAAGCATAGCTAACCAACCATAGAGTTCACATGGATAATACAAAAATTCACAAATTCAATATAAAACGTGCCAACATTTATTTGAAATTCTGATAGTTAATCTAAAAAGTCATTCTAAAAAGTAGATACATTTTACAGATTGAAGACCCCCCCCAAAATAATTTATACTTTCAAACAAAAACTCCAGTGGTTTTGTAATACAACAATAATAATTTGAAGGCACAAATCAATTTTAATATATTTGTAAGTTAATGTACATTGCTTATTTTGGGAAAGTGATTAAGAACACGATCTGTAGAATGCATATCTGTCTCCCTCTACTCCACAGGGCCATTTTGGAACCAATAGTGCATTTAAGCGTTTGTAATTATTAAGTGAGTCCGGAGACAATTGCCATTTCACACAACTGCTCTCTTTATACTATCTCCTAAACATTGTTAGTCTCATTACTTTAATTATTTTTGTAATTGATTCTCAAATTTTACTATTAGGTAATTTAATTAATGTTTCTATTGTCAACTCCATGGTTGTTAAAATCTTTTTTAAAAACAACCTTTCAATTTTGGTAAATGAACCCTGGATTTAATTTTTTGGTTAATAATTATGAAATTTGTTTCTCAGCACACAAGAATGACCCATGGGAAATGTCCTGTTATTATAAAGTAGATAGCATTGAAAGAACTCTGAGCATTGATCAAGTGGAACAGTCCTCCAGTGATTAAAGCATCAGTGGAGATCATTCTTAATTCTTCCTCTGATGGGTAAAAAGGAAATCAAAGACAATTACAGTTAAAGAGTGATCCTAAACATTAATTAGTTTCTACATCTAAGTGGGTTTATAGCTAGGAGGTAGGGACTACCAAGAATCATTGTTGTTGTTGTTATTGTTGTTGTTGTTGTTTGAAGCATGAATCTGATCATGTTACTTCCTTGCCTGAATTCTTAAAATGAATTGCCACCACCTAACAGATGAAGAAGGTACAACTGCTTAGCTATTTTAGCAGCCAATGCCTAATGTAGCCACTGCCTACATTTTTGCATTTCCTACAAGGACTCTCTCTCTTTCTCTTTCTCTTTCTCTTTCTCTTCCTCTTTCTCTTTCTCTGTCTCTCTCTCAGTTTCTCTGTCTCTGTCTCTCTCTATATTTTAGTTAGCATTTCTCTTTTAGCATTTTAGCATTTCTCTTAGATGTTCATTCATACTAATACTTCTCCCTGCCACACTGCATTTTGCATTAATGGTGTATCTACCTGTAGAACCCCATCCATTTCTTACTGAATTGGTATATTTGTCTTTATATGGCAGTACTTTACCATCTCAGGTAACAATCAAAATTATAGCTTTGCATTTTTGTGTGGCTCATTTTTTGCATGGCAGTGTAAATCCTCTATTTTTTTGGGGGGGGGGGTCCGGTTGTGGGGCCTGAACTCTGGGCCTGGGTGCTGTCCCTCAGCTCTTCAGCTCAAGGCTAGCGCTCTACCACTTGAGCCACAGCGCCACTTCCGGCTTTTTGCTTATGTGGTGCTGAGGAATCGAACCCAGGGCCTCATGCATGCAAGGCAAGCACTCTACCACTGGGCCACCTTCCCAGCCCCTGTAAATCCTCTATTAAACCACTCATTAGTGCTGCCCTCCAACAGTCTTAATCTTGCAAGTACTGCCATTACAGCTTATGTCTAGCTAGACTGTGACCTCCCAATGGGAAAAAATGATCATGACTACTTATACTTATCAGGGTTTTTTAAGTTCTTTTAATAATTTTATTTTATAATTTAAAATTTTATTTTATCCTATTTGACAGAATAAATTTACTTATAAGCTATAATGTTGTAAATTGTTGCATGCAATGATCAAATCAGAGTAATGAAATTTTCCATTTCTTCAAATATTCTCATTTCAATGTATACCAGTGTTTTTCAGGAATACAATAGAACATGGTGCATTATGAGTACTCAATAGACTGGCATATGGATTAATGAATAAAGAATGAGATCATAGCAACACTTTCAGTATTCTAAGCATATAGTATATAAGTATAAACTGGTTAATTGAAAATTAAACAACATGTAAACTACAGAGATAGACACAGACACAATTGTATTCAAGTTGTGCATGTTCAATTAAACAAATATGGTTTATATAGTAGGCATAATGATATATTGGGACTTCTGGAGGAATAAATGAGTTAATTGGTCACAGTGCTTCAAGTAAATTTAACAAAGGAATTCTGTGGACATATAATTTATCAATTCTTGTATTCAAGAAATATCTATTGAACATATACTACAAGAAACTCTGTCTTTTAGACTGGATGCTTCCAGTATTGCTTACTCTTCAGGACTATCCATATCATCACAAAGTTTTTTCTTTGTTAGTTTGTTTTTTTTTCTGATCTGGTATTGATATTAATATCTGCATATCCCCAAAAGACTTCATAAGGAAATGCATAATGAATCACTTTGAGATTATAATATGCAAAAATAGCACTTAAATTCATATGCATTGTGGAATATATCTATTATTATAATATTATCTATTATACGTTTTTAATATATAACACATTTTTAACTTTAGGCATACTGTAGCGTTTAAGTAGAACTGAGATGCCCAAACTCATATGAATCATTGTGACCTCATAACTTATCAGGTGTATCTTTCTGATTGGAAACTTCCTCAATGAGCTGGGCACTCGTGGCTCATGCCTGTAATCTTAGCTACTGAGGAGGCTGAGATCTGAGTATCATAGTTCAAAGTCAGTCCATGTGACTCTTAACTCTTATTTCCAATTATTCACCAGAAAACTGGAGGGCATTATGGCTCAAAGTGAAAGAATCAAAAAGAAAGAAGGAAAGAAAGGAAGGAAGGAAGGAAACAAAACTATCACAAAACTATGATATTACATGGATGTTATTAAATATAAATTAATATGTGTGCATATTATAGATATATACATATATTTACACAAATATACATATAAATATATGCATATGTGTATATGTGTGTGCATACATACATGTATACATATGTACAAGTGTGCATATACATTTATATATAATCAGGCAAAGGATAAAGTGATATATAGACTTGACACACTACATTATACATGAGCCCAAGAAAGTGAAATATATAAATGGGCGCTGATGGGCTCACATACCAGGAGGCTGACATTTGAGAACAGAGGTTTGAAACCAGCCCAGTCAGGAAAGTTTGTGAGAGACTTATCTCCACTTGCCCACCAAAAAGGCAGAAAGATGCTAACTGTGGCTCTGTGGTAGAGTGTCAGCCTTGTGTGAGAAAGCTATGGGACAGCGCCCAGCCCTAAGTTCATGCCCAAGTACTTGAACATACATCATACATGTACACAGGCACAGGCACAGGCACAGGCACACACACACACATACACACACACACACACACACACGGTAAAATATTGTTGGAAGTGAAATGGTAGTATTTGTAGTTAATAAATGGCAAATGAATTATTTATTTAATCATCTGTTTCTCTGTACTAGAATCCCACTTCCTTGAAAATAGAAACAAATTTTATCACTGGAAATTTTAGAGATGATTCGGGAAAGATAGCAAAGGAGAATCTCCACCACTACTCTTTGGGAGCTTCCCCACAGAAACCCTCCTTTAAAAATGACACCTGGGTTTCAGTGCTTTTATGGATGATCTATATTCCCATCAAAAGGTTTTAACATTTCACATGAGTATAAAAACAGAAAGCAACAGCAATCAAGAGTAAAAAATAACAATTCTACCTTTTTTGTATTGGACTTTCCCTCTAGCTAGTAAAGTTCAGAGCTCATTGGGGAGGGGTGAGGACAAAAGAGATGCATGTTTATACAACATCCACACATTAAAAAACATCAAAAGTTATTAAAAATATATATTTGAGCTAAGATTGAGAAAGCTATATTGAAGATATGTTAAGTAACACAGAGAAAACATGTTGAATAGCAAATTGCATTTATGTATTTAATTAGTCACTCTTGAAGTGTCATAACTTTCCAACTTTATAGTTTGGACATCTTGAAATAGACAAAAATAAACAAGTATGTTTTACATCATCAATACAGGGTACAAATGAGAAAGATAGCAACACACATTTGCTTTAACATCAATTATTTTTAGTGCTTGGGTCCAGTTCCTATTTTGGACAGTGAGAATGTGCTAAAGTAATGATGAATCTTAAATCCCCTCCTGAAAACAATGTTAATGCAGAAAAAAAATAGCATGATTTAAAAAAAAAGTAATTGCATACATTCAGAAGGATGGGATGAATTTGTGAAAAGAAATAGTTAAAGCAAAGGGTCCAGGCAAATGTAATTCTTTCACCTTTTCCATTTTGATGAATGTTTCTGCTTCTCAAATCCCCTCCACAACTTTGGCAAGGCATAAGGCTAACCATAAGGATTGATGGAGATTGAATTAAGACTAATTTTTGATAGCACTATGAAATGGAGTAGGAAGGGAATAGGAAAAATGAGATTGTTCTGTACAGACCAGTGTACCTTGGAATGAGGGCAGGTGGTACTGAGGTTTAAACTCGGTGTATGGCAGTTGAGCCATATTCCCCCAGGACATTTGGCTTTCATTATTCTTTAAATATTGTTTTATTTGTTGACCTGGCTATCTTGGACTACAGTCTTTCTGAGATGACCAGTGTAAACTTTTATTTGGTTAGATTGGGTCTTGTAAATTTTGTGCCAGAATTCTGATTCTTCTACTCTTTGCTTCCTGGGTAGCAAAGAATATAAGCATGAGCCACTGAGCCCAGCTCCAATATACCTTTTAGTTTAATACCTGTAGAAGCAGAAATGGACGGTCAGGATTTATGAGCTGGTAATGTATTGATGAATAATGCTAAATATGTCAACTGCCATAGAAACTTTACGGATTTTTTCAAAAGCAAACCAGTGTTCTCTTTTCTGAACATGAAGCACCAAGCTAAATACGAGACCCCAGTCTGCAATAATAATATATCAACATCTTACTCAGACCTACTGCAAGCAACCTTTTTCCATAGGTGATCTTGGTGCGTAATGATGATATCTATATATTACAGACACGCTAAGTTCTTACTTTGAGAATCTTCTGCATTTAATCCAGGGGTTTTGTTCTGATGCTAACATTACAAACTCAACTCTAGGTTAATCAATATTTACTAAAATGAAGCCACAAAGTCTTTTTAGATCAATAACTTAGTTTAATGTTAGCTAAAGGAATTTTGTGATTGACATATGACTGCAATGATCCTACATTTTGCATTACATTACAGTAACTTTTTTTTTTCAAAACTGACCACAGAGAACTCACACATGATCTCCTAAAAAAGGAATCACACAATTCAAGTGAATGTAATCTGGAATTTGTTCAGATGTTACTAGTTTTGCATGCTCAATTGTCAGCAGTTTCAACTCTCTCAGCTATGTAAAAAATACTTCTTCTCAATATAAACACCAGGAAGCAGGTACTTGAAAAGGATAGGATGGGGTCAGGAGGAAAGCAATAGACAACTAAAGAAGAGGGGGAAGACTTCAATGCACAGCCTACAAAATTAAGAAGAGTGAAGGAAGGAGGGGGTAGGGAAGGGATGGGTGAGGATGTGGAATGGGGTGAAATTGACAAATATACATGGCATTCATAAACTGCTTTGTTAATTGGCAGCTCCTTCGAGAAACTACTTAAAGATAATAAAAAAGAATAAAGAAATGCGGAAGGTATTAATACATAAAAACAACCCCAAGCAGTGTACAGGTGTGTCCTTTTCTACCTTGAAAACTGAGATGAGTTGGATAGAAAAGCCAATTAGCAATATTGGTAGTGGTAGTGGTGATCGAGGTTTTGATGCCAAGTGCCACACCAACATGCTATGTTTGAATTCTTTATTAATGCCTCGATCCAGAATGATATTAGCTATGTTATTTAGGATTCATAGGCCTTGCTATGCATTATACAATACCTAAAAATATTTTTGTGTGCAAAGCTCCATTAAAATTAATGATGCAAAGAAGCAGCCTCATAAAATTAGGTACGCATATTCTCATAAAAAGCAATGGCAATAGTGATGGTGTTTACTCGGCCATTTCTTGGGCATAACTTAAGATACTGTGTCTGTGGGGGATTTGTTTAATGCAGATCTCTGCAGTATACTTCAGATTTCAGTCTCTGTGTATATATTAATTTTTCTATCCATATCAGTAACTTCCCTCCTTTTCACATGACACACATGGGGTCTTACACCAATCTATGAACTCATTAAATATTTTTAAAGAATATTTCCAACTGTTAATGAGTGTCTGACCCTAACTTGAGGAATCAGTATAACCTTCAATTCTCAGTGAATAGTATCCAAAAATAAGATACATAAATCGACACCCCTGTAAGAGATACTTTATCTCTCCTGTGTATAAGAAAACATAAAGTAGAATTTGAATGACTATTTCTGTCACTATTTCCTCAACCACTTCTGTCTGGATTCCTGTCATTTGTCAGATTCATGTTCCTGGGCAGAAGAAATGAATTAATTAATTGTTGTTCATACAAATAAGTTTAGTCTTGAGTTCCCACACACAGAAATCAGTGATACATAAACATATTATAGAAAAGTGCTTCCGTGGAAAGATGTTTAAAGGATAGGAGAGACATTCCAGGAATTCATGAAATTGTCTCTCCTGATCACATGGCTTTAAAATCTAAGGAAACGATGAAATAATAACAAAAATAATGCCTACTCTACAATGATGCAGCTTGACTTAAGACTGTCAAATATACACATAATGTTTACGATGTTCTGGTTCCTAGCATGTATGGAAAAATAAAGGCAAGATCAATATTTTTTTAAAAGTGAGTAGAGCCAATATCAAGTGAAATATCTTGTAATCATGGTGGGTTTCTCATTTATTATGACATCATTGTGGCTAAATCTTTCTGGGTTGTTTTTTATTTAGTTTTGTTTTTGAGACTGAGTCTCACGATATAGCCCGATTGTCCCAGAACTTGTCATCTTCCCGCTTCAGCCTTCTGAGATGTAGGATTATTGTGTGGGCTATACTACGTGGCTTCTTCCTGAGTTTGTCTCAGTAAGCATATGCCATTGGCTCTGATCTCTACCTGCTCCTTTCTTTTACAGGTCTAAGGTTATCACCTTTCGACCTAACAGTAATACCAAAAGAATTCTTAATACCAGAAGAGAAACTTTTTTTTATCATCTGCCTGAGATCTGTGTCCCTGCCTTATATAACAGGCAGGATGGAAACACGATGTACACACTTCTTACTGTCTGGCCTTGGGAATTTATAACTTTATAGAAACCAAAGGAGTTCTAATAACAATTGACGTGTTACTATACTTCACATTCAAAATAATTTCAAAGGGATTGTGCTACACTGATAAAAAGATCAATCTCATGTATTCTATGTAATGGAGAATGACATTTATATAACATTCCACAAATAAAAAAGTTGTAGAGGCTGAGAACTGTTTATTGGCTGGCAGAGGTTACAGATGTGGGCAAGGAAGATCTGTCTGTGTGCATATGTGGTGTGGTAGTGATTGGATTTTTCCATTTGGATTGTGTTGGTTTGATGGATTAATACTTGCAATTTCATTATGCAGAAATATACAAAGACCAACACTTACACACATACACACACACACATGCACACACAGAAAAATGCAATAAAGGAGGTGACATCTGAACAATCTCTGGGCTCTATACTAATTTTAATTTGCAATTTCCCTATTACACATTGCAAGATATTTCTGGGTGAATTGCATTGGAGATCACCTCACTTTGAATTTTCCCTCCTGTGAATCAATAGCTATTTCAGAATGAAAAGCAAAACCAATGCAAACCATATTCTAAATTATTCAATTTAAAAGAACAATACGATCATAAGGAAAAAATAAAAATAAATTCCCCTTACTGAAATTTCTTTGAGTAAGTAACTTACTTCTATGTTCAGATTAGGCATAAATTAAATTGGTATATATCTACATATTCATGTTGTAAATTTTGACATCCCCCAGCACTGTCAACACCTCGTAGAATTCATATATTCAGATTACAGTCTGTTAAGAACTCTTCAACTCATACTAATGCTCCAGACTAAAATTCTATGGGAAAAAGTATGCAATTTATGACCCAGTCTTTGGTAAATGGTCTGAATGGTTATTCTCCAAAGATTCAATACTCTGACGAAATTACTACAGTGGATATATGTGGTATTTGACCCATAACTCAGCTTTACAATGCAATGTACGGGAAAGCCATCCAATATTGAATAACTCCCATGTTGTCCCCTTTAAAATGGATTTCAACCTTCGATCATGTGGACTCTTTCTCTGAATTTAGGAGGATAAAGAGAGCTGAAATAATGGCACAAGCGGTGTGGAAATATTGGTGTGTGACTGGAAGCCGATGGAGTTTACACCTATGCAGCTAAAGAATTGAAAGGTTTTCCTATGTCCACTGCCAACATTTCTCTTCCTCTATTTCTCCATCTTTGCCAGCTGGAAAATGCAGGCTGTGCTGACCTTTGGCTTTCCACGAAGGGGTGAAATTGACTCTGTTCTGGCATTCCCATGTAAATTCACACAAATGATTGCCAGGAAATCAATAATCCAGTGTAGTGAAAAGGGTTAACACCAGAATATACAACTGAAGCAACAGGAATGTATAACTAATTTATTTAAGCAAATGTTTTTATTTATTTATTTATTTATTTATTTATTTGTGTGTGTGTGTGTGTGTGTGTGTGTGTGTGTGTGTGTGTGTGTTGTGCGTGGTGCATCAGGAAAACAAACCTGCTCAACAGTCTAAAGAAGATGATTCATATTTCCAAGCACTTTATTACTTTGTATGAACAAATAACAATAATTATGTCAATAGCTTGTTAATATTTTGAGTTGACATAGTTGTTTACTTCTTTCTTCTTTTCTTTTTTATTTGTTTTGTTTTTTGGGGGGCTTGAATTCATGGGGCTTGGACCGTGGCACTGTCTTTGAGATTTTTTTTTTCTCAAGACTAGGGCTTTAGCACTTTGAGACAGAGTTCTACTTCTGGTTTTCTGGTGGTTAGTCTCAGATAAGAATCTCATAGACTTTCCTGTCCCAGCTGGCCTGAGGCAAGAGCCACCAGTGTTTGGCCTACCTCTTTCTTTTTTTTTTTCTCATATGTATTTTTATTGTTAAAATACTGTGCAGAGGGGTTACAGTTACATGAGTAGGGTAATGAGTACATTTCCTATCAAGCATTGTAACCTCCCCCTTTGTTTATCCTGTACCATCCCTTCCCTCCCTACCTATCCAACTCTTCCCTCCAACCCCCCTGCCGAAATTGTAAAGTTCGTTTTCAATGTAGTGTCTTGTACATCTCATTGTTACAACGGGTCACCCTGTATCCCTATTTAAACAATTTGTTATATCCCTTCCCCTCCCCAAATGATAAAAATGTATATACAAGATGCAGAACACTGGAATCAAATACAGTGAAAACAGGGGTTATACTGTGGGAGAAGAACAACATGCAAAAGAAACAAAAGAATCACATAGTGCATTATAAGTACATTAAAAACAATAGCAAGGAAGAAAAAAAAACACTTGTGCCCCTGGCTTGGGTTCATTTCACTTAACATCATCTTATATGGTCATATATACATAGCTATTGACCTTTTCTGCTTGTTCTAGAACATGTACTAGTTATTGCAAATAAGAGAAACCATGGGACCTATGTTTCTTTGGGCCTGGCTTACTTCAGTTAATATAATTTTTTCCAAGTCTTTCCATTTCCTAACAAGTGGGGCCATTTCATTCTTTTTGATGGAGGCATTGAATTCCATTGTGTATATATACCACATTTCCTTGATCCATTCATCTACTGAGGCGTATATGGCTTGGTTCCATATCTTATCTATGGTGAATAATGCTGCAATAAACATGGTTCTGCTGGTAGCTTTGGTATGGTCTTGTTTGTGATCATTTGGGTAAATGCCCAAAAGTGATATTGTTGGGTCATAGGGGAGCTCTTATGTGGAGTCTTTTGAGGAACCTCCATACTGCTTTCCAAAGTGGTTGAACAAATTTATATACCCACCAACAATGCAGTAAAGTTCCCCTTTGGCCATATCCCCTCCAACATCTGTTGTTATTAGATTTCTTGATTATACCCATTCTACCTGGCGTGAGGTAGAATCTCAATGTTGTCTTGATTTGCATTTCTTTTATGGCTAGAGAAGTAGAGCATTTCTTCATGTGTCTATTGGCCATCCTTCTTTCCTCTTTGGAGAACTTTCTCTTTAAGTCTTTAGCCCACTTATTAATGGGGCAGTTGTTTCTTTGAGGATTTGTTGTTGGGGGATTTAATTTTCTGAGATCCAGGTATATTTTAGATATGAGATCCTTGTCTGTTGTATGGCTAGTGAAGATCTTCTCCCAATCCATGGGCTTTCTATTGATCTTGCTAGCTATGTCCTTTGTCATCCAGAAGCTCTGCAGTTCAATGCAATCCCATTTGTCCAACCTTTCTTTGATTTGTTGTGTTTCTGGGTCTCTATTAAGAAAATTTCTCCCTGTGCTAAGGAGCCCTAGGGTTTCTCTTATTCCTTCCTGTGATGTTTTCAAGGTGTCTGCTTCTATTCCGTACCCCTTTCTTTTTAAAACGTGCTTGTTTATGCTTGGTGATGCCAGCTTCCCTAGGAAACTTCTTCTCTCTGACTTCTTATTTTGCAGTAATTTTAGGTTTACAGAAAAATTGAGGGAATAGTAGGGAATAGGACAGGCACTGCGTCATCCTGTGATGAATATAAAATTTATTATGCTTCTGTGATAGATGATGGGTCAATGTTGGCAAAATTCTTATTAAATTAAATTAATAAAAAATTTCTAGTTTTGTCTTAATTTTTATTTAGGATAAAAAAAAATTTTGTCCAAGATCCAGTTCAGAAAATGACATTAGATTTAATCATCTAGTTCTTCAAAAGCTTCTTTTGGCTAAGACAGCGTCTCATATTTTCCTTGATTTTTAACAACCTTGACAATTCCAGTCAGATATTTTGCATTAACCTTCTAAGGGGCTGAGTAGGGAGGTCTCAGATGTTTCTCTCATGCATAGACAATAATTATGAATGAGGGAGAAAACTCAAAATGGTAATAGGCATTCTCTTTCCATCATGTTAAAAGTACATACTAGGGCTGGACATGGTAGTACACATCTACAATTCCAGCCACTCTGGTGTTGGAGTGGATCTTGGTCAAGGCGAGCATTAGCAAAAGGTTGGTAAGATCCTATCTCAAGTGAAATAAATAACTAAACAAAAGGTGGACATAGTGGAGCTCATGTGTAATCCTGGCTACTTTGGAGGCAGAGTGGAAGAATGCTGCCCAATGTCATTAGCTTGGAGAAAAGTACCAGATTTTATCTGAAAAATAAACTAAAAGTGAAAGGACAAGGAGAATGGATTAAATGGGAGCATGCTTATAAGAAGCCCTGAGTTAATCACAATATGAGGGGGGGAGGTGGCAGGGGGAGGGGGAAGAGGTATAGAAAGAAGAAGGAGGAGGAGGAAGAGGAGGCAGGAGGAGGAGGAGGGGGAGGAGGTGGAGGAGGAGGAGAGGAAAAAGGAAGGAAGGAAAGGAAGGAAGGAAGGAAGGAAGGAAGTAGGAGAGAGGGAGGGAGGGAGGGAAATAAAGAAAACAAAAAAAGTAAAAAGAAAAAAAGACAGATCTATCATAAATTAACTCTGATCGCCTGGCAAGTTTACAATTTGTCTCCTCACTGTGAATTTACTCTTTTCCTCATTTCATATGCTATTCCCTGGAAGGAATTTATTAGGCACAACTCAAACTTAAGGAGCCAGAATTATACTCTGTCTCCTTGAGGGTAGATTGTCTACATAAATTGATGTGTTTCTTTATGAATGGTTTTCTTTTACCTTCTTCAATTATTTCATGGGTAACCTTTGCTTCTTGGTGAGATATGTTGTTGAATATCTTTTCATATGATTATTATAACCTTGTCTTTCCAGAAGTTTGCCAATTTTTAAATTTGGTGTCAGTTTTCCAATTGTTGAGTTTCAAAAATGTGTTTCTCTTATTAGGACTCAACATTTTAAGCATAGACTCTTGAAGTCTGTTGCCTCATAATTCCAACAATATCATAACTGAAGCTTAGTTCTAGCAACTACTTTGTCTCTAGATTATATTATCTGTTGGCTTTAGCATAACCTTAAATAGTTCTTTCTGTAACCTGACAAGCTGCATACATTACACAGACCTTTAACATTGTTACATTCATCAGGATAGGAATTCGATTGAGCACAGCATTCTTGGTAGTTGTGCCAAAGGCTTCACATTCCTCCAGTGATATTTTTGTTTTGTTTTTTTGTTTTTGTTTTGTTTTGTTTGCCAATCCTGGGGCTTGAACTCAGGACCTGGGCACTGTCCCTAAGTTTGTTTGCTCAAGGTTAGCATCCTACCACTGAGCCACATCACCATTCCCAGCTTTTTCTGTGTATGTGGTACTGAGGAATTGAACCCAGGATTTCATGCTTGCGAGGCAAGCACTCTACCACTAAGCCACATTACCAGCCCTCTAAAGATACTTTTATGTCTTCTACTTGCCCCAGGATTACTTAACTTCTCCTCTGAGAAGGTCTATTCCTGTCTGTTCTTTCATACATAATTGATGGAGAATATCCAGAGTTCTTATCGGGGTAGTTGTCAGGAGATGAGTTTGGGAGCATTCTGTAATGGTCCAGTTACATCTCCATCTTTTAGTGTGCCTATGTCTTTGTGACACAATCAATAATCTCTACAATTCTAGACAATTTCACACCTGCAGCATTTTCACACTCTCATACACACACAGATAGCAAGGTGATCTGAAATGGAAAAGTTAATTTTCACTAGCTTTTTTAAGGCTTTGGCCATGTGTCCCATCTGTCCTTAGACCATCTTTTATAGTGTAAGGGATAAGAAATAATAATGTATTTTCTCACTCTATCCTCCATCATTGACAAGTTGGTGCATCATTGTACGAAGCTAGTGATCCTACATGGTCCTCTCTCCTTCTCAAGATTTCCCACACTCACACTGCAATCATTCATTAAAATCCCCATGGAAATGAAATTATAAGTCTGGCTCCCAGGATTCCTGCTCATGATAAACAGAACTTATTATTTTCTTTCTTAGTCCCCTCATCTCTACAGATTAACAGTTGATCATTTTACCCAGTGAACCGTAATTTCTGAGGGATGCAAGAGAAGCTGTCAATTTAATTTGTCTATCTTTTTCTTGCTCTAAATAGTAGAAGGAAAACATTCAAGTTCTTCCTAGACTGAAGGGGGAGTAAGTACTCAGCTTTTTTTATCCCCTTTTCAACATATATTTAGACATGGATCATTTGATGCCAACTTACTGATATCTTCCTTTGTGTTACCAGTCCAAGTGAATCCTAAGTCTGTATCTTCATTGTTTTCTTTCCATGCGTTCAAGTGTCCGATTATCTACTGCCTGTCTAAAGAAGATACCCAAATGAAATCCCACAGATAATGTTAAGTGTCATGACCAGAACCAGACTTGTCTCTTCTGCTGCTTAAAACTTTGTCCTATCTCACATTATTTTCATATTAAGTAGAATATGTATTACACATAGTATGTAATAAATGTGTCCTTATTTGTATGACCAATGCTATCTATCTATTTAATGTATGTAGAGGTTTCGTACTCTGGAACATCTTCAGCATCACTCATATTTTGCACATTGCATATCCAGAAAACAATTCAAATGCATTTGGAATATGGAAACAGCAATAAGAGCTAGACTAAATATGAACCAAACCTACTGTGAATTCATTTCAGTTGACCAGATTCACATTACACTTGTCCTATGTCTTTTAAAACACCTAGACTTAAAAAAAATAATCCTTTGTAACAATGAGATGTACAAAACACTATGTTGAAAATGAACTTTACAACTTTGGGGCCAGGGGGGTAGTTATGGAGGTGGGAGGGAAGGGATGGTAGGGGGAAAACAAAGGAGAAGGCAACAATGCTCAATAGGAAATGTACTCATTACCTTGCTCATGTAATTGTAACCCCTCTGTACAGAATTTTTACAATAAAAAACGTACAAAAAAGTAACCCTTTGATATTTTTAGCAATATATAATGTTAACTTTCTGAAAATGTTCGTGATATCCACTTGTCTTGAAATAGAATCAAGTATTTGGGGAATGGTATAATTAAATTTATATTTGTTAGTGTGTTAGAAATGAAAAAAATGCTATATGCATAAATCACAAGGATGTGTTTAAAAATCTGCAAAAGAAGTATCTCTCTCTAAGGAAAAAATGTGATTCTGAGGACTCCTTGGACTATAGAAGTATGTTAGGTTTTCATCATTGTGACAGAATACTTAAAGAGACAAAGTCAACTTAAAGAGAAAAAAATTTGTTTTGGTTCTTATGTTTAAAGCTTTCTGATTAGGGTTGGCTGGCTCCCTAGTGCTGAGCTTATGTTGAGGCAGGTTATTGTGAAAAAATGCTATTTACCCTACAGCAAACCAGAGAGAGAGAGAGAGAGAGAGAGAGAGAGAGAGAGAGAGAGAGAGAGAGAGAGAGAGAATCAGAGACAGACACAGACACAGAGAGAAAGAGAAGGGAGGGGAAGGAATGGTCTCAGCACAAGATACCTCGCAAGGACCGGCTCCAGGGACTTACTTCTTCCGATTAGGCTCCACTTCCTAATAGCTCATTGAATTCTGAACTCAATGGATTAAGAGCACAGAGATTTAAGAGCACAGAGACAGTGCCCAGGCCCAGAGTTCAAGCCCTACAATAGGAAAAAAAAATCCTCTGATCACTAAAATAATGGTCTGTGATTTTTTTTTCTTCCTACCAATGGAAAGGAAAAACTCCTTGGTGATATTCTTATATAACTTCTTAAAAATTTTATTGTAAAGATGCTGTATAGAGGGGTTACAGTTACATGAGTAAGGCAACGAGTACATTTCATGTCAAGTATTGTTACCGCTCCCTTGTTGTTATCCTACTATCCCTTCCCTCCTCCATCTCCCTCACTCTCCCCCCCCCCAAGTTGTAAAGTTCATTTCTGATATACTGTCTTGTGGGTATCATTGTTGACATGGGGGCGGGTCCTTGTTTCAGCGTTTTGTTTTTCCCCATCCAAGAAGAATTCCAACCTGAATTCTGCATTCTATTTATTCATGAGGGGCTAAAGAAACATGAAGAGAACCATGAGTCTATGAAATGCACCACCGAAGATAACACAACTGGTTATTATCCGTGAACTTGTCCAGAGTTTGGATGTTAGTACATGCCTTAAAACTTTCTGTCGTGGTAAAATAATTTAGCATAAATTGGAATGATCAAATCTAAATTAACTGAAATGGTGCTGTCTGTGGAATCCATTCCCATAGCAAAGGTATCCCACACATATAATTTAGCCCTAAAATTATATAGAAAGTAATTAGCCTGTCCAATGAATAAATACATCTAAAATAAGTACATGGATATCAAAATTATTATGTGATTTTTAATAGCACCTGCAACATATAATCTTAAACATTAAAAATTCAAGCTACATTTCAAAAAAAACCCAGTCTTCTACAAATTACATATGGAGAGCTATAAAAGCACATTGTAACTATCTGAAGTGGGAAGTTGTGGGTACTTTGACATAAGTGGTTGTGTACAAGAATAAACAAAGTTGAATATTCTTGTCCCCATGATTTAGGTATAAAACATGACTTCAAGTTTGAGGCAGGGAGTATCCAAGCCTGTCAAGGCGAATGCAGATATATGAGGCATTGTGAAATTGCACTCATATATTTTACCAGGCCTGTGATTATTTGCTGATTTACTGTTGTCAAACTCCGGTGCTCATTCATTTAATCACAAGTCCCTTCACAACATAATTTAAGGTGATCAGTCATGAGAATCTGGGTTGTGCCAGGAACCCGAAGAACCAGGGTGAGTTAAGGCCCTTGTGAACTCCTTGAGGAGTCATGAATTCCACTCCGCAAATGGGTCCAATGTGAAAAGAAGTCTGAGGGGCATGTTCACTTACAGATTTTCACTGAGATACATTGGAGCAGAATGCGTACAGTTTCTTCTCAAATGATTCTGGGAACTAGAATCAGCAAGTCCTGAGACTCCAGTCACAGAGAGGGAGCTGCAAGTCTATGGCCAGAACACTAGCAGTGTCTATTTATCTATCCCTCTCAAGTGGTTTCAGACATTATACCCACCCTGCAGCCTACTGTGTTTCAAAGAAAATTTCAAACTTATCCTCGCTTTCGAAGATGAGCTCCAAATATCTGGGAGTTTAAATAAGATAAGCCAGTTATCACCAAAATATATCATTCAGAAAACAGTGTGTAAGTCTTCCCATTTCAGTATTTACGGCTGGAGAATGAGAGTACTTTTCAGCCCTCAGATGATAGAGTATCATATTTTAGGTATATTTTCAAAGAAAGAATTCATGGGTCTTCCCATACTACATTTTTTTCTTTGTTCCCAATATTTCCATAAAAAATCTATCATCTCAATGGTGTCAAATACCCAATAATATTCTACCTAAACTTTTTTTTTGTTCCATTATTTGTGAAGGAATTCTTACAAACTTCCTAATTCATCATGTAAGAAAAAAAATGTTACACAGATTTAAAACACATGAGAGACATGGGTATTTCTGTGGATATGCTTGTGAAACTTTGTATATGGTAATGCACCTTGTGAACGTTCAAGAAGAAATGGACGTTCATGTTAGAAAATGTAACACATTGTGTTGAGCTTTCTTGGAATAAGTATTCTTGTTTTATTGTCCAAGCCAAGATGTCTTCTCTCCAGCTAAATGAGCCAGCAAATCATTGAACTCAGATAAGCTGTACTGAAATCTCTTAGTGCTCAATACCTATTAGTTATTTTATGGAACCTCTCATATGCTTTCAAAAACATATTTAATCTCTCAGATTTTGTTGTTCATGGCACCAAATACACAACTCTTATTTGTGTTTTGGTTTCCCCTCCTCCACTTCTAGACACCACCCTTTTCTTTGTACTTTTACTCTACTCAAATTGTCCTTTCTATGCCTGGAATACCTTCACTCCTTCCTGAGCTAGGAAGGACTATGTTCTCAGGCTAGAAAAGCCTAGTCATCCATCACTTCTCTGTCCTTGGTTAATCTCCATTTATCTGTCAGTCGGAACTTGCGATCTCCTTAGGGCTTGCGATCTCTTACTGGCTCCAATGCTTTAATACAAGCATTATGCACTTCTTTTTATTATCATGCCCTCCTTTTTATTAGCATGCCGGTTTTGATTTTAAAAAATATATAATTTGAATATTCATATGTGTCGTTCCTTATAATCTCTAAAAGGGGAGACAAAATTGTACATTTTTATCCTTTTATTTTTAGTATTAGCTGGCACATAGTGGCTACCTTATGAGTATTTGTTCTATTAATGAATGCAAGAAAATAGAGGTAAGTTAATTATTTAGGAGGGATGTTCTACAATAATTGCAACCCCTGATTAGCACAAGTGTAACTCTTACATTCTCCAGGCTATTGGAGAACTGTAAAGCTAGTATTGCAAACATATTCTATACTGGTGAAAAAGAAATTTCCCTATGACAATATTTGATATTTTATTTTGCATTGCAAATGCCATCCATAAGCTTTCTTTTTCAACTTGAATGAAAACCATCTTGATTCCCTGATAGGTGGTTTTGTTTGTTTGTTTGTTTTTGTCTTTCTCCCAGCACTTTCAATGTTTGGCACCTAAGTGGGCATATGATTATATACATATTTTTTCCACCTGTGCTTATTTGTGCAGACCAATTTCTGTTATTTTCCATGCATTTTACTTCTATTAACATTTTCCAAGTGAAATGTCTCCTTATTTGTGGTGACTTTGACTCCTCATTTACTTCTTCAATTTTCTTACACAAATGCTCAGGGAAATCTATATATTTTATCCATTTAGATAAAAAAATATTTTTCTATATTTCCCAAAGAAAGCATCACATTTTGATTTTTATTCTGCTTTTGAAATTTTCTTTTGACCTTAAATGCTTTTGCCAAAAGCACAACAGAGTTCCATTTTATCTTGATTTAGGAATGGCAACGATATCGTTAACCCTTCCAAGTTCAGATTTTGCTGAAATTTAACAGAAGAGCTTCATTCATCACAGCCCAAACACAAAGACTCAGATTCTGTCTCTTAGGCAAGGCTGACAGCAAGGAGTTACATGTGCCATTTACGTATGTGAAAACAGCAATCAGATGACAAATTACCTGGGAGGTAGATTGCATGCATGTGGCCTCAGGCTCATTGCTACACTGTGTCTCTGCTGTGCAGATTAGATTATGCATCTAATTAAAGAGAAAATTTTAGTAGCAGGGTTTTTAGGTTGGCCCTGTTTACAGGAAACATTCTCTTCATGCATATCAATGTTTAGAGTGAATTCCTCACAAGTTCTACCACTGGGTGCCCACTAATATTCAAAGTTTTGTGGGTAACTCTTAAAGAATCCATTTGAGAATAAGGTTAATGCACTTTCACTGCCCCTAAGGTGAAACAAAAGCAAATGTCAATTTATTTATAAATACAAATCATTAGAGAAAAACAAAGCTATCATCTTAATGTACCATTTGCACGTGGATACTTTAAAACATAGTTTTAAAACAAAACAGTGTGTACCTTCCCTCAAACTACTCTGTGTGTCTTTTAAGATTTTTTTTCTCAATTTTGAAGTGTTTCCTAATAAAAATTATCTCAATGAATTATGAAAGAAAAAATTGTCAGGATCCTAAATTACACAAATGTACAATGTCCTTATCTCCCTTCTACCTATGAACTATGTTTTTGCCCTAATTACTTAATAGATTTTGCCCATTTTATCTATATGTGCTAGAATTTTATGAAAAATTAAAAATATGTTTGTTACATGGATTCTAATCAGAATTATAGAAATGAATAACTAGTATCTTTTAAATATATTTTTAAAGTGTAAAAATCTTTTTAATATTCAAATTTTGATAGATGAGGAAGGTTTTGTTTATGGTAAATACCAATTATTGTACCTTTATAGCTTCCAAACACATATCTAAATATTTGAGTGAACACCTTCTATATGCACCTGACAAGAATGTCTTTCTTTTTTTTTTCTCTTGTTTTGCAAAAATGTATTTAGACTAACAGGATGAAATAGGGGAAATTGGGAAGAAAAAAGAAGAGAAACATTTGTTCTTTCCTGTGAAGGGGATGGAAGTAAAAAGATTCCAAATTTCTAAATTTCTTGGTAGCCATATATAAAAAGTAAAATTGAAACTAGGCATTGGTGTCTCACACCAGTAGTTCTACCTACTCAAGACTCTGAGACTCAAAGCCAACTCAGGTAATTATCTCCAATTAATTAGCCAAAAGCTGAAAGTA
Organism: Dipodomys merriami; assembly: GCF_024711535.1. Classification (NCBI taxonomy): domain Eukaryota; kingdom Metazoa; phylum Chordata; class Mammalia; order Rodentia; family Heteromyidae; genus Dipodomys; species Dipodomys merriami. The sequence continues at coordinate 6,399,314 of NW_027205715.1, read as the reverse complement.
AAGCTGTGGCTAAAGTAGTGGAGCACCAGGCTTGAGCATAAAATCTAAGGGACAGCACTCAAACCCTAAGTTCAAGTGCTAGTACAGACAACACATATAACACACACACACACACACACACACACACACACACACACACACACACACACACACACACACACACACAGAGTAGTAATAAACAGGCAAAACTAATTTTAAGGAAATTTAACCCAATGTATTAATATACTGTCATTTCAGAATAGTATCAGCATAAAATTGTCTGTGAGATAATTGTGTACTACATATGTTTAAAAAAAAAATCAATGTATTTTCCACCTTTGTAGCACACTTTAATTTCTTGTGCTCACAGTAAAAGTGCTGAGTAGCCTGAATAGTGCTTTTATACCAAATGCATTGATGTACATACAAACATCTTTAAGAAAAGAAGAAACAACTCAATGGGGGGAAAATCACCTATCTCAGAAACAAAATTTGAAACTTAAGAATGCAGGGCAAAAGACATAGCTAGCAAGATCAATAGAAAGCCCACTGATTGGGAGAAGATCTTTACTAGCCATACAACAGACAAGGGTCTCACATCTAAAATATACTTGGAACTCAAAAAATTAAACCCCCCAACAACAAATCCTCAAAAAAACAACTGCCCAATAAATAAGTGGGCGAAAGACTTAAAGAGAAACTTCTCTGAAGAAGAAAGAAGGATGGCCAATAGACACATGAAGAAATGTTCAACATCCCTAGCCATAAAAGAAATGCAAATCAAAACATTGAGATATCACCTCACTCCAGTTAGAATGGCAAAAATCAAGAACTCTAACAACAACAGATGCTGGAGGGATGTGGACAGAAAGGAACCTTACTTCATTGTTGGAGGGAATGTAAACTTGTTCAACCACTTTGGAAAGCAGTATGGAGGTTCCTCAAAAGACTTCACATAGAACTCCCCTATGACCCAGCAATCCCACTTTTGGGCATTTACCCAAATGTTTACAAACAAGACCACACTAAAGCTACCAGCACAACTATGTTTATTGCAGCATTATTTACCATATCTAAAGATATGGAACCAAACCAGATGCCCCTCAGTAGATGAATGGATCAAGAAAATGTGGTATATATACACAATGGAATTCTATGCCTCCATCAGAAAGAATGACATTTCCCCATTTGTTAGGAAATGGAAAAACTTGGAAAAAATTATATTAAGTGAAGTAAGCCAGGCCCAAAGAAACATAGGTCCCATGGTTTCCCTTATTTGTAATATCTAGTATATGTATGAGTCAAGCGGAAAAGGTCAGATAATGTGATGTCAGGCAAATGAACCCTTAGATGTGTATTTTAATGTTTTTATCTTTCATGCATGTGTTTCTAACGCATTTATAAGATTATCTCTTTGTTGCTTTGTATATCCCTCCCCCACAGTATAACCCCTGCTTTCACTATATTTGATGTCAGTATAACTTGTGGAGGAGATGGGGAAAAACCAGTTGTTTAAGGATACAGGTGGACCTGTTGCAACAATGAGAAGTACAAGTTGTCATGTCCAAAACTAGCTTTACAACGTCGGTGGGGGGGGGGGAGGGGGGGGGAAGGAGAAGGATTGGGATTGGGGGGAGGGGGGAGGCTGGGAAGGGATGTGAAGGGTAAACAAAGGAGGAGGCTGCAATGCTTGGTAAGAAATGTACGCATTATCCTGCCCACGTAATTGTAACTCCTCTGTACAGTATGTTCACAAATAAAATAAAATAAAATTAAAAAAAAAAGAAAGAAAGCATTTTTGATGTCTTAGCATTTCTTCTTTTTGTAAATACAAATGTCTCTTTTAATTTTTTTTAAATTTTAATTTTATTGTCAAGTTGATGTACAAAGGGGTTACAGTTACATAAGTAAGGTAGTGAGTACATTTCTTCTCTAACGTGTTACCCCTTCCCTTATTTTTCTCCCCCACCTCCAAGTTGTACAGATCATTTCAAACATACTGTCTTGTGAGTATCGCTGTTGCATAGGTCCCCCTTTGTCCTTTATCTCACCATTTTGTTGTTCCCTTCCATACTTCAGATAAACTTTATAATACCCAGGGTACCAAAATCAAATACAATCACAACAGGGGATCAACCATAGGGGGAAAAACACAAAAGAAAACAGAAATCATGTAGTACATTGAGAACAACAACAAAGAAAAACTTCTCCTATCCATGTCTTCACTTACTATTATCTTTTTCTTCTTATTCTTTCTAGGTCATGGGGCTTGAACTCTGGATCTGAGTGCTGTCCCTCAGCTCTTCAGATCAAGGTGAGCACTCTACTGCTTGAGCCACAGCACTACTTCTGGTTTTCTAGTGGTTTATCGGAGATAAGAGTCTCACCGACTTTCCTGCCTGTGCTGGCTTTGAAAGGTGATCCTCAGATCTCAGCCTCCTGAGTAGTTAGGATTACAGGCTTGAGCCACTGGCGCCCAGCTCATTATCATCTTATATGGTCATATGTACTAGCTATTGAGCTATTCTGATCATCTGCTAAGATTTTCCTAGTTGTATACTAATTATTGCAGATGAGGGAAACAATAGGACTTATGTTTCTTTAGGTGTGGCTTACTTCACTTAATATGATTTTTTTCCAAGTCCTTCAATTTCCTTACAAATGGGGCAGTGTCATTCTTTCTGATGGAGGCATAGAATTGCAATATATATGTATATAATATATATATGATTATGAGATATTATATATATATATATATCACATCTCATTGATCCACTCATCTACTGAGGGGCATCTGGGTTGGTACCACATCTTAGCTATGGTAAATAATGCTGCAATAAACATAATTGTGCTGGTAGCTTTAGTGTGGCCTTGTTTCTTCTTAAGAATATGTATTTTTTCACTATCTAATCTTATGGATTATGCTCTAAGACAGAGATGCTTCAATTCAGTCTTTCATCTCTAATATATATATATATATATATATGTAATGTGGTTTGTTGCTTATATATAACTTTCAGATATTTAAAATATTTCAAAATAATTTTTAAAAATTACGGTCTTATTCAGCAAGTGAGCATTTTGTGTTACTAAACCAGACAACTCTGTGAAGTTAAATGCCAAAATATTAGTTTCAGAGACAATTTAGAGCCACCATGGAATTAATAAAGATATGTTTAGATCTTTAACAAAACCAACTTGTCAAATATGAACAAACAAACAACCCTAAATATGTCTAGTGATCTATGATTATTTTATAAGGTTAAAATGTATATATAAGTAAAAAAATTACAAAATTAAGGATTGTAAATGTGACAGGATAAGGTTGTATTTTTATTTTATTAAGAAGGAAAAATAATCTGCAAACAATTAGGACAATATGGAATATAGGGGCTATTATTTATTATATGTGTATGAAGTTCAAACACAACATAAATTGTGTTACATATTTATTAAAATTTTGCTTATTTAGAAAGTATGGGCATTGTTGAGAAAAACATACATATATCTGTATACATACACATGTGTACAAGCATGTGCATATATAGTATATGGTATATGTATGTATATATGCAAGTGTATATATATTATATGTGTACATGTATATAAATATGTATATACATGTATATTTAGTACAAGCAACATACATGAAGTTCTAAAATTAATTTTAAGTATTATAATTTAATGAATTAATTTAATTTTAAGAATAGTTACCCCAGTATATTAATATGCTAACATTTTAGTAAATAATCAACATAAAAAGTTATCTACAAGATAATTTTTTACTGTTTATGAAAAACAATGTGTTGCTTTTTTCTTATTCCTTTTTGTCAGTCATGGGGCTTGAACTCTGGGCCTGGGCGCTGTCCCTCAGCTCTTCAGCACTAGCTACAGCACCACTTCCAGTTTTCTAGTGGTTTATTGGAGGTAAGAGTATCATGGACTTTCTTGCCTGGACTGGCTTTGAACTGTGATCCTCAGATCTCAGCCTCCTGAGTATCTAGGATTACAGGTGTGATCTACCAGCACCTGGCTTGAGTTTTCTTTTTATCTTTATTGTACAGCTTAATTTTTTATGTCCACAGTGGAAGAGCTGAGAAGCACTATATATTATGTACAATATAATGCATATTTATTATATACAATATAGTTATTATATTATCATTATATTATATAATATATAATTCATATTTATTATATTATATATAACATATAATATATAATATTTTCTTTTTTCCAGCAATCTCATGTCTGGGAACATATTCAAAAGAAATGAAAATCAATATGTGAAAGAAATGTCTGCACTGTCCTGTTCATTGCCACAGTGTTTACAGCAGCCGAGATATGACTGTCCATCAATGAATACAAAACTTATTTTTTCTAAAATTCGAGAATCATCCTTGTTTTCCTTATCTTCACTTGAGTTCACTTATAAGAAAAATAATGCCTCCTTTTAAAGTGATAGATGGTCTTTGTTATGAGAATTTCAAAACAGAATCATATATATATATATATATATATATATATAAATGTAGTTTAAAAAGGAGGATTATCTTATGGAAAAAATGTGCTCTTCTCTTCAGAGATGAATCAAAAGTATATTTATCTTCTGCCTTTATTCTTAACGTTTCTTCAAACTAGGAAATAGGCTGCAATTTTGCCCAAAGAAAACAGCTGAAGGAATGATTCCATTTTCCATGAATACGTTTTCTATTTTGCTGTAGCTACCACTGAACTTAACATTTTCACATATTTTGCTCAAACTTACCAGTTTTGAAGTCCTATCATTCAAAAGTTGATGCTTCCAAAGTATTTCCCATTGCCAATTATTTCCAAAATATTCCCCAATATTTCCAATTTCCAGTTTCAAGATATTTCCAGTTTCGATTCCGCTGATGCTCCTTGTGGGAAAACATGGCATATGAGCATTTCCTCATCTCCTTCTTAAGCAAAGGTGAGGATGTTCTTTCCTTCTTTTTTTTTTTTTTTAAAAAAAGTTCTGTCAAAATCAAGATAGAGCACTTAGAAAGGACGCCTCTTCAAGTATTTTCTCTATTAAAGTTGTGACCATTCGTGAGGCTTGTAATATAACACTGCTTCCTTGTAGTACGCCCGTGAACCAGAGACACATGAGCAGTCATCTGTATATGTTTACAGTATCCAATCAATTTGCATTAATAAAGATTTTAAATGAGCAAATTAATTTGTGAGGTGACTTGTTTGAATGGAAGTCTTTAAACATTCTCTGGAGAGCGATTGTGAAATCACTGAACATGAGGTACTATATTTAGAGCATCTATTGTTCCCTGACAGTCAGCAGTAGTTCTAGACCTGTTTTTAATGAAGGGACTGCCTCCTGGTGGAATACCATGGGGAAGAGGAGAAATGACAAGGTCCTTTAGACACAATGACATATCTTTAGGGCAGATCAAAGAGCAGTCCTAACACGGTCTCCATGATCAAAATCTCTTCATACATTCTTTCAGTAAACATTTAATGTGTATGTATGCACTTATACTCATGTTTCATTGACTATAAAAAATACCATAGTATGTTCTTGTACCCATAGAAGGCACATTAACATTATAAAAGGTATTCAGATGAACAAAGTCATTGTCTAGAATGAGAATTTCACAAAAGGGAGCAGGTGATACAAGGATAAGGGAGACTTTGTAATTTTGAGTGGTTTTGCCCATGTAAGCTTACTGACAAATATCTTAATGTTGTTATGAAGGCAGACAACCAAATGAGAAGGCTTGGAAAGAATGTTAGCATCAGGACACCCATAAATTAACTGAGGTGAGAAAGAGCTGTGTATTTGATGAGCAGATGAGATACAATTATTTTGGCCATGGTTTGAACTTTAAATAAATGTCTAATGATTAGTTTACTTTTTCAGAAATAATTGCTTAGTTTAATAGCATTCTATTTACTATATATTAAACTGTTTATAGTCAGGCACAAGTGGGAGAGAAAGCACATTAAAATAACCATTAAAATGGCTAAGATTTGTAACTATGGTGGCTTGGAATAGTCTGGGAACAATGGAAGTAGTATAGAGTAGGTTGCAAAAACTGGTTAAATGGAACCAACATGAAGAATTAGTCATGGGGATGAAGAAACTAAAGATAGAAGAAAGGAAAAGAGGGAGACAGAAATAAAAAGGGATAGTGGGAGGGAGGAAAGAAGAAGGCAGGAAGGCAGGAAGGCAGGAAGGAAGGAAGGAAGGAAGGAGGGAGGGAAGGAGAGAAGGAGGGAGGGAGGGAGGGAGGGAAGGGAAGGGAAGGAAGGAAAACAAGCAACTCTCAGGTATTATGAGCTGAGCAATTAAGTATATGTTGATATATTTATTGAGTAGACTGGTGGAAAGGGATGTTTGGAGAATCGAAATCAGATAATTTCTTAGACATTGATTTTGTAATAACTATTTGATGTTCTACTTCCTCCTGGATAACTACCCTTCAAGTTCATCGAAGGTACTCATCAGCGATAGTGGACAATAATGTTATTCATGTTCTTTAGAAAAGATGAAGTTTCTTGGTAATCAGTGACACTTGACTACAACCAACTGTGTAGGGAAAAGTCAGAACATATACTGTGAATTCTTTATGAGCAACAGAAGTTGTTAGTGCAGTGTGAGCCCAGCACTTTAATGGGAACCATACTGGAAATGGGTGGATCTGCACTGACAGTCAGGGTATCTATAAATTCTGCATGTAGGCAGTGACCACGCCATGACATGCTCTGGCTTCGGTTCTGATGGTTTGCCCACAAATAACCCAGATAATGATGGTTGCATTATAATATTCTCTTTGTTTCTGAAGAAAAAATATTATCGTGTTCCTTTTTCTTCCCTACGAATGATCATTTGAAGGAATATCTAGGAATCTCTAAGACAAATCCCTAAAATGAATGCTCTAGACTGCCAACTTAATATCCACGGAAGCTATTCTGGTGTAATGAGTTAGAGGTTTTCTTAGCAGCTCTAGAGAGAAAACAGCTGAAAGGGTGTAGGGTTCCTTCAGTCTAGGATCTTAGTACAACTCTAAGACATCCATAGTTGCCCCTAGGAGGCCTTGGGATGTTTACAATGCCTCATCATGATTTATCTTGAGGAACCAAAGTTAAAGACATGTTTTCACCATACATCCCTTAAAATGGTTTTCTTACTCCAATGATAATGACAGTCACATGGCTCTGCTTAGGATCAGAGAAGTTTGAAGAACATGTTCTTAGATTATACATCCTAATGGTATTTGAAAATCATACTGAATTTTTAGCAATCAAAAGCATCTCCTAAAGTCACCAATACCATACTATCAACCCACACCTGCAATTGTGGGGTATGTTTTTTTTTTGTTGTTGTTGTTGTTGTTTTCTCTCAAAAGTTATGGTGGTAACTATAGACCATAGTAGAGTATTGGAATATTCAAAGGCTACTGGTGCACGTATGTCTCTAAGTGTGTACCATATGTATAACTAGTGCTTGCTTCATCCCTAATGATCTAAGTTTGCAGAGTTTCTGAAAATTAACCCTAAGCTACCAAGTATATTTTCCCTCCACAAGTCATCTGGAAGAATCTAGGCATTTTCTGTGCACAGAGTTTCAAACATGCTTTGAGACAAATTTTGAAATAAGCATGCATTAACTAATGAGATCACATGAGAAAAAGGAGACAGAGTGAATACATTCATCAGCAAGTCTTTCATTTAAAGGTATTTTGTTATTGTTGTGTATTTACTTATTTATTTGCTAAAAAATAAAACTTATAGTGAATATAAGATGCAGGCAAGTGAGAAAGCAGAATCTTGAGGAATAAATACAGACTCAGCACTCCATGCTGAACCTCACCCTGGGAATAAAAGAGATGCACTCAGAATTATGCCTCCTTCTTTAAAGAAAAGTGCAAGTTTCGTTCCTATTATTATTATTATTATTATTATTATTATTATTATTATTATTATTAGCAGTAGAGGCCTACGAAAAGAGTACATAAAAGGTCAAGTGCCAGTAAAACAGCTGACAGACGGTGACAATCTAATTGTGTGTCTGCCATCCCAGAGCATTTTTTTGTCACATAATGATGCCATCAATTAACAATCTACTGGAGAGAGACAGTTTGAAAGGCAACCTCTCCACCATTTAAAGCAGGTCTTTGGCACTCAATTCGTTACCAGGACAGCGAAGTGTTCTTAGAAAGCAAATCGTGTTTCTCCTGCTTGTTTTATGCCACATGTTGTGATCAAGATACCCTGGAAACTTGAGGGACCCCAGCATTGGGGAAGTGCTGGTGGCACGTTATTTATACTCTTGGCACTACTGCTAGACTCCTCTGTGCCTGAAGTAGAACAGGAAGAGTCATAAACAGGGCTTCCGAAAGGCCACTGTTTTGCATCTTTTAAGCCATGCGCTACAGAGCTGTGGCGAAACACTTGGACTATTGAAGAGGCATCAATCTGATGCCAATCTGCCACTTTCTAGAATGTTAAGGCTCAAGGGGGGAAATCATAAGCCATGTGTGGTTATTTAAATTTAGATTAATTAAGATCAAATAGTTTTTTTTTTAAAGTGATTTTCACAGTCATGCTGAGCATATTTCAAGCATTCAGATATAGAAAGTTTCCATCCCTACCAAAAATGACACTGAAATAGAGCTTTACTAAAGCAGTGGTGTTTACGTTCATGGTCACATTCTGGATCAATTCATCTCTGTCACCCACGTGGGCTAGGCAAGGAGTCTTTTTCTCTCTCTAAAATGTCTTCTTTACATGGTAAACACTGGGAGCACTGTGAAACTTAGAGTTTGCTATCTTCTTTCATAGCATATATATATATATATGAATAATATGATAGCAATATAACTGGTATTTTACTCATGACTCTTCATAACTTGGCTCATATATATTTTACCATATTTCTTACCCTGCTTCATGTTACCCCATTCCTTCTGTCCCTCACCACTTTCAAGTCACAATGCCTCCTTTCTGGTCTTTAAATGCTGTAAGCTTGTTTTTGTTTGCTTGTTTTTGTGTTCCTTATGAATTTTCTCTAGATATACCCACCATTTGTCCTTTATTATCATATAAATTACCTCATCAGCTCAACCAAATCTCAAATCAATTTGAACTTTTGGAATACTTCGGGTGACAACTTGCTTATAATCTATCATAGTCATTTCCAAAATATACTCATCCCCATTCGTTGTTCATTTTGGTTGATCATGTTTTTTCTTATTAGTCTTTAAACACTATATTGTGAGATCCCTGCATCTTTTGTTCTAATCAGAAGTTTGATTGTCTAGCAAATTGTCTCCTAAAAACCAATTCTCAACAATTTTGGTGTATGTGCCTATACTGGGGCTTGCACTCAGGTCTTTGCTTGGCTTTTGGACTCATGAATGGTACTCTACTGCTTGAGTTCCACCTCCATTTCCTGCATTAAATTATTAAAAATAAGAGTCTTGCAGATTTTTCTGCTTTCCATAGCATAGAACAAGGATCCTTAGTATTTCAGATTATAGGTGCCTTGATCAATAAATAATCTTAAATGACCGAATACGACAGGCAAAATTAACCACATTGTTTCGATTCCCAGAGCCAGGGAAAAATTTACATGCATTAGTTTATTTAATGTCACAACTTCTCTGTAAAAAAGCTGCTAACAATGCTTTTATTTTCCATAAAGGAAAAGTGCTGAGACAATATTTGTCACCTTTTGCAGCCATTTTTGAATTATTAGTGTTTAACGGTGTAATAATTTGTGGATTTATAATGCATTAAGTGAGTGACATTCAATGCTTGTGCACATTATATAATGTTCAAATTTGATGAAGGTACAAATCAAAAGGAACTGATACACACTATTGTTATAATGCTGGTAACGCTGGTAATTATTAAAAGAAAAGAGCATGGGGATTCTTTAGAACAATACTTCACAATTTAAAATAACAGAGGAATGCCCCCTACCAGATATTTATAATTTTACTAAGTGACTGTATAACTATTTCTCTGTACATCTCAAAATGTTAATAAGATAATTTGGTTGTTATCTGAAAGGAAATCTGTAAACTGGTAAAGAACAAGGAATGGAATGACTATTAGGCTTGATTCACATCTCATTACCATAAATTATTTATGCATGACTTCTGAAAATCTGTGCTCTGCCCACATAATATGTACCTGGCTCCTGCTGTCACATGGCCACACCAGATGGAACCAAAGTGCAAAAGTCTAGGATTCACTAATTGGATGTTGGGGGCTATTCGGAAAAGAAAGTAGACTTTTGAGGTCCAAATGAGTGCTATTAAGCACAATTCTATAAAAACAGAAACTGGATTAAGTTCTACAAATAACTCACTCCTTGTATATCTTTTTTAGCATGTAAGAATGCATAAATATTCTCATTACTGGATCATAGATTAGAGCTGGTTAAGTCACATCAATTCTCACAGTTGTCAGAAACGTAATACTCCTCATCTGGTCCTCGTAAGTGTAAGGTAACTATGAATATTACCTTCACTGTGAGCCACAAGTGAACATTTTCAATGCAGAAAAGAAAAAGATCATGTTTAATTATTTACATAGATGAAACAAAAAGGAGAATCCAGAGAGTTTTTCTAAGGATGAAACACAAAAATATAGAGAATTGTCTATAATACAAAGATTAATTTATCCAATTGTCAAATGCTGTTTTTTTTTCCTCAGTATAGATTTTTTGTATGCAGGAAGTTGAATTGCAAACCCTTTCACTTAGTTTTACTAAGCAATTCATCCTTTCTTGAGATCCTAACCGGGAAGCAAAAATCTATTGGTCTAACTACCTTAGCAAGAAAGAGATTGAACTGATCATATATTTGGCAAGTTAATGATGATGTGGTATTGCTGGTCTATTTAAGGACCAGAGAAAAGCAGACAACAGTGATGGACAGACACATACTAATAGGAAAATAAGAGACTGATGGTTGAGTGCCATTTGTAGGAAATTGCTAACTATAATCACAAGATTACAGATCTATGGGAGATTGTATCCAGAAATGATTTTGGGTTTCAGTTAACAAATTTCCATTTAGAATTAAATGTCAGATATCAAAAGTGACCTGCTCAAAATCATAAAAATAATAGATGGTAGATCTTAAGCTTTAATAGTTCTTATTAAGTATCACACATGCAAAATTTTAAAAAAAATTACATGAGCTACATTTCAAATGTAGCCAAGTATCTCATTGTTTTAATTAGGCAAAGAGAAGAAAATATCCATCTAAGTACTGAAACAAGCCAACAAGTGAATTTTTTTTTTAATGACCACTGTTGGGGCTAGGACAGTAGCACAGTGGTAGAGTGATTTCCTCACATGTATGAGGCCCTGGGTTCAATTCCTCAGCACCACAGAAGCAGAAAAAGCTGGAAGTGGTGCTGTGGCTCAAGTGGTAGAGCGCTAACCTTGAGCTGAATAGCTGAGGGAAAATGCCCAGGCCCAGAGTTCAGGCCCTGTGACCAATAAAATAAATAAATAAATAAATGACCACTGTGATATATTTCCTTGAAATGGCATATAGTTTATTCTGCATTTACTTAATAAACTGAACTTTGTCCAAATCTCTTCATTTATAAAGTCTTTCAGCCTGATGTTGTCCTATCATCAAAAGAAAATAAGATATATTTTCAAGGATTTGTTTTTTTTAATAGAATCTGTGTTAATCTAGTTGTCACAAACTATCTTCTCAATCTGTCTTTATCTCATGATTCTATCTTTGGCCCAACTCAGCCTGATAGCACCCCCCATAATTTCACAATCCGTTCATCACATCCCAAATATATCATGCCCTCTTTCAGTTTGCTTAGATAGAAGCCTTCCATTTAGCCTTTTCATTCTCACACATACGGTTAAGGTGAGCCTGGAAGGTACACAGCTTTCAATGTTCTGAAAAGCAGAAGCAGGGGTGGATATTTTCTCTTCACACCATTAAATCAGTTAGCCTTCCTTTTGTTGTCCATACTAGTGTGATGACAGTTGGATACTAGCACTTCATTAACTTATTCGACAATTACTAAATGCCTATCATCTATTAGGTTAATATGCTATTAAGCTTTACAATACCAGGACAATAATTTGCCCACAGGAGTTTAGAAGCTTCTTAAGGTCATGGAACACATCTTACTCAATTTTGTTTTTTGTCATCATTGTTGTTGCTGTTGCCCATAGGCTCTAGTGCCATTCTACACACCTATTAGAAGTTCAATGTTTATTGAATAAGCACGGGCATGATCCATCAGCTTCAAAGTGATTCTTGAGCCTGTAGAAACCCAAGGGCATTTCTTGACAAAAATTGAATAGCTCACATTCATCGCAAACTATGACCAAAACACATGCCTCATTTTCAGAAATATTGAGTCTGTGTCACATATTTGGACAAATTTCAGACATCAGGAAAGTGACTCACTGTATGACATCTCCCCTGGAGGTTTAAGCAAAGACAAATTGATTTGAGTACCTGGCCAAATACAAGCATGCCTGGGGGGTAGGTGGGGAGGTGTGGGGGTGGGGGAAGAGATGGGCAGGCGGAGTGGAGGAGGTCTTTGGGAAGATTCTGATCAGCATGACAGCCTCCTCAGGAAGGAAGAGAGGGAGGAGATAGCATTTGCCAGGCAATTTATGGATGGATGAACAGCCAAATGGCTTGATGAGATAAGAGGGAATAGCTCTAAAGCCACCATTCCCACAGAATAAATATTTCCATCCATAGCACTGAACTGGGCTCCTTTCCAAGGGCTTGATTTACCCAGCTATGTGCCTCTTGGTTCCTGAATGGAAAAGGCACAAATGCCAAGGCATTTAAAAATGTTTAATATATAAATCTATCTATCTATCATCTATCTATAATGTAGCTATCTGTCTCTCTGTCTCTCTGTCTATTGTCTATCAATCTGATTATGTATTTAGGAGTATCTTTGGAGGGCATAAGGATAAAGAAAACATTGATATAGTTCTGTATAGACAAGCATCATCATATATTAAAATATATTAAGATATTATGGAGTTTTCAATGCAGACATGGTGATACTGGACATTCATGAAATGAGCATCCCAAGGAAGCATTTCACTGCATTGTACAGTCCAGCTTAAGCAGATACATCATGGAATAGACTTAAAAGAGTGATCATAGGAAGTAGAGATGTCGCTCAAGAGGCAGAATGCCAGCCTGGAGCATAAAAAGCTAAGACACAGCGATCAGGTCAAGTCCCAGGAAAAGCACACACACACAGGCGCGCGCACACACACACACACACACACACACACACACACACACGCACACACACCACACACAAACATACAAAAAGTGATACCAAAAGGTTTACAAGACATAGAATCAGCAGTGAAAAACAAGCTGTTGTCTTTTCCCAGCTTGAAGAGAATGGTTGGGAGAATCAATATATGGGTACAGGAATTTACCAAACAGACAAGGAAGAAATGCTATTCTAGCCAAAAGAAGCAGTGGTGTGTGTGTGTGTGTGTGTGTGTGTGTGTGTGTGTGTGTGTGTGTGTGTGTGTGTGTGTGTGTGTGTGTGTGTGTGTGTGTGTGTGTGTGTGTGTGTGTGTACATTCAGTTGCAGAAGAGGGTGAAATAGCTTAAAAGAATGGAATATAAAACTGAAGAAGTAGTCTAGGACGAGTTTATACTGTTCTGCGAGTCATGCTCAGAATTTGATGGAAGCTGGAAAGGTTTTTGATGTTTGCTTTGCTAAGGTAGAGCTTTTTTAAAAAAATCCAACTGATACCTTTGAATGACATCACATTAGTATCCCTAGGTAGCTGAGTTAAAGATGAAGTGGACTCATTAGAGAATTTCCCATCCATGACTTGATAGTTTTAAGTAAAATACAGAAATTAAAGTCAGCAGAACTTGCTGATGGATGAGATGTCAAGAGTAAAAATGAGAAAGGAAATGTAGGTGACTCCATATACAGTGCTGAGTGATGTAGAAAACTGGTGCTGCTTCTCCTTAGAAATGAATAGCATGTAGTGGGAGGAAGCCAGCCCATTGCAAAGGGAAGAAATCAATGCTTTCAAAGTCTGAGAAGGTTCTTCTCCAGCCCCATGCCTTTTCCACAAGGGAAAATGTAGACCTGTGGGGCTCCACCCATCAATGTTTGAATCTTTTAAAATAGCAGTATTTAATAACCATCACTCATGGAAGGGGTAAAATGAGATGGATATTGACCTATAAAAGCAATTCTCCAGGTAATATATTCTTTAATTTAAAATTCTTAAGCATGTTCATTAGGTACAACTTGGGGGTAGAGGTGGGCGGAGGGAAAGTAGGAGAGAAAGGAGAGAAGGAGGTAACCAGTTTGACAAAAAATGTGCTCATTACCTTACTTATGTAACTGGAACCCCTCTGTACATCACCTTGACAAAACAAAACATTATTTTTCCCTAATATTGCTTAAGAGAAAGGTAAGTTTTTCTCTTTAGAGGTAGAGTAGTTTTGTTAGGTAGTAGTTTTGTTAGTAACTTTGCTGGAGGGCTTGCCACAGACCAAAACAATGTGTTATGAAACTATTTCAGTATCAAGGGAGATTGGGTTTTTAGGTAGGGGAGATGGAGAGAACTCACACTAATTATTTATCTACTATTACCTTCAACCTCACATAGAAGACATGCAAACTTGAAAACAAATTCTACAAACAGCTATACCTATATGAAGACAGCTAAACCTATATTTAGACAAATTAACTTAATCAATTGGGTGGTATTGGAGTTTGAACTCAGGGTTTTTTATTTGCTTGGGAAGTGCTCTATTAGTTGAGCCATGCATTGACGCTAGCTCTATTTTGCTTTTGTCTTTCAGAGAGGGTCCTGTGATTTTGTTGAGGGGCTCAGATTGGAATCCTCCTATTTACATCTCCCATGCAGCTTGGATCATGGCCTCAAACTATGATCTTACCCTTAAGTAGCTGGGATTCCAGGTGTAAAACACCATTCTTGCTTGATGCTTCCTTAGATCACAACTGGTATTTATTGAGCACAGGTACAGTAGTTTTAGGTTATTGCCCTGAGAAGGATAATTATTTTCTCTAGAAAGTGCATCTCTCCCCCTTGATAAGGCCAAGGATTTAGAAACACTTGTAGTGAATACAATGTCACAAAAGCAATGCCATGCCCAGTTGTTGTAAGTAGTTCTACAAAGAGACCCACATGAAGATCTTCCTGTCAGTAAGGAAATGTCTTCTGCTGGCAGTCACAGCACTGAGCTTAGAGGTGTATATGACAGCAGTCTTTATCAACAGCTCAACTCTAACTTCACCCTCATCTTCAACCAGGACAAAACTTTCTCCTAGACCCCCAAACTATGCTGAGATAATTAGTGATCATAGCCTTAAACTGCTAATATTGAAATAATTTTCTCACCATAGTAAAATCTCTAATGTACATGCATTCACTTGCTTTGCTTTCATTATGAATATTTATCTTAGAGGCAAAGATCCTCGTTACTTAGACTCATCACGGAAAAACTATTATTAAATTTTGGACTCGGCTCAACATATCTACTTTCTAATTCTTACACCTAAATTACTGCCTGACAATTTAGACCTCTCTAGAATGAATTGTGGTCATTCTTAACGTTTCTGCAACTTCTACTTCCTTGAGTTTTCTTTCCGGCCATTTTTCTTATGGCTTCAACAGACAATCCTGTGAAGAGTTGATGTTAATATATGGTGCAGCTGCTTCAAACAACCTGCTGCTTTGGTTACAGCTGGGAACAACCAGCTCTCCCAGCATGATCTGGTTAGCATTTTGATCTTTACCAACATTTTCCTCTCTGAATGTCACTGCAGGAGTGATGGATGTCATAGCCACACCTTAGGCATCATTTGTACACCTATTCTGTGCTTTGCCTTTGTTAGTGAAACCACCATCTGATGCCCACACATTCTAAACATGTACCATTTCCCCTGATTTGCATTTGAGTACACATCAAGAAGGAAGTGAGTCTAATCAGATTGTGCTAGGTATGTACTGAGAAAGTATCTGGGATAGGAATGAGAAGATAAGTCTTGCATTTGTGCAAGGGCCTCTCTTATATTATTAATAAATGTTTGCCTCCTTGACAACACTTGTAAATGAATGACTGTAGTAGAGAGTAGAGAAGAATTAGAGGAAGGGCTGGGATCCCAAGGCTATCCTTTTAAAGGGATTATATACCACTTCTTTTTGAGTGGTATAATCTCTAGTATTTATTGAGTCCTTTGTCTCAGTTTTTCCTAAATATTACACATACATACAGAAGAAAGAGGATAGAAACTTAGAAAAAGGTCCCAGGTCTATAGATAATCAGTATTAGACTTGGGATTAATATGTGTGTGTGTGTGTGTGTGTGTGTGTGTGTGTGTGTGTGTTCTCTGGTGATACACATACAATCTTACCATTGTATTCCTCCTGCTATAACTAATAACACATTAATAACCAACAGAAGGCCATGGTATAACCCCTGTTTTCACTGTTTTGATGTTGGTATAATTTGGGGAGGGGAAGAGAAAACAACAACGTGTTTAAATAGGGATACAGGTGGACCCATTTTGCAACAATGAGATGTACAAGACATTATGTCGAAAAGCGAACTTTATTTACAACTTTGGTGCCTGGTGGGGGATCAGGGGCAGATGGGAAGGGATGGGAAGGGGAAACAAAGAAGGAGGCAACAATGTTTGATAAGAAATGTACTCATTACCTTGCTCATGTAATTCTAACCCCTCTGTACAGTATTTTCACAATAATAATTTTTAAAAAGACAACAGAAGGGACAAAGTAAAGCTGGAAATTGTAGCCAAACACAAAATGAAACCATGATGAAAATACTGCAATAAAAGGAAAGGATAAATAAAATATTCATAAGTGGTTTTAACAAAGGACTTCCACATAAAGAATAATCGTTGGTCCATCAAACACAGGTAGAAGAAGTCATATTCATAAGTGCACACAATTCACCAGGTACTTTGGCTTTACGGTTGGTGCAAGGATTTTAAGAAATATCTGTGCTAAGAATTGTCTTTATGTCTATTTTATATATGAAACGTCTAAGGCTCAGAGAAGCTAAATAACTTGCCAAAGGCACACAATAAGAACTAAAGAAGGAGACAGGCTTGACAAGCAGTCTGACTCATCTACCATAATCTCAATCACAAAACAATACTGCTTTCTGTCTCAAATTGATGTATCTTATCAAGGTACATTTTTAAGGAACAATAGTGTAGATCCTGATATCAAAACAAATGACACAAATGAGGAACTTCTGTTAAAGATAAAGAGAAGCCTTTGTTACCTAATCAAAATCCTATGCTATGAAGTGCATTTCAAGCTCCATTTTCTCTCCAAATAAAACATGATGGTGACTATGATTAAGACAATATACCTATACAAGAAAAGCATCTTATTTGGGAAGTTAGTGTATAATATTTAATTTAAGGTCCAATGAAATATCAATAAACTATATTGTTATCAAGTAAAAATGAATTCGTGATTCTAAGTGAATCAATGCAAAAAAATCAGTCTTAATGTAATTGATGATCTTATAGATTTCCATACATTTCAGTTAGATTCTATATTAATTCAATGAATTATGTTGGTTGAGGGAAGGGATTACATAGAAAACACACAATTGAGAGAGACACACAACTTTGAAAGAATGTCACCTCCCTATCTTTAATCCTTTGTTAGATGTAATTCTGGGTGAATATTATATCAATAGATCCCACCTTGTTAATTACACAAATTAGAGATATCAATTTTCCCAAATTTTGTGACTAGGAGTTGCTGTGATTCAATGTGACCACTTTAAAGTATGTGTCATGGTAGAAATTACCCTGATCTGAATCAAAAGGTACATTTAAAAATATTTTATTATAAAAGTGATATACAGAGGGGTTACAGTTACATAAGTCAGGTAAGGAGTGCATTTCTTCTTAACAGTATCTCCCCCTCCCTCATTTTCTCCCAGTTTTTCCCCTGCCACCCCCCTTCCTCAAGTTGTATAGTTAATTTCCAACATAGTGTCTAGTGAGAATCACTGCTGAATTGGCTCACCCTTTGTCCCACTGTTTCTGTGCTTCTCCTTCCCCTCCCCAAATCAGATAAATATATACAAGCAAAGGGTACAGAAATCAAAAGCAGTAATGAAAGGGAATGAACCAAAGAACAAGGGAAGAAAAAAAGACCCACAAACAGTACAATAAAAAATTACAGTTGGGGGCTGGAAAGGTGGCTCAGTGGTAGAGCACTTGCGTTGCATGCCTGAAGCCCTGAGTTCAATTCTTCAGCACCATATAAGCAAAAAAGGAAAAAGCCAGAAGTGGTGCTGTGGCTCAAGTGGTAGAGCGTTAGCCTTGAGCTGAAGAGCTGAGGGACAGCACCCAGGCCCAGAGTTCAGGCCCCACGACTGGACCCAAAAAAAAATAAAAATAAAAATTGCAGTTGATGGTAAGGGGAAAACAAAGGAGGAGGCAACAAAGCTTGATAAGAAACGTACTCATTACCTTGCTCATGTGATTGTAACCCCTCTGTATGGCATTTTCACAATAAAAAAACTTATTTTAAAAAAATTACACTTGGACATGACAAATTAAATAGTACTCTGAACATTCACACAGTGATACCAAAGGAGGATATTCTTAGGAGAGGATCACAAGGACTCAATAGCTATATGTATGTGATCATATAAAATGATGCTGATTGGAATGAACTTTAAAACATACATTTTTGAACTGTACAACTATCTTAACCACATGTAGTTACCAAATAAAAAAGGAATTCTATTTAATTTTAAGTCCACAGTCTATCATGGGTATTTTTACCAGTGTGCTTTAGTATAATAATGTTTGAAATAAATTCCAAGTGCAACTTACTTATAATCCAATTTTAAATTCAAATTTAAATGTCCATCCCATTTCTATTTTAGAAAAAATCATAAGTCTAAATCTTTAACAGCAAAGGTAGTTAAATAACCATTTCTTATCTACCTGACAGTATTGAGAAAATTAAATAAAAGAATGGATATAAAATCTGTGTCATATGCATCATTTGTGTCAAGGATTGTATCAACAATTTCTGAATTTATTTAAATAAACCTAAAGGCTCATATCCTTAAATGATACAGCAAATAACCCTTGCCCTTAATGATAACATTCTTTCCACTGAAAATGCCAATTTTGATTTAATTTAGATAACTGTTTCTTTGTGATTTATTTGCCAATTATGATTAGGTCAATCAAACAAAAGTTTGATTGAGAATATACTCACTCATTAGAGATGTAGGTTCTGTTCATTTAGGATGCAATTGTGGATTCTTCCACATGAGAAGTATCTTGACAGGGTTTGTTTTGTGTTTTTTCTGGTTATATCAGAAATGAATAAATGAATAACCATGTATGGTGATCATGCATATCTGTAATCCCAGCACCCTAGAGTCTGAAGCAGGCTGGCTGCGAGAATGGCCTATAAGACCTTGTCCTAAACAAACAAATAAAATCATAACTTGAAACACAAAACAAAAGCAACTACTGAGAAAGATTTCTGTTCAACAATGTAGACATTACTCATTTCCTTGTACATTTAAAGCTTATAAACAAAGTTGGAAATAGTGCTTTACTAACTGTGAGAATCTGCCCTAATATTCTGAATTCTTTTTAAAAACCTGAGTAAGCTGCATGGCGGCATGCATCCCAGCATTCAGGAGGCTGAAGCAGCAGGACTGAGAACTCATGAGACTAGCCTGGGTTATACATCAAAACTCAGTTTGAAAAAAGAAAAGAAAGACAAAGAAAGTAAGAAAGAGAGACAGAAACAGACAGAAAAAAGAAAGAAAGAAAGGAAGGAAGGAAGGAAGAAAGGAAGGAAGGAAGGAAGGAAGGAAGGAAGGAAGGAAGGAAGGAAGGAAGGAAGGAAGGAAGGAAGAAGCCTGAGGGAGAAGATAAATGAGTTGGAGAAGTATTACTCGGAGATCCTGAGTCATCCACATTTTAGAAATGACAGCAAAACTGAGTAAATTGCATTCATATCTGGATGAGAGTGAATAGGGAGATTGAACTCAATTTTATATGCTGATTCAATTAGTCCATATTTACATAAATAGAATCTATGGGTGGTACAGATGTCAGCAAAATATTACATAGCAGTTAACATGAGCTTCTGTCTCAATTCTCATTGCAAAATCCTGGCTCTCATTCCAATTCCAATTTTGAACCACAATAAAACCTTTTAAAATTCTATCAGTCTGCACTACTTTGCATAAAGTTTAGATTTAACTGTATAGATCTCTTATTGGAAAAACTACTGGTCAATAGACATCTTAATATTGAAAAGTAGCAAAAGCCAGATTGGTTATAATAGTTTCAAGCTAATTTTCTAGTGGACCTTGCAAAAATTTAAATAATTGAATTTTATTATTATTTGATGGGTGACTGTGCCTCAGATTTGCTTGTCAGCTGAAATTTATTTTCCAAGTAGAGTAAAAGACCAAAAAAAATGTTATTCATTGCTATAACCATTTGCACATTTTCCAAGCATATTTGTAAAGCTACAGAGCTAATTCAATAATTTATTGAAATTATCATAAAAGTTCAGCAAATCAGGCATTGCACTCAGATCCTGATCTATGCTAGATTTCCTGTTTTTACGAGTCAGCAGCTTTATAACTATAACAATTTGAATTTCAAATGTTAAATTTATATCTCATATAGCCCTGGAATGCATAAAAAATGATGAGAGGGCACCCTTTAGAGAAATTTAAAAAGAATTGTGCATTTCATAATTTGATATATGTAACATAATCCATTATACACCAGGGTTCATGTTGTACCAGCAAATGTAAAGGGAAATGTAGACTCTTGTCTATGCCCAGCATGAGACAATACAACAGAGACCCGATTCCTTGATTTATAAACCGCCTCCCTGGTTTGCAGCTTCCTTTTTTTTTTTTTTTTTTTTGCTCTTGGAAGACCAGGTACCTGTGTAACACACTAAAGGCCTCTGTGGACTTAATTACTATGTTAGGGAAGGAAGACATGCCAAGCCAAGTGAGCAAAAGAGCTTTGTAGCCATCTCTACTGTATTTATAGAGAATTTATAGAAATATTTACTCCACAGCCAAGCAGAAGGCCATATTCTCTGTCCTTTGAAATGGCTTCTTTCCATACTTTTTGTTGTTTTTGTTCTTGTTCCCCAATCTATTTTTTGCTACTCCTCTACCTTTCCCACAATATGCTTACTATGTTGTCCAACTTTCTATGGTGTTTTCTTAGGGCCCAATTATACAGTCATGTAAAAGCAGATACTGCTAACACAATTCATTTGTAGTTCTACTGACTATTAAAATGAGTGAGAATATGGGCTTGCTCTAAAACTCATACTATCTCAAGTGTTTTTCAAATGACAAGGAAAAAAGGCAAGCGTGAATAATCTCATGATGATTATTTTCTGGGACCAGCTATATAGAGACTTGAATTCGAATTATCTTCAAACTCTGTTTAGGGGTATTAGTTTAATTCCTTTAGTTTCCATTTCCTAGAATGTAAGAAATAATATTTATTATTTTTATTTTGTTTTACTATTTTTGTTTTATTATGAAATACAATATTATAAGAAGACATTATAAAAGTAGAAAAAAACCTATATTATGAAAGCACACAGAAAATCGATTAAATGCAGTTCTTCGTATAATTCTACTCTACCTCTTTGCTCCATTTATCCTTTTCTTATTTCTTGTTGTGATCATTTTAAATAAATTAGCACCAAACAATACTGAAAAAAATTTATGCTTTGAGAACTTGGAAAATTTTATTTGAGGCCACAAATTTGTTCATAAAGGTATCTGACATTTGATATAGTAATTGCTTAAAGAAAATTTTCTATGTTCGGTTTTCAACCTCATGCAAAATAATTAGTTAATTAAATATCTGACTTGGGAGGCTTTACAAAGTGGTGGGTACCTGAGAAATTGAAATTATTTCCATATTTACGGAGACCCTTCATACACTCAAAAGTGGCTTAAATTGTATTTTATAATCAATCTTGCTCAGGAAGCATCTTGCCCAAACCAGCTGTGTTATATTATAGAAAGAGTGTAGTAAAACTGATTCAGAGACATTTCTACACCATTTAAAGATCAACAGGCCTTTAATTGCCAGACCAAGTCTTTAAATTCTTCCACCCAGATTAAAATAGCAAAAAACAAATGAACTAAAAAAGACTTTCTATAAAAACACAAATCATAAACTCAAAATCTTCAGAGATGGCTACTTCTCTAATTGTGCTCAGTTCACAAGGAAAAATGGCCCTCCACCTGTATCAGTAATTTAGAAGTAGTGTGAGCTCAAAGCACCACAATGTTGTTCAGTATTAAGATAAAATTTATTCTCCTAATGTTCACCCACTGGAAATCCCTTGGGGGATGAGAGAGGAAGAGTGGGGAGTGGAGAAGAGGAGACCCATCTAGGCATTAACACAAAAAGAAGCAAAGATGCATTTCTCCAAACTGTAGCCTTTGAGTCAGAAACAAACAAAAAAAGCCACTGTCTATGCAAGGTGGAGCCAAAGACGGAAATAGTTTTGCTCCGGCACAAGCACAAACTTGATGATACTGAATCACTGAAGAAGACTCCAAGGAGGCAAATCACAGTGATGGCGTTCAAGTGTAATAGTCAATCATTTGATTGGCTCAACAAATGCTGGAAAATTTAATCTCCTTCATCCTCCTTTTTTTTTCTTATAAGAGCTTAGGTTTGAGAAGGGAAAATGATGATTATTTGAAACTATGAACAACTTTTAAAGTGAAGCGATAAACCAGAATTTATTGTAATCATTTTTTGCTTTATAATAGGAAGTATAAACAGGGTTAGCTAATCTAGAGTCGCAGTTTAGCCAATCTAACTTCCTTTCTTTCAAAAGAGGAAGAGGAAGAACTGGACAAAGAAGGACAAACAAAATGGAAGGGAGGGGACAAAAATGTTAGGAAAGAAAAAAGGGGCGGAAAGGGGAGGACAGGGCAGAGGAGAGGAATGGAGAAAGGAAAAGAGGCCGAAGGAGGAAGGACTGGGAAGGGAGGGGAAGAGGGAAGTCGAATGGGGTAGAGAAAGCAGAAGGGGAGGAGGAGGGGAGAGGAGAGGAGAGGGGAGGGGGAGAGGAAGAGGAAAGGAGAGGAGAGGAGAGGAAAAGTTGGTGTCACAACTTACATATTCACTCAAATACAGTGTGCATAGCTAGGCATCATCTTTAGAGACTTTGCCATCTGCAGCCACATTTACAAGCTCGCCTGCATAGCCCACTGCCTCCCATGCATCTCTGGTGACTCTCTGGAGAGTCTGAACTTCAACTCTGAAGCTGTCAGCTGGTAAGTCACTCGGTGGCCAACTTTGACCTCTGTCCCTAATCCACTCAGACACATTCCAGGCCGTCGCACCGGATCACCCTCTCTGGTTCATTGCGCACCACTCCAGCCAGCAATTGGCATGTCCTTTTCCCCATCTGTGTGTTGTAGTGTAGACTGGGTCAGGAGAGATGTCACTGTTTCTCTTCCTCACTCCTGACAGCTCTCTGATTTCCAGCATTTAACTTGAAAAACACTCAACTTGCAAAAGCCCTGAAGTCAAGTGACAACTATGTCGGTAAATTTAGCATTGGGAGAATAATTTTAGCTTGTTTATTGGTTTATGGGGATGCTGAAATGCCCTTTTAAACAGAGGATGCCTCTGTCTGGTTTCCCCGGCTTTTTCCATCTTCCTGAGTATAACAAATGGTCGTTAGTACCATTATCCATTCTTCAAGGCTCATTTCCAATGCCACCTGCTTCGAAAGGCTTTCCTTGGCTGTCCCAAAGCCAGTGAAGATTAATCACTCTTATGTCATCTCTAAGCATTTTGGCACTCAATATTTCCTCTATGTAATGCTTCCAAATGAACACAAGGATTTACAACTCGCTGTGTTCTCTGCTTCAGACATTTCATCAGGTGCTGCATATTTAGTGCTGAACAGATAGTCTGATAGCGCTCATGGTCTAGCAGGGGATCCACATACGAATTTGTAGTTAAGAAACATGAGTAGCAAGGAAATAAAGCACCTAGAAGGAGACAATTATTAATTATCTCTTAAGAAATGTCAAGAAAAGTCAAATGAAAGAAGGGCCATAATTACAAGTACAAATAGACCAGACTGAATTTTCTTTCCAGCAGTTACTACATACTTGATCTTGAGCACAGTGGTTAGTATATTTAATCCAATGTATATCCTCATCAAATTAGTGATAAACTGCTGTAAGGAACTAGCATGTTCATTTTAGGGAGTCAGCCCCTTAATTAAAGGGGATTATAATTGTCACACACCTATGATTTAAATAGAGCAGGCTTCATTCATTCCTACTAGAAAACAGAGGCCACCGCAAATATAAATCAGAATGAAGTCACTATCAGTAATTTTGGTCCTTCATCAATAGCCCCACAGACACAGTGAAGGAGTCAATGACATTGACATTAATGAGTCGAAAAGGAATGAATTTAAATGGTCATAGTAACTAGCAATTACTAATGATGAAACAACCTTCCCTCTCAGACTCTTTGTTATTTAAATGTGGTATGTTATTCCACTGAACAAAAACCCTCACCTCTTACCTTACAAGGAATCAGTGTGTGTGTGTGTGTGTGTGTGTGTGTGTGTATGTGTGTGCGCGCGCACGCGCACATGCACGTGCATGTCTGTGTCGGTGTGGGGGGAGCATGTGAATGTATTGAGAGGTTATCAATCCAAAGATGCTAAGATGCTCTTTGTCACTTCCATGTGGGCCCAGGGCAATGGTGGCACAAGGCAGTTGGTTACCTGATACTGATACTTTTCCTACTGTTCTGTTATCTAAATGCATTCTAACTGATGGCTAAATGGGGAAGTGAAGGTCAGTGAAATCCTATTCTCTCTTTCTTCTGTTTTCACCTTATTTACCTTTATTCAATCTAATTTGCACAGCCAAACCTAAACCCAATAGTGCCAAGGAAATGTATTTTCAAGTTGTAATTCATATCTAACTGCTGTCTAACTTACAAAATTAGAAAGAGGTTTAGTCCTGGCTTACATACAGCTTCTGAGATGGACAGGCAAAGAGACCTTGCAGTTTCGGTGGGTTCACTGATGCATGCATGGCAGGTGCCAGCAGCCTCTGCTTATTTGGCTAATGCACCAAGAAGAACAGCCCAACAGAAGTGCACAAAGGTAAGCCAGAACTCTGTAGCAACTTCTGTATTTGTGTCCCTCACCCCAATGAATTTCATACTGTAAAATCCACAATTTCCTTTTGGTCTCCAACTTTATGTGAGTTATGAGAGTTCCCTTGGTTGGGGACTGGGGGAAGAGGGGAGGGAGGAAGGAAAGATTGATTCTAGATTGTGGACAAGTTATACAACATAATAAAGAATGAAGAAGAACATAGCCAAGAGACATGTAATCCTAACTATTCAGGAGAATGAGATCTGGAAGACTGAAGTTCAAAAAAAAAAAAAAAGTCTACAAGAATGCATCCCCAAACAGCTAAATGTCAGGCTGGAGGCATGGTTCAAGTTGTAGGGCACCATGTGAACAAGAAAGCCAATGAAGAGGGGGAGCTCCTGAGTTCAAGCACTATCTATATGAATGAATGATCAATTTGAAAGGAGAGACGTATTAATTTAATTCTCCTATGTTATTTTGTGAAGGGTAGCTGCTCAAAGAGCTAGTGTGACACAGGAATGATGCTAAGTTTCAATCACCTTTATTTTTAAGATGCTGCTAGAACAAATTATATCATTTATTCTTTATCATAAATCTATTTTCAAGGGTGAAACTCTGAGTTGATCAAATTTTTATAATTTTGTTCAATATTGACATTGTTCATTATTTACATATTAGCTTAAAAAGAAATGTGATTCTGAATTATAGATCTTACAGAGAGTTTAGACAATGCATATGTGGAACCCATGCAAAATAAGCGTGTGTGTGTGTGTGTGTGTGTGTGTGTGTGTGTGTGTGTGTGTTAGTAGTGGGGCTTGAGTTTAGTCTCTGAGCACTGAGTACTGCTTTAAAAATATTATTATTATTACATGTAACAAGTTTTAATAATACAAAAGGGTTTCAATTCAACATGGTCATTTATGAATATAATGCCCTTAACTTTTTCTGGCACAGCTCCATTTCAGCCTTTCTGTGGTTAATTGAAAATGTCTTACCGACTTTTCTGCTTAATGTTGGCTTCAAACTGATCCTCAGATCTCAGCCTCCTGGATAGTTAGGAGTAAAAGTGTGAGCCACCAGTATCTGACCCAAACCACCATTTTTTAACTTAGAAGAAAAAATATATTCCTAAATATACATTTTCATTTACTCATTATATCTTGAAAAGATAATAAAAAACTTTCACAGGGAAAAGTTGAAATAATTGTTTGATAAATATTTATAAATCCTTCACCTAGACATATCAATGAAAATTTTATCATATTATATTCTATCTCTTTATCATTCTGCTTATGTTTGCATTCATATTGATATCCATTTGAATAATTGTGTGAGAGTAAATCACATCATTCCTCTGAGTAGAACAGATCATAGAAGTTGTATCACTGAATACCAGGAATAGACTGCACTTTATAAAAAGAAAACAAGTCTCGACATAATGTCTTATACATCTCATTGTTGCAATGGGTCCACCTGTATCCCTATTTAAACAATTAGTTTTTTCCCTTCCCCTCCACAAATTATACCAACATCAAATACAGTGAAAACAGGGGTTATACCATATCTTGCCCATGTAATTGTAACCCCTCTGTATGGTATTTTCACTATTAAAAAAAAACAAGTTTTAATTTCAAATATTTTTACAGCATCACAAAGAATCACTGACCAACTTATTTATGCCCCCCTTCCCACATGTGAAGCTCACGAAGTCTTGATTCATCTCCCATGTCATCTATGTGTGCTCCACGTGCTGTAATTACATAAAAAGGACTTTGTATTTGCATTCTGTTCTCTTAGCCATGGTTCTCTTCTTAAGATGGCTACAAAGTCTTTCTGTATTTCCATGCAAATTTCTATTTACAGAATTTCATGTTTATTGTATTTAAGACAATCTTGACTATGTATTTGTGAGCCACGTTCATATTGGTACTTTCTCTTCTCTCTTGGGATTAAAAAAAAAATAGAACAGCAACTTTTTGAACCAGCAGCCTCAGATGTAGCACTGTATTGATAAACCTCTCTATAAAATGGCAATTCTTTTGTACAAAAGCTTTAATAAAAATACTAAATATAAATAAAATTTAAAAATTAATTTTAAAAGCTAAAAAAATACATGATTGACCCACAATATTTCATTTTTATATAGTGGTTTTAGATTATAATGTAAAATAGATGAAAATAAGTTTCCTGAAACATCATATATACATATTTATTATTTTAAAGAAATTTTACTTTGTAAGGCATGCATGATTAAATAAGTCCTAAAGGAAAAAAAATTCTTTATATCTAGTGTACTTTCCACTTCTTTTCTCCCCCCCCCCAACTTAGCTTTTTTCATTGTTATTATCAAGTAGTTGAACAAAGGAGATAACATTTAACAAAGCAGTTTGTGAATACAATGTATCTTGATCAGTATTTCCTTTTTCAACTTTGCCTTCCTTTTCAGCCTTCCCTCACCTATCCATACCTTCCCTCACACTTCTTAATTTTTATAATTGAATTCTTTTATGTATGTGTGTAATTGATTGATTGATTGATTGATTGATTTGTCAGTCTTGGGACTTGAAATCAGGGGCTTGGGTGCTGTCCCTGAGCTCTTTTGCTCAAGGCTGGTGCTCTACCACTTTGAGCCACATTGCCATTTTCAGCTTTCTGGTGTTTAATTAGAGATAAGTGTCTCACAGACAATCCTTTCCCTGCTAGCTTCGATCCTCAGATCTCAGCCTCCTAATTGGTGTGAGCCACCAGTGCCCTGCTCAGATTGATTTTTTTATTGTGAAAATACCGTACAGAGGGGTTACAATTACATGAGCAAGGTAATGAGTACATTTCTTATCAAGCATTGTTGCCTCCTCCTTTGTTTCCCCTTCCTATCCCTTCCCATCTCCCCCACCACCTGCGCCAAAGTTGTAGTTTGTTTTTCGACATAACCTCTTGTACATCTCATTGTTGCAATGGGTCCACCTGTATCCCTATTTAAACAATTTGTTTTTTCCCTTCCCCTCCCCAAATTATACCAACATCAAATACAATGAAAGCAGGGTTTATATCATGGGAGAGGGACATACAAAGCAACAAAGAAATCATCTTATAAATATGTTAGAAACAATAGCAAGCAAGAAAAACCATTTGAGTCCTTATCTTAGGGTTCATTTCACCTAATATCAACTTATCTGACCGTTTTGTTTGTCTCAGACATATACTAATTATTGCAAATAAGGGAAACCACAGGACCTATGTTTCTTTGGGCCTGGCTTACTTCACTTCATATAATTTTTTCCAAGTCTTTCCATTTCCTAACAAATGGGGCAATGTCATTCTTTCTGATGGAGGCATATATACACAATGGAATTCTATTCCTCCAGTAGATTGATTTCTTGACTGCATTCTCTCTTTTCCTCTTCACTTGTCTACCTACTCCTTTTCACTTAACTAACCCATCTAATCCTTTTTGTGTTCCCAGTTTCTCTTTCTTTAGTCCTCTAGACTGCTTGATCATCCATAGATGCTTATCAAAGCAGTAAGATTGAAAGAAAAAAACTGTTTATCATAGAGCATTAATCACCTCAAGGTGACACAACAGAGGACAGCATTAATAAGAGCAAAAGATTTTAAAGTATTCTCAAATCAAAGTACAAATTGGGATTGTTGTGACCCACTGAAATTTCCTTGTGTGCCATTGTTGACAACGCATTTTATTCTTCCCTTGAGTACTGGTGAAGCATTGGCATGCATTAGACTCTATTAATACAAATGATGTGGAAATAATAACAAGCAGATGTGAGTTCTTGTCTGTGTAGACTCTACATCTGAGTTGGAGGAGCACAAAGTAACAAATATGTGAAATATATAGCATGTTGTATCGCAGGGGAGAAATAAAATAGAGTAAAATTATTGTGGAAATGAGATTGTTCCTTTATGGTATAGACCAGTAGGTCCTTGATAAGGAGAGATCAGTAGGAAGATGGAGAGCAACTGAGGTTGCTATACAAATGTTCTGCCCATGGAGCTTGTTTACCAAGAACAAGAAAACTTACTAGAGAGAGATGAAGCAAGGTGAGAGATGAGGTCAGACATAAGATTAACCAGAGGATGAAAGGGCAATTGGCAGTGGGCTTATCTCATAAAGTTTTGAAAACTAAAGAAGCATTATTCTTTATGGTATAAGAAAATAATTGGGGAATGTTGAAGAGAGCGGTGAAATTAAATTTAAAAAAATATTTGTATCCAGTTTTGAATTTGAGCCTCTTGTTCATGCTGCTTGCTTGCTTGCAACTGGTGCTTTACCACTTGAGCCACACTTCTTGTTGGCTAATTTGAGATGGAGTCTCAAGCAATTTCCTGCCTAGGCTGGTTTTAAAGATAGATCCTCCAATTCTCAGCCTCCTAAATAGGTAAGATTACAGACAGGAGCCACCTATACCTTGCTGGCATTTGATTTTGTATTAACATCATAATGGCTGCACTGTAAGGAACTAAATCTAGCTAATGATTGTTTTATAAGAAAATATGATACGCTTCTCCTCATTGTGGTATTGGTAGAAATGAACTTGTCTACCTTTCAGTCACCACATCTATAAAATAAGGGCGTTAACCCTCTAACATAATCAGAGTGTTGTGACAATTTCCTTAGGAAATGAATTTGATCTCCTGGGTCAGATTCTAGCCTAACTATGATCAGAGAGTTAAGGGTAAAAGTGTAATGAGCTAAAAAAGAAAATAATCACACAGATAAAGTGTACAGACTCCACTGCAAACCTCTGTGTATTTTTAGTTCTTAAAATTAACTACTTTTTTTTAAAGACTCATGAGTAAATGGATATCTAGTTAGGGCCACATTTTCAGCCTGGTCTCGAGTGTTTATACATTTAATATTTGTTTAACAAGAAATCTATAGCTAGTTAATTAGATAGCATGCTTAATATCTCATTTTCTTTAGTCGTGTGGGTAAATGCTAATTAAATTCCTGAGCATTCCTCACAAGTGTAATGTAATAATAGGAACATCGTCACACACTTATTGGTTCTGCAGATTTGAATTAATTACATTGAGAGTAGATTTATCTTTCATATACTTATATCTCAATAGGTGCCTTTCCCTGACAATCATGGGGGACTTAATTTCCATACTGCCACCTTATTAATTCTAAATTAAATATGTTTAGTAGGAGTTTAAAATTTGCTGAAGATTCAGATAGTGATACTTCTACACATCTGGATGTTAAATTCTACTTACCTGAAGTTCCTGTTGCCTTATGCTACTAAAAATAGTATAAGGATAATTAACAAGGCAAAAGGAAAGATGACAAAATTTAATTTGGAAGCTACTAAATAGTACTTTATCAGCACCCTGAAGGGAGATTACTAAGGTGTCAGAAGAAGGGACCTGATGATCAGGTTAACCTTCTTCTACTCCACCTCTGGCTATGAGATGAGATTTTACAAAAATAAAATATGTGTTCAAGTCTTTTGTGCTATTTTTTCTCCATTCACACTGTTACTTCAGCCTCAATCCTGATCTTTCTCATGTGAGCTGAGTAGTAGGGAGGTTCCTCAAAAGACTCCACATTGAGCTCCCTTATGACCCAGCAATCCCACTTTTGGGCATTTACCCGAATGATCACAAACAAGACCACACTAAAGATAACCAGCACAACTATGTTTATTTCAACATTATTTACCAGAGATTTTTTAATAAGTTTTTTATTGTGAAAATACTGTACAGAGGGGTTACAGTTACATGAGCAAGGTAATGAATACATTTTTTATCCAGCATTGTTGCCTCCTCCTTTGATTTCCTCTTCTTCCTCTTCCATCCTGTCCCTCCCACCTCCTCAACTACCCTCCCCACCCCCCCACTCCCCACCCCCCGCCTAAATTGTAAAGTTCTGCTAGTGATCTTGTTTCTATGTTCTAGTGAGCATTCATATAGCCAGACTCTGAGATTGTCATTCCTCTCTTAGGATGCTTTAACTCTAGAATATATTCAAAATTCTTATGGTAAACTTCCTATTAACCCCAACAATAACCTCCTTCATTCTCCCAATGACCCCTCCCCCACCAGCCCAGTGTGCTATGTGTACCTGTGTTTCCTTCCTATGCTGACATTTTCTGCTTTCTCTCTCAAAACTCAAGATGCACCCTGGTTGACTGTACGTATGTATATTTATGTTGCTCTTGAGTGATCATTTGCAAGGTCTATTTTATTTTTGAAGGGAGTGATAATGGTCAATAGGTGCGTCATGAAGAGAATGAGAAGCATTTATTCTTCCTCCTCTAATCATCATTTTCCTCTTGCATGTCACTTTTCTCTCCCTGAAGTAACAATCACATGTTACGTGGTCTCGAATTTGGTGTCTTCTTGATCATGAAATACCTAATATGTGTTTACCACACTTCTTCACTTATGTGTTTAACTCGCTTAATTACTTTCTCAGTGCCTAGTCAGCAAGTTATATACTGGACAACAGCATGCATCATGGTATGGGTAGGAAAGAATGGACCAATTGAAAACTGGGAGTCATAATGAGATTAATTCTATGCTAGTGATAGGATAATGGTTCAGAGTACCTGGAGCCCTGTGCTCTGGAATCATACAGCTTGATAACTTATCTAATAGCTAAAAGCTCTTCATTAAAAATAGGGGCAGATAAGATTCTATGAGGATGTAGATATTCCATTAAAGGAGTTGTATTATCTATACCTACTCAAGCTATTAGAAAATTGTCTATCTCAACAGGTGAGTTTGGAAAATAATCAACTTTAATAAACTTAAATAAGTGCACATAGTAATTGCTTATAAATCTTAGCTTTGTGTTAAGACACACAGTTTGTTTTTATTGTTGATCATGAAATAAGGATCAGTGTCCTCCTTCAATGAAGATAATTCCTGTTCTCTTATTTACCTGCCAATAAATAATAAATCTGTGGGACATGTAAATAAACAAGGAAAAAGTAAATAATTGAGTCTGTAGTTTCATCAATAAATCATATGTCTCAGGTTGGCAGGGAATTTATTTTTATCTGATGATATTGGTGTTGCTGATAACTTGAAAAATTTACAGAGATTTACATGTGGATATATCAAAGGGAATCACGGCAAGAAGAAGTGAAAATAATTTATAAGTGTGTGTATCTATATGACTGAATTACTTTTTTTGCAACACTTCAGAGATCTAGAGGACTGAACAGCTATGACACAAAATAAACTAGACAAGGATAGTTTCAGACTAGTTTTCTCACTTGTACTGTACTTAGTCATTTGCAATCTTAACTTTCTCAGGGTTTATCCTATTGAAGTTTGTGGAGTTGGAGTTTGAAAGGTAAGAACTAAGTAGAGATTGATTGGAAACAATTCAACAGGAGTCACAGGTTTTTGTTACTGGAACAAAGTTCCTGAGATAATTGCAAAATGAGGAAGGTTTATTTTGGCTCTCAGTTTTGAGGGTTTTTAGTTCATAATTAATGAGTTCTATTTCATTTAAGCCTGTCCCAAAGCAGCAATCAGTAGAAGATTGAGTGGTGAAGTGCAGAAAACTGATTATTTCTTGGTGCCCAGGAAGCAAAGACAGAAAAAGGAACATTCTGACATATCATATTCCTTCCAAATACACACTCCCAATGACCTACTTTGCAACCATGAGGTCTCCAACTTAGAGATTCCACCACTTTCCAATAGCACTCCTATACTTGTGGATCTTGGAAGACACCTTCCAAACTATCACACAGAATTAATGGCAAAAATAGAGCTCCAGTTCTTGAGTTTCTATGATTTTTGATCTGAGGTTTCCCAAACTGGGTTTCTATGAATAAGAGGCTTTATGATTGCTTCTCCCAGCCCTAAAGAAAGTGTGTGTTCAATACTTGCCATTGACACTGAAAAACACTTTGTTTATGTACATTTAAATATTGAGACCCTCTTGGTGTAGATTTGCTTTTAAAAGTTGTTATTCAATAATAGCTATGCTACTTAAAAATAACTGGTGATTGATTCTCCATTACTAGAAAATCCATTTTTTGCTTTGCTGAGAATTTTGTCATAGACAGCAGGTACCCTAGCATTTGAGTGTGGAATTAGTACTTCCTGTCTTCCTCAATCAATGTAGTTCTGTTTAAGATCAGGACAATACTTTCATGCTGGACACTCTGTCTTTACTAATTACTATCAATTATAACAAATTCAGTGAGTCTTCATTTTATCCTTTCTTCAAATGATCTTCCTGCTTTTTGGATTTGAGGTAATATTGATATTCTATCTCTCTAAAAACCACCTCTGACTCATTCCTTGGTTTCCAGTATTTTCTCCTGAATCTCTCCATGCTTCCTACTCGGCCTCCACTTCTATGGTCCCTGGGCTAAATTCTCTATCACCTTTTATACATCCTTGTTCTTGCACATGTGATGAGAGTGAAGTATATCAAATGTGGGATTCATCTATTGCTCTGTGTGTGGAAAACAAGGAGGAAATAACCTCTTTGGTCCTGTTAAGTCTTTGTCCATCTTGGAAATCATAATCTACTTAGACCATTTATTCATCTTCATATACTTTACTTGATACTCGGGATAATTTGAGTTTTAGTCTGTTCTTTATGCCATAAGTACACAAATTTTCATGAGCATCTGAATCAAATAAAGATCTTGGTTAGAACTTGGATTCCTGCCCAATCCTCCCCCCCCCCCTCACTTCCTCACCTAGAAGTTAGTTCCCTTTCAGTGGAATTGGATGGAATCTAAGAATTAGCATTTCTATCATGGTTCCAGATTGATCATGGAACTCAGGAAAGGCTCTCACACTGAGAAACATTGTTTCAAGTTCACTTGGTCTCTTATCAATCCTGTCCTTTTCTACCTCAACAGTTTTGAACTTCCTGTTTACAATTTCTAGCTATCACATCCACTGACAGTCACTCCAGAGAAGACTTTACTTATCTCTCAACTAACTGAATCATTTACTTTTATTTTTTTTAATTTTTATTTGAAAGGTGATGTACAGAGGGGTTACAATTACATATGTCAGGTAATGAGTATATGTCTTTTGGAACACTGTCACCACCAACCCCTTTCTCACTGAAGAATTACTAAGATTCTATTAGTCCCAGACACTAAATTTGTTTGGTTGTTATGGTTGTTTTCAGGAAAATTGATAACAAAGGCATACTTGGTCAGAGCAAAAGCTAGAAGGGATTCTGTCTTCTCCATGATAGACAACTGTCTCTGATTCCTTTGAATCTCCAAGTGTCATCCTATACCAAAATTATCAGTATTGCTTAGAATTTGATATAAATGCTGGTCTTAACTCCACCTTTGAAAAAAAATATTCTTTTTAATTAAGATCTTAGTAAATACTTAGATACTTTGTTTTATGATCCTTTACTATTCCTTTTCTGGGTGAAAATTCAGGTTCTATTAAACTGTGGATTTCCAAAACTATTTAATGAAAAATCTGGCCTGTGGTAGGAGGAAAGAAGGATCTGGCACAGGGTTGTTGCTTTTGGTCAAGATTTACATAGGGCATGTACAGCTTTAGTACAGTGCCTGACACAAGCTTGTTATCCTTTACAACAGGAACTAACTAGTGATTACTTGTATTGAATCAAATTGACTTCCCTAGAGTTCTCGCAGAAGTAAGAGTAAACTCTTAAGTAGCTCATCAAAATTGCAGAAAGATAGGAGGTAAATAAAAAGCCTTATGTCAAACAGATTGCTTTTATACTCACATTTTGTTCTCTTAAGAAGCATGATGAATACTGCCATTGTTTTGTTGAATGGATTTAGGTGTTTTCATTTGTCATTTGACAATGTTTTATTATTACAATTCCTTGAGAAAATGTTAGCAAAACGACAGACTCAAGATCATGAGTATTAGGTGGGAAAACTAGAATATATACTAACCTGCATAGAACTGAAAATCTATCAGTCCGTATTCAGATTCGATTGCCTACTCTTTGTATATAGCCTTATAGTCGATGAGGATTGTGGTTTGGGGGATTTGAGGTTTTTGAGATTTTAACATTTGAAATTTTATTCAGTTGGGATTAAATTTCAGAATTTTCAAATTTCAATGAGGCATTTTAACCTTTGGGGAATTCAAATAAAGACATTCAGGAATGTGTCTGTCAGGATTATTATTGACATGCTTAGAAATGAGGCTTGGAGGGACAGGAAAGAGTTGAATCCAAGATACTGATATTGATGGGAGAATAAAAAATCAGCAAAATCCATATTTACTTAGAAATCAGTGTGATGTTTGGAAGTAGGATTCCAAATATTAAGAATAATTAAGAATGAAAGTGATTAATTTTTTAACTGATTTTATTATAGAAACATGTTCCAAAAACTAAAATCAATTCATTTGAGAAACAAAGCCAAAGCACTAGGCTTGATTTAAAGCTGTCTGAATTATAAACACCAAAGAAGTATGTATGCAGGACAAGACGGGCCTATGGTTTCATTTTAATCATTAACAAACACTTGGAAAATGAAAATCCCCTGTGTTGAAGTCAAAAGCTTTTAGAGATATGTGGCTTTTATGAAGTTGAACCAAGTCAACTTACAAAGTTAGAACATCAATGAAGCCAACATTGGAGGAAATCTTAAGAGTTTATCTTGCCAATTTTTCCCACTTCATTTCCTAGAAAACTTGGTCTAGCAAACATGAGAATGACTTTCTGGAGCTCAATAATAGCCTGATTAGAACTAGCAATGAGTTCTTCAGTGGCCCACTTCCATGTCCTCTCTGTTACAAATCCAAACAGATGGGATTAACCCATGACACTAAATAGCTTTCCAGAAACCTCTCCTATATCATTCCTGTTTCACCATGAGTACAAGCCTGCTTATGGGAAAATGCAGGACTGCTTCTGAGCTGCCTGGAGGATATATTTGGTTATTGATGCTCTGAGAAGCCTGAGCTGTATGCTTTTGAAATGGGCAGATGATGACAACAGCTTTTCACTGAGGTGGTATTTTCTCCCCTAGGGCTTAACTGCGGGAGGTACATGAAATGGGAAAGGATTACTTCATTTTGTTTATTTATTTATTTATGTCGTCTTTTTACAAGCTGTGGTCATCAGCTCCTCTCATCAAACTCTGACCCACAAATTCAATTAGTGAGCTTTCCTGGAAGTTTACTCTTGGTTGAGGGTCACCTGCAGGAAAAGAAAGAATATATGCTGGCCAGAAATCAAAGCCAGTGCAAACATCCTCTGCTTAAATTACTTTCAGTCCATATTTCTATTAAATTTCCAGTAAAGTATGCTCAATAAATCATCCCATTTGAAATTAATTGTTTCAATGAGGCATTTAATTTTGCACAATCCATTGCTCAGGGTATATATTAGCTAAATATTTATGAGTTGATTATTTCCAAAGAAATCAGATTTGTTAAGGATGGAAAATAACCATCTTCCTATGGGATTTGCCCTAATTTTTTTCCTTTTTTTTCTTTCTAGGTGATGACTAAAATGTCAAGAACATTTTAAAGAACATTTGTATATATTATTTAAAAAAGGGAGCAAAATGAGTTATATTTTCAATTAATGTCCCATCCTGTTACCTAAAGCATGGCATAAAGTATGGCAGTTAAAAGCTATCAGTCAAGTTCATAGAACTAAAAT
The DNA here is from genome assembly GCF_024711535.1 of Dipodomys merriami. Classification (NCBI taxonomy): domain Eukaryota; kingdom Metazoa; phylum Chordata; class Mammalia; order Rodentia; family Heteromyidae; genus Dipodomys; species Dipodomys merriami. Next base: position 6,362,481 of record NW_027205715.1, on the reverse strand, counting down.
TGTCCTCCCCCAAGCAAATTATTCAATGTAGGGGCCCAAGCCAACCATCCTAAACCTGAACCAATAATTCCACTAAAAGGAAACAAGCATGCTTATCACCAAGTATTTAAATGATATAAAAAGGAAAGGAAATAAATCATTGTGCCCAGGTGTACCATACCTTAGTCAATAATTATTGGTGGATATATAATGAAAAACTTAAAGGTCACCTTGGAGACTTGCTGATAAAACTGTTATATATTGATAACTATTATTTTTTGCATGAAATCACAGGCTATTGTTTGTGCTTTTCTCCCTTCTCTTTTCTGTCATTGCAAAATCTTTAAAGGTAACCAGCAGGTTAGGTTGAAATTTATTTACCATCTGGACTCCAATACTACTGTTTTTTTTAAATTGTTATGATGATAGGAATAATTGTTAATAGTAGGATGGTGTAAATTAGGAGGGGAGGAAGGATGATAGCCAACAGGTTAGAAAACACAAGAACAATATTGGAAAAAAGATGATAGCTCTTCTATTTGTAATTTACATTATTAAGTTATACAGGTGGGACATAAAAGTTCACTTAATAAAGTTCAAAGTACTGTAATATTTAGCCTTCAGGAAAAAATATATGAATATATAAATATATAACATATATAATATATAAATATATGTTTATATTTAGATAATTTATATAAATATATTACACACATTTTATAAATATATAAATAATATATATTTCCAATTTTTCTTTTCTATGGAGTCAGGCACTGTGAATATTAGTCTCCAGCATTCTCCTTCAGTTTTATTCCACATCATTAATCAGGAGTCATACACACTAAGTGATTTTAAATATCTCAAATATTTTTAAATAAAAAGTTGAATTTGACCTGGGCATTGTAGTAAACACCTGTCATTTCTACACTTAGGAGGATCAAGAGTTGTGGTCAGATTAGGCTATATAGGAAGACCCTGTCTCAAAAACAAACAAGCAAAAAAAGATGAATGTGTATTTGTTACCATTATCTGCATGCAAATTAGTTTAACTCTTCACCCGTATACTTCTTATACTGAGATGTGAAGCATTAATCATGATAAACATATATCCTAGGACGCACGCAGAATTTCAAGGTACTTTCTAAAGTTCTTTACCCAAATGCACAAAAAATAATTAATTCATATTTAATTTACTCTTAAATTTATTTTCCATCTGCTGTCTCTTCATCCAACAGACACTGTCCTAGTTCAGGTCTTCATTATTTTCTCTTGTTAATTTTCTTTGTGGTCTGGCCTTCAGCGGTCTCTTCCTAACTCACTCCCTTACTGTCTAATTCACAACCAACCACTCTTCCTTTCAGGCTAGCAAGCCCTCCTAGAGCAACTTTTCTAAAATACCCGTATGACTTGTTCAAAAAGCATTCACTCCTGATAACAAAGTAAAATGTGAAAAGTTTCATGGGGCATAAAAGCCTTCTGAAATTTGTGTCAAGAATATGTCTCAGTGTAATTCCATAGAATGGCAAAATCAAATTCAATAAACACCAGGAAGTAGGTACTTGAAAGTGGTGGGGTGGGTCAAGTGGAAAGATGTAGGTGAAGGAAGAGGAGAAGAAGGGGAGAAAGTCACAAATTCAATGTATAGCCTACAAAATTAAGAAGAGTGAGGGAAGGAGGGGAGAGAAGAAGGGAGGATGTTGGAAGACTGACATTGATAAAGATGCATTGTATTCACAAACAGCTTTGTTAAATGCTAACTCCTTTGTATATATACTTAAAGTTGATGGTGATATTGATGATGATGATGATGATAATAATAATGATAATAATAATAATGAAGGAATACCTCTCCCCGCTCCATTACACACCATTTTCCAGCCAACTCTATGCTCAAGATAAAAGAATTGGAGAAGTATTATAGGTGTGTGTGTGTGTGTGTGTGTGTGTGTGTGTTGTGTTTGTTTGTGTGAATTTCTTCCAGTGTACCTTAGATTAAGTATTTCTAGAAGACAAAATATTTTGTCTGGGTCATGAGATTTGAGCCTTAAAATATTAAGAGTCTTCTAAACAGGGAATGCATTCTTAAAGGTATTGCACATAAATGATCATTAGGAATTTTATAGTACCTGAGTGATACTGTACAGAAAATAGTTGAGACTGTTAAGATCTTTTTTTGAAATGTCATTTATAAAATCTCATTGGAGGGATACATGATCAGGCTTAGCCCAAAAGAGTTCTAACATAATCTGCAAGTCTGAAATACCAGCCTTCAAAGATGCCACCATTTAGAAAAACCTGAGACATTTTCTAACCTATGTGAGTCAAATATCCCCATTTAAACCTCATTTTTAAAAGCTGACATGGGATTTTTATAGTGACATCTAGCTTGCGTGGATATCATGTGAAGTAAATGAAACAATACATAAAATGCAGTCAAAATAGGCATTAAATAAATGTCATTCCCCAACCTACCTCATTGCTTATAAAACATGTCATGTGGAATGAATTTGTCAAATGGTCCTGGGCACTCATTGGAGTGTGTCCCCAAGAATAGTACTTAAAAACATGTAACAATGTTTTTTTACTAGTTCTCTTCTTCAATTATATTTTATCTAGCATATCTTTTATTAAACTCATATTTAGTGTCACATATTTGGTTACATTCTTAATGATTTCAGATCAAGAAGTAGCGAGGTTATCTTAGATTTCAATGGACTAGTCAACAATGATTTTCCAAGAGCAGAATAGATGTAAATGTGATTTCAGAAGCTAATTTCTTCAGTATTTAACAATACAAACTATGAATTGCTGGGCTCTAATAAAGTCAAACTTCTGGACTGAAATTATAAGGTAGATATTACAGTGAAATCATTTCAATCATCCATCACGGAAAAAAAATAGTTTTATTTTTGTCATTATGTAAAGAGGCCACTTTGGCCTCCCATGAGCTTAGCTTTTAGGATGATGACAGTTGTTTATCTCACAAACACACAGAGCTCACCCTGTGCTTCACCTTTCCACACTTTCTCTGTCAACAGCAGACATTTATTATCTGCAGGAAGAAAGAGATTACCTTAAGCGTTGCTTTTACTATGATTAATGTGAAGCATAATCATTGAAGGGTACAGTTTCACAAAGGAAATAAATGCCTGCCTTTATGGATTATTGAAAATCATAATGTTTCATCTTCCAGAGGAAAATGAAATGATCAAATACCAGTTTGCAGTATTCAATGGAAATAGAGATACCATTTAGATACAGTCAGTGTTGATCCATAAAGCAGACAAACGCATTCTATGGTATTCATGCATGCATTAAGACTATTGAACAAGATACATTGTGCTATGGAGGACAGATTTAGAAGCAGAGTCAAACAAACCCTTTTCAAGTTCTTGATGTATTGGTAGACATGAAAGGTCACGATCATTTTTCTAAAAGCTTTATACTTATGAAACACTTAAAGACTCATTATTTGATTTGACCCAATCCAGATGCCTCAGATAAATGTGGGAGGATATCTTTGCTACACATTCATTTTTAGCATGAAGACCTGGCTACTCTCTTAATAGCTAAGATATATTCTAAGCCCATCCTTCCCCCTCTCTCTGCATTAATACCACCTTCCACTTGGATTCTATCAAGCGCTTTCCTGGTCTACTTTATGTCTCCTCACTGATCTATTTCAATTTGGGTCTTGTAAATCTGTTCCCCTCATAAAATCCAGAGTACAAACTATACCATATCACTCCATTGTTTAACTAGTTCATTGCTTCACATCAAACTTAGACTAAAATATTTCTGATGTAGGTCTATTAATATTATGTGATCTGGGGCTGGGAAGATGGCTCAGTGGTAGAATGCTTGCCTTGCATGCATGAGGCCCTGGGTTCAATTCCTCAGCACTACATAAGCAGAAAAAGCCGGAAGTGGCATTGTGGCTCAAGTGATAGAGCGCTAACCTTGAGCTGAAGAGCTGAGGGACAGTGACCAAGCCCCACAAACAAATATATATATATATATATATATATATATATATATATATATATATATATATATAGAGAGAGAGAGAGAGAGAGAGAGAGAGAGAGAGAGAGAGAGTCTGATCTTAAGTCAATAAGAATATGACCTGAAATCTATACACAGTTCTCAAGCTACAGAAAATTTATTTTGCCCAATTCTTGGCCTTCTAGGGGAACATTAGATCTTTTCCAGAATATTTATACTTTTACTAACTGTATTCTTAAGGTTATTCTAGCTTCTATATACCAGTTGGACACCAAACCACATATTTTAGATTTTTTTTTGGTCAGGATACTATCATACTGGTGATGTACATAGGGATTACAGTTACAAAAGTTAGGTAAAGAGTGTATTTCTTTTTGAACAGTATTACCTCTTCCCTATACATAACTAGTAAAAATCTTCTTCCATTCTGTGGGCTTTCTATTTATCTTGCTAGCTATGTTCTTTGCCATGTCCAAATTCTTCAAATTCAATGCAATAACCATCAAATCCCAACAATAGTCTTCAATGATATAAAGAAAACAATCCAAAAATTCATAGAGAATAATAAAAGACCCTGAATAGCAAAAACATCCTATTTCTTTCTACTAACATATCTTCTTGTTATCTAATGTTTCTGTAAGAAAATGACTACAAGACATAGTGGCTTAACACAATATCTCTTTGGCCTACAAATACATTTTCTAGACAGGAAGTGGCAGAGATAGCTGGTCTTTGCTGCATAAGAACTGGCCAGAGCAACCTATAGGCTTAGGATGGAATTACCAGATTTCCTCACTAATGTAGAAAATGTGCTGATCCAGAAAGGCTCAGGTTGATGACACTGGTACTGTGGGGCACTTTGGGCACATGCCTGTTTAAGAAATATTTCCAAAAGATCTCTTGAATACTACTTCAGTATAGCTGAACTTCTTACATGGGTATATTCCTATATGAGGTAGAACTGAAATGGTGTAAGATCCCAGACTCAGTTTGAGTACACATAGTTTATGTTGTCACTTTGTATGTGTGTGTGCATGTGTGTGTGCATGTGTGTGTGCATGTGTGAGCGGGTCCTAGGGTTTGAATTTAGGGCCTGAGCTTTGTCTCTGGACTTTTTTATTCAAATCTATTGCTCTGCCACTTGACCCACTCACTTCCAGCTTTTGATGGATAATTGGAGATAAGAGTCCCACAGACTTACCTGCCCTGGCTGGCTTTGAACTGTAGATTCTCAGATCTTGGCCTCCTGAGTAGCTAGGATTGTAGATGTGAGCCACCAGTGCCCAGCCAATGTTGTCACTTTTAATGCCTAATATGTAGGCTGTTTTCTATGTATTAGGTAACTAATATATGTTTCAGTGAAATATATACAGTTATGATATTCTACACATATAACGATTAAAATAGAGGCTCAAAATAAATTGTATAATAGGGACTCAAAGAAAATAATAATCTAGCTACACATTTAGTTAGATTTTTACCCCAGCCTTCCCCTACAGATAGGGTTTTGTATTTTTTTTAAGTTCAAGTTTGTATAGATTTGGTTGATATATCACAAACTTCACATATTTAAAATATACAATTATGTTGACACTTGAATACATATCTTCAAAGTGTCAAGTTAGATAGATCTAGATAGATAGATAGATAGATAGATAGATAGATAGATAGATAGATAGATAGATATGGTATATTCAATAGAGTTTGAAGTTTGTATTGACATTCCATTCCTCCAGCACTATTCATCCTGTTAAGGATTGTTATTGCTCTTCAGAGTCTTCCTTCTAAAATCAGGAATGAGACAAGAATGTCCACTCTCTCCACTCCTCTTTAATACTGTACTGGAATTCCTAGCCAGAGCAATAAGGCAATACGGGATTTTCTTAATATGCAATACTATTTTCTTATTCATTCCATATAATTAATGTAAGTCTGTTTACATTGTGTTGAGTCAAAAACCTTTGCTCAGAAAGCTTTCACTAGTGCATTCCTGATATCAAAGTAAAATGTTTGTTTTTTAATTCTTTTTTATTTTTATTTCAGAGTAGCATTTCATGGTAAAAAAAAAATCTACTTCAGTTTGTTTGGCTAGGCACCTGTTGATGGAAATGTTTTCAAGAATTTTGTCTATTGCAAATAAATGTGCATTGAACATCTGTGTACCATGTCTATGTGGGTGTCTATGTGTGTGTATATACACACACATATATATTTTTATATATACATACATATGTAGATTTTTCTTTGCTTCTCTTGAATTGATTTTTAGGGTTGGAATGTCTTAATCATATAGTAGAGACATGTCAAATTGTGTGAAACACTATCAAAATATTTCCCATAGTAGTTGTGCCATTTACATTCCAATATGTATGGCATTTTGTGTTTTGCTTAATGATTGGTATAGTAAGAATTTTTTCAGGTAATCAAGATTTCAAATAGTATACACTGAAGTAGTTTACATTTCTCTGAAGAATAATTATTCTATTAACTGATCCATGTGTTTATTTTCTACCTACCCATCCTTTTTTTAATCTATATCTGTTCAAATATATCTCTGTAATCACTTGAGATTGGGTTGTTTATTTTATTATTAAATTGTAAGATTTTAGCATGCTCTACATACAACTTTGTTAGTAACCAACATCATAAAATATCTTTAATTCCAGCATGGTTTCCAAGATGTATAAAAACAACAAAGAAGCTAATGCTTCGTTGTTCAGAATTTGTTCAAGAATTGCACAATGAGTACATTTTATGTCAAAGAATCTTATTTTTAGCAGAAAATAACAACTACCTAGGGAAGATTTCTTTTTAATTACTGATAGTAGGTCCCAACTAAGTCATTGGATTAAATCAGGATCTCTGCAGATTTTATGTAAACCATAAGTCATACAAAACTTCTGTCACTTTTGATGACAGCATTCTCATTATTGAGAACCTGACATACTTATCAAGGTGTGCTGGTGGAATAAATGTTGTAAGTTTTGTTATTTCTGTGCTGAAGAGGAGAAAACTGAAGTTCAGAAAGGTTATAAAAAAGTATAAAGGTACAGCTTCAATATAGGTCAGACTGGGATTCAAGTTTTATTTATTTGCCTTTCTTCATTCTCGTTTGGGGAAAAAAAACCTGCTTTGTAAAAGTGATGACAGGAAATTTGTCTAAGATCAGCATTAATAAGAGCAGGGGATGCTCATAAGCTGATAAAGCATGATGCCCATGTCAGATACATGATAATGACTCAAAAAGCAAGTGAACATTGAAAGATTTATCCCAAAGTGACCAATCACATGAAATCTTACATATGACCAGTCCCCTCCCAAAGTGGAGTAACCAATGACAAGCAGTCTTTCATATGACTCATTCCAACTCTAATGACATTTTTCCCTTGAAACATCCAAGCCTGTTGCCTTGCCTGAGTTTAACAAGGAAACATATCTTTCACTGCTGTCTTTTCTAATCTCCCCACCATTTGTTGGTCTGCCGCAAGGCCCCTGACAGTTACAGAAGTCTCATTTGTAGACCTGGCTGTATATTTTGTCTGAGAGAGAATCTCATTGTGCATTGGAGACAATTTGTCATCTACTTAAGAAGGTAATTGCAGCACACAGAATCACGTTCCAAGAATGCTCTCTCCTCTCCATCCATGCAAATGTCCTTGTATTCCCAGATGCAATTCTCTACCTTGAAAATTCTCTGCCCCTTCTTCAAATCCTATAGGAATAATTGTCATTGCCACTAACATGGTAATTTATCAGGAGCTGCCTGATAACATCTATTCTTATTTTCTTCAGCAGACCTTTTTTTTTTAAATAAAATGCAATTTAGTCCAATAGAATAGAAATTCTGATGGCCTTTTAATTATCAGAATGTGTAGACCACCATTCTTCCATAATCACTGGATAAACTCCATCCCTCCTGGTTGTCAAAGCCTGGATCCCATATTTGTGTGTAAGTAGAAAGGTCACATAGGTTAAATAGCTTCATGTTAATACATTATCAGGTCATAAATCCCAGAAAACATTTCTAGGGGAAAAAATAACTGGAAAAATGACCCCATGCAAAGAATGATTGTAAAGACATTTCAATGGAAGTGTTGAATAGACTTGAAAAATGGTGCAGTTGATGAATTATATCACCATATTTAAAATAAGATTCAGTCAACAAAATTAAGGAAAAAAAATTTCAGATTCAAGAGACACAAATTACATTATTCAACATGCCTCTCTCAGAGTTAGTATATATATATATATATATAGTATATGTTTATACAATATATAAACTATATATATTTACATATGCATACATGTATATATAGATTCATGGATGATTTATTCAGGTAAATTATACCAATTATCATACTGCCTACTAACTATTCTTTCAAATGACTTCTAAAACCATTCACCGGGGGCTGGGAAGGTGTCTCAGTGGTAGAGCGCTTGCCTTGCAAGCATGAGGCCCTGGGTTCGATTCCTCAGCACCACATAAGCAAAAAGAAAAAAGGCAGAAGTGGTGCTGTGGCTCAAGTGGTAGAGCGCTAGCCTTGAGCTGAAGAGCTGAGGGATAGCGCCCAGGCCCAGAGTTCAGGTCCACGACTGGACCCAAAAAATTAAAAAAATTAAAAAAATAAAATAAAACCATTCACCATTGGTCCTGATTCATGTTTTCTGGGTTTACTTTCAATAGTCTGACAAAATCCTATACCATCACTAAAAACCCTTGGTGACTAAAATGTTCTGCTATGCTAGTATCCCAGCTTTTCACTCATCCTAAAACAGAATGTGCCTTAACTGATTAGATTGTAGATTCTTTATCTTGCATTTAGAACAGAATGTATATAACTATTTGATAAGTAGAGGTATATATGTGTATGTGTGTGTGTGTGTGTGTGTGTGTGTGTGTGTGTGTGTATACATATATATTTGAGGGTGAGGATTTATGGTATGTTGGTAGCCTCGCTAACAGTGAATGCAAAGCAAACAATAGGAATAGAATGGAAATAGGTGCAAATCCCATAGTCCCTTGTGTGCTACAGCCAAGATTGAGATTTTTCTCACACTAAAATTGAAGAGCCATTGAAGGATGCTAGACATGGAACGCTGATGAACAAACATCTCCAGACTTTATGAAGAGAATGCCTATAATGATTCAAGACTGAAGGAACAATGTTATTTGCACATAATGTCAGGCCAAATGAAGAGTGACCATTGTAATGGAACACAGGTGTGAATTCAAGTTATATATGGCACATAATAACAGGAGGACCCCATTAGTAAGCATATTCAAAACAACCTGGAGCTGAGCCACATAGAACAAAAACAGACATAGTCCCCCTCCCACGTCTCAAAAGGGAAAACAAAAGGTATTTCTAGGTGTCCTCCCTATAAAACTTGAGTAGTAGGACCTGAATTAATTTCCTCAAAGTGTAGCAATAACAATTTATGACACATCTCTCTCCTTAAACTTGCTAAATGAAAAGGTTGTCTTACACCATGCATTACAGTCTCATGTTAACATCCTTGAGAATTTTTTTTTCTAAGCATGGCTTAAATACTTTAACTGTCTAAAGTAATTGCCTCGAGGACTTGGACACATCAATATTAATAGAGAAATTAGGCGTTGACATTCCTTTGCAAAAAAAGAATAATGATAAAAATAAATCCAAGGGGTATATAGTGTAAGTCTGCTAACGAGAGAGAATGATGGTCGGAGCTCAGTGCTCATTCTTCTGTGATGGCTGATTAATGGAGAGCCTGCTTCCCATTGAAATGCAGACCCAGGCCTGTCCTTCTTTGAAAATGAGATCTCTGGTAAAGAAAGAAGAGGCCCACATGCTATAACAGCTTTGGTTTTCTCAAGATCTAAGGACTATCAAGGTCCCTTTCCAGTCCTCAGTGATTGGAGGATCAGAGCCTATCAATTTTTTTTTTTTAGTACTGTGTCTGTGCTGCAATACAGGCAGGAATAGTTATTAGCATGTAATTAATTACTCTGCTGTGTGATTATACAAGTCAACAATCAGAAGTTAGGACAAGAGTTGGAAGAAAAATGGGAAGAAGGCTGAACAGCAGAAATTCGGAGGTAGGAGAGCTATGATAATTTAGTACATTGCTCCCAATAAAGAAACAAGAGTCTCAAAGAAAATGGGACAATTATATAAGATCAGACAAATGATTAAATTCTGCTGTATAAGCACGGTTCTGTACAGATGCCAAAGTATTTATATGTCTCTAAAAAGACTCACCTTTTTCTAATTTGTTACATAGATAAAAGAATATCTACTTACAGATAAATTAAAGTAGAAGGTGTCTGTAAAGTGTATACCAAAGGGATAAATGATCATTTCTTTATTCAATTTGATGCTGAAGAGGTACTAAACATTTTTAGTAGCTGCTTATAAACATTCTAGGGAATTTAGATAGACAGGTGAGTTGATATCATATATTCTTTTCTTTCTTAAGATTAGCATCTGAAGAGCAGGAAGTAGACTCTCACTAGATGTAGAAGCTACTGCAACCAAGCTGGGCAGCGGTGGCTCATGCCTAAAATCCTAGCTACTCAGGAGGCTGAGATCTGAGGATTGCAGTTCTAAGCCAGCCTGAGCAGGACAGTCATGAGACTCTTACCTCCAATTAGCCACCAGAAAACTGAAAATGGAGCTATAACTCAGAGTGATGGAATGTTAGCCTTGAGCAAAAAAGCTTAGGGACCATGCTCAGGCTCTGAATTCAAGGCCCATGACCAACTGAAAACAGAAAAAGAATCTACCACAGCATTGGTCTTAAAACTTCTAGACTCTAGAACTTGCAGATGCCAGAAGAGTGTAGAATAGCCCCGTTCTATACACTCTTCTCCATATCCATCATATTCACTTTTCTCAGAGGACTATCACATCATAAAAAGCCACTTGACCATAAGGCCAAGTGCCCAGGGCTCATGCCTGTAATCCTAGTAACTCAGGAGACTGAGGTCTGAGGATTGTGGTTCGAAGCCAGCCTGGGCAGAAAAGTCTGTGTGAGACTCATTTTTTTGTTGTTGGTGGTCATGGGGCTTGGACTCTAGGCCTGAGCACTGTCCCTCAGCTCTTCAAGACTGCATACTACTACTTGAGCCACAGTGCCACTTCTGGTTTTTCTGCTTATGTGGTGCTGAGGAATCAAGCCCAGGGCCTCATGCATGCAAGGCAAGCACTCTACCACTGAGCCACTGAGCCACCTTCCCCTCCCATACCCCCACCCCCACCACATGAGACTCTTACCCCAATTAAACACTCAAAAACTAGAAGTGACACTGTGGCTCAAGTTGTAGAGCACTAGCCCTGAGCTCAAAGAGGCCCAGGGACAGCGCCCAGGGCTTGAGTTCAAGCCCCACACCAGACCAAAAAACAAACAAAAGAAAAGTGACCATAAGAAGCTGCTGCTGTGATCTTTAGTATCCATCTGGCTCTATGTCATCTCCATGAGACTCATTGATTTGGACAAAGTGCAAAGATGATCCTGCTATGGCTGGCTAGTGTGAAATCTTTTAATGGCTTTGCAGTGCTCTACTGATACACTCTAAAGTCCAGCTCATGAACTTTTCCTATTTCCTTCACTTACCTTCCCATTTCCTTTGTGATTCATCCACTCTGGCCTTAGCAGTGAGCAGTCACACTACGCTTTTTCCTGCTACTGAGACTTTGCCCCTGCCCTCCCGTATGGCCAAGGGAACAGCCTCCCTACTCCGTTCCAAAGCTGCATAATGCATCTCAGGCGATTTCATGTGCCACTTCCTCCTTCCGTGTCCTGTGACGTAGGCAAGGAGTTCTGCTGTAACTCCCAAAGAGACAAGCTCTTTTCCTTCTTAACAGTTTGTCCCACATAAAATTATATTGTGATTTCTAAGATCTTTGCTTGGTCTAAGATTCTGTGAGCTCACCCCCTCATTTTGTGACTATTGTTTTCTTTTTGTTGTTGTTATTTTTCTGTTTTGTTTTGTTGCAGGCTTTCATTCTATAGCTCAGACAGCCCTGGGACTATAGTTTATCCTGTCTCCTATGAACTGTAATTATAGGCATGTGCTGCTTTTTAAAAGATGAGGGAATTTTGAAAGATTTGTAAATGCATTTATAGGCATCGTAAAAAGATTTGTCAGAAATCAGATCCAGGTCTCTCTGTCCAATGATTCTTTTCTACTTCCCTGACTTTGTTCAAGTCCTTGCATTATTTCTTTTTCCTTTTGGGCTGTGCTGGGGTTTGAACTCAAGGTATTGTATTTGTTAGGTAAGACACTATTGTCACAGAGCCATGTCTCCAGCTGTTTTACATCAGGTTATTTTGTGAGCTATGTTCTCACTTCCAGTCTAGGCATATGCCTGGACCACAGACTTCCTATTTTCAGTTCTCTGTTTTTCTTTTCTTTTGCAAGCCAACTCACATTTTAGATATTACTACCCTTACCGATTGCTTGAACCCAGATTTAAAATAAGGAAAGTGGAAAACATAATACTCCAGACACTGTTAGGTACAGCCATAGGTAGGCTTCTCTATACTTCTGTTCTTCTTGGCTAGACTCTAACTAATTTCCTTAGCATCTCCATTTATATGTACATGAAGAACTGGAAAGGTTCACATCTTTCCAATCAGAAGTGCTGCACGGATCACTAACTCTGAAGGGGAAGGCAGGTACTCAACCTCTCTTTCTGCTCTATCAGGGGAAGGGAAGCCTTTCAATTCCATCTCAAGTTATCAGCTTGCATTTCTCTGCAGCATGTTAATTGGCTGCTTCCAAGGACACTGGTTTAGAGAGAAAAAGAGAGGGGGGAAAAGAGTAAATGCTCTAGCTGCTGACAATCCACACATTATCACCCTAAGCTTAACCTAATTAGACTGAGCCACTCGACAGAAGTTTTGACCTTCACAGATAATATCGGTACTGTCTTCAGTCAACCATGTGTATTTCCAACTAAACATTAGATCTCAGAATGAGATAGGGAAATTGCTCACACAGAACAGATTTGTGAACACGTTTGAACTCGGCCATTGCATGTTTGTCTAATGAGGAGCTAGAAGGAACAAGAATGTGTTTAAAATAGTAGATTCATATTAATGGGCTGCTTCTATATTGCATTGTGATTTCCAAAATCATTAGTTGTTATAAAAGATAAGGAGATTTCAGTTGTGAAAAGAAATATATATATATGTATGTATATATACATATACAAATATACTTTCTAAAATGCTGAAATGCTATAGAAAGTTTAAGGAAAAGCAGAAGCATGAATAAGTAAGATTTGTCTTCAAGTAGAGGTAGGCTGAAACTTTTCTATTGTGTTCACAAATAAGTGATGTCTAACTGGAGTGGAGATAGGACCACTGGTACCTTGAGGCTGGTATGCTGTATCAAGATAGGTGAATCCATGCTAGGCTCTTGAGAGAAGAACTACGCAAGACTTCAGGAGGACTGGGTAAGTGTTAAAGGCCAGGGGCAGCTTGGGAAGAAAACTGTCTAGACAAGGATCTATCCTCCACTGACCATCCACTTCTGTTTCCTAAAGTGAGCCATGTCCTATTCTACACTCAGTCTGGGGTTCTACTACATTTAGAAAACATCCAGAGAGAGGAAAGGTCAGAGAAACAAAAAGCTTTATGATGTCATGCTTTGTGTCGAGTAATATGTAGGGCCTGGCATGTCATACAAAATGAATAAAAAATTATAGTATGATTATCCCAATGATTATTTATTCAATGCCTCTGTTTCCCAAAGTACAGCTCTATTTCACTTGCCTTTGAGTTACTTATGGTGTTCATAAGAAATCAAGATGCCTGGGTTCCAATCCAGACATTAAATTAGAATCTCATGGGCCCTTGTCCCAATATTGTATTTTTAGCAACTATCATCCAGGTTCATATGAACAATAGAGAAGTGTTAATGCGCATCCTAGAAATTTTTCAAATGTTGTTTCATTTCTTACAATGTGATTTCATTGTATGGGAAAATACACAAGGGCTCAAATAGCTCTTGAAACTCACATAGAAAGTGAAGTGAGTCAGGCCCAGCAAGACAAAGAATCCATGTTTTCTCTCAAATGTGGAGATTAGTTCTAATTTATATATATGTGAACCTATACAGGATCATATGCATACATATAAAATACACCCATGCATTAATCAAAGTATAGTGTATGCAAGTATGTATGTATGACAGTGTAACTCCTTTAAACAACTAACTTACCATCTAACAAAATGAATACCAAGAAACTGGAACTTAGGATGTATAGGGGGAATTGTGGTCCAGGGTAGGGCTCTAAAGGAATGGAGTGAGGTTAGGTGGGAAAATGCAGTCCTAATACTTAAGTATACATGTGACACAAGTTGAAGGGATGTGTGTAGTTGAGAAAGACAGGGAGAATGACAAAAGAGGTGACATTAATCAAGATGTATTCTATTCGCATACTGATATATTGAATTGAAACTGTTTTTGTACAACTGAGGATGTTTTTAAAGCCAGCATGCTAAAATAAATAAACACATATAAATGCATATATAAATACATCCATATAGAAGTAGTTGCTAGTTCAATACGTTTGACTTCAAACGTGTATGTGTGTGTGTGTGTGTGTGTGAGAGAGAGAGAGAGAGAGAGAGAGAGAGAGAGAGAGAGAGAGAGAGAGAGATGGTCTTGGGGTTAGAATTCAGGATCTGGGTGCTTTCCCTGAGCATTTTTGCTCAAGGCTTGAGCCATACTTCCATTTCTGATATTTTGGTGATTAATTGGACGTTTCTGTCCAAACTGGCTTTGAACCCTATCCACAGTTCTCAGCCTCCTGAATAGCTCAGATTACAGGTTTGCATTCACTGGCACCTGGCTCAAACTCCCATACTTTTTGGGGATTTGAAGCAGTAGTTTGTGAGGAAAATCTATGCTTCTGAGAATTGCTATCTTGGCAGGATCTTGAGCATTGCATTAGCCCAGCCAAAGGAGAAGAGGAAAGAAATTAGCAACTGGAGACTGCCCACTACATTGGGGCTGACAGAGACAATAATTTAATGCTCATCAAGGGGGAAAAAATAGCTGGCTCTCTGAATCTCCCCACATTTATATGGTAAGCCTTACTTCAAAGTCACCCTGGAAAATTACATGACATTTTTATCACAGTCATTTTCAGACTGGGTCATTATCTTTAACCAAACATTTGTGCCACATTTTGAACAGACACATATATCAGGCAGGCAGTAGACTGCACTAGCAAATTCAAGGGGAGACGTTCTCACAATCTTCTCAGGGTTGTCAATCAACAGATGATGGTGATAAGGGAAAGAGAGAAAGAAATGTCAGAGGAAAAAGTGTAACTAAACGACAAGCCCAGTTATCAACTCAAGGGACTGTGACTGGAGACTTGGATTTCAGCTAAATGGACTGTTCCTCTTAGGATAAATGGTGAGCATTTAAGAGATATTTCTAAAGTATCTATTCCAGACTAGAACCCCTGGCCTCTTTGTGTATTAGTTGTATGACCTTGACAAGTCACTCAACCACTTTGGATAGCAGTTGTTTTGTGGGGGAAAAGATATTCTTTAGTGTCTCTACGTTGTATACAAATTATACTCATGGAATTTTTTAATCATATAATATATTGATCTACTACTTACTAACTGTCAAATGTTTTGAGCTTTGGCCTTTCTGAAATAACCTCCATCTCGCTGTTTAAATACCAATAAATGGTAGGATCTATTTGCCAATACCATTTGCATAGTCACATTATCAGAAGGGTTAACCACAAAAGGTATTTTATTTAGTGTTGGAATCTCTAAGTCCCAACCTTGAATACATGAATACATTGTTTTCTGTGTGGCTTTAGATTGATACAATGACTTCTTTGAATATCAAGTTTTCTAAATGTTAAAGGAAGATAAAAACATATTTAATTTAAGAAGTTATGGCACAATAATGAGAGACCATAAAATTTTTACTAAGCATAGCACGCCTGAAAGATAAAACATGCTTGGATTGTCACCCAATTATAGATCTGGCTTCTCTAATCTTTTGAAATAAGAATTCATAGTAACTCCCAAGAATCTAAGACCTTTGAGTTCCATTAAGTTAGATGAAAACAAAACTCCTCTCCTTGCCTCCTTGGTTGCTTCTATAAAAGATTTGCAGATAGAATGGCTTCGGTTCTTTTCAATTTTTCCCCCTTCCCTAGTGGATATTGCTACAATATATTGCAAAGTGTTGACATTGGACAAATGACTTCAAGGTGGTAATTTATGGCATACTGGGTGCAATTTATTTTTAGATGTCCAATGAAGCAAGGTGTCAACAGTTTATCAATATCAAAGGAAAGGATATAGATCAAGTGTTTAGGAAATGCAGCTATGTAATCTCAACTTGGACTTAGGTAAGTATAAAGAGTTTCCTGGGGATAGAGAGATCTCTTCTCAGCCAAATGGTAGAAGCCTAAAGAACCTCTTGATATAGACTTTGCTGTAATATTTTATATGTATGTTGTTTTGTTCAGCAAATATTTATTGTGTTTACATGGGCTTGGGCTCAAAGTCTAGTGTCAATGGCAAGGGCTCTAGAGCAGACTATGAAATAAATCCATATTTTAGTGAATCATGTAGACCTGTAAGCTAATAATTTTTGCAGCTAAGTACAGGAATATACAAGATAAAATAGATGGACAGCATGGAAGACACATGGATTCCAGAGGTGGACACTGATTCTGCTCACTAATTCCCAGGAGCTCACAGTACAAGGAAAGGTCTGCTATCCAAATATTGAGCACAGAATGAAATGACAGGATTCTGAGTTGCTCAAAGTATGTGCAAAATCCTCCCACATTAGAATGATACAACACTCTGCATAGGGTAGCTTTGGAACATGAGTCATGGAGAAGAGGGAAATCATAGGAAGCAAAGGTTGTTACAGGCTTATATTCAATCTGAATGCAGATTCAAAAGTGACACTGTCTACTTACCCAAATGAATGGATTGTTTTCCTTTTCCAAAATAAAAAAGCTGGGATAAGCAATCCTAGGTTAAGGGAAATAGGAGTAAGAATAAGTACAGCTTAATTAAAATGTCTATCTACACTCAACAACTTAGTTCATTGAGATTTATTAAAACAGATATTTGCTGTTAATCAAAAAAAGTCAATTGATTTCCAAAAAAAAATATTTATTGAGACTTAACAACTCAGTTATGTGTGTCGTATGCTTGTTAAGGCCTCAATAAATCTGTTTTCCCCAATCAATGTGAATTTAATTAAAATGCAAAAAAATAACTATCTGGTTTGCTTCAAATCCTTATTTCATACAATTAATAGGACGCTATTAAGAGCCTGATTTAGTGACTGTAGAGAAAGTAGAATTTAGTGTCCATTAAAGCAGCCTGCTAGTACCAGAGCAGCAGGAGGGGAAACCGAGAGAGAGTCCCAGCAAGATATCTTCAGAGGAAACTGCCAGACAGCAGTGGGAGGTAAGCTAAAATATTGCAAGGTTTTGGCAGACCTTAAATTCCAATTAGTCAGGACACAGGCATCCCAATACATACAGGTCACATGAAAGGTAGGTCAAACTGACTTCATTCACATCTTTGTTATTTCTGTCGCTATAGAGGTGGTACCAGAAGGAGTAGATATCTTCCCCACCCCACCTCATGCCCAAATCCTCTTTACCTGGTAATGTGACTGTGGCTTTATTTGGAAATAGGAAATCGGGCCATTATAGCAGCACTCAAGTCATGATGAGGTTATTCTATGGGTAAGCCAGGACTCAGTGATTTGGTGTCCTATAAGAAGAGGGAATTGTGAGAATGGATATCAGTGGAAAAGATTACATGAAAGATAGTGGCAGGGGTTGGAGGAGTAACACGTGCAAGCCAGCACCACAACCCTCCTGGAAGGGAGGGTTATTCCTGACAAATTTCAGAGAGATCACAGCTATACCAACATCTTGGTTTTGGACTTCTAGTCTCCAGAACGAGAAAATAGGTTCCTATTGTTTTTAGTTTTCTGATCCAGACATTTCTTAGCATAGAGTTAGCCTTATCTATCTCTGCAAATCCAGACCTACAAGAAATACATAAGAACACTCTTTGCTATTCCAAATCAGGAAGGACTTTGCCATCAAACATTTTATCTCTAGCTATTGTAGGTTTGCTTGTCACCTCTTCCATAAAGCACTTATTTGTTCACTCAAAGTGGACTTCATTGTATAAAGTGGCAAGATATACTGATTTCTCCTTTCCATCAACAGATCCTTATTAATATCATAATTTGAGCATGCCATCCAGGATGATATTGTTGCTAAGAGTCAGCTGGGAGACCTTTACTAATTCATTTAAATATTCCTCATAAAGAATCCATTTTGTGTCAGGTATGGAGCTAACAATGAAAGTTATATAACAAGTGAAACAGCCATTTGCTCTTTACATACATATGATCTGTCTACTTGAATTCACGCAGCAATTTTAGTCCCCAGAGGCATATGTTAATGGTTTTAAGCGGGTGGAAAGTTGGTCCTAGTATAACATTTAGAGGGAGAGACTCCCTCTAACATGTTTACCATGGAGTCTCTATGATTGAATCCTTGCTGCTTAATACTGACAAAGATACTCATGGATGTGCACACATTTCTGGCACCATGTGACCTGGTCACATCAGGATCTCACCAGATACGGCACTGTGCTACATGGATTTCAAGTTCCCAAACTGGGAGAGCAAGAATCCTCCTTTCTTTACAAAGTAGCTCACTTGAGCTTCATCATACTTTATCCAAGCTCACCCATACATGGCTCTAAGACTTTATAACTTCTGGATGTGTAGTCTCCCAGCTACCCACAAGTCAGTTAGTAAACCCGTAGCCAATAATAGTCCTTTTGATTTTAGCAAACCAGACTTTACTGCTTTCCATTGTGAAGGAAACACAGCAAAAAGAAGTTTAAAAGACCAGGATCAAAATGAAGTTCTAGCTTACTACAGCTTGTGGCAGAAAACATGTCTGTAAAGAGGAGATGCAAAATTTTCTCGGGAGCGATGATATGAGGATGGATTGCAGTAACAAGTGGAAGGCAATTGAATGAATATCGCTCCCCTTATCCGGACGCTCACAAGCAATCTACTCTTTTCTCCATCATCAAAATGGCTCTTCCTGCCTTTACTTGCTCCTTTAGCAAACAGGGAAGGATAAGATACTGAGGTATCAACAATTCCATCTGACCCCATTCCAGCAACAGGAGTCCTCTCTCACAGGAACATCCTAGAAAGCTGATATCCAACACTGACATTAAAACGTAAGTAGATAAGCCAGGTGAAAGGGTAAGGATGATCTTTTTGAACAAAATCAGCAGGTGCCATTAGACTGAGTCACCGAGAAGCATTCAACTTCCAGTTCTCCTTCAGTTTTATTGATTTCTTCACCCTCTAGCCCCTATGCCTGGCCCAATGGGTGGCTGACCTCTTCTGCAATGGCATCACTGTCACTTCTGTGGCTTAGTAACTGTCAGTTGCACACGCTGTGGATCCAGCCATGAGCTTTGGGGAATGGGGCACAAATGCTGAAAGTATCTCCATCTCTCCCTGCTTTATAACCTATAGAACCTCCTCAGGCCTAGCCCAGGCATATGGCATTTGATGAGATAGGGAGCAAATAGTGCCGTAAATACTCTAGTGAATCAAATAAAGGTGGCAAAACATGGTACAAGTCTAATTAAGCTTCACAATGGCGGGAACTGCTTCTATTAACCCCCATGCCCTTTTTACACAAATATACTTTTAATTTTCCATCTCCCTAAGGCCCTGCTTTACCTCCTTGCAGTTCAAAACAGTCAGTCATCTGTGTCTCAGACTTCTGAATCTTTAGTTCTAAACATCAATAGAAACTATTCAAAACTAAATTGTGTCTGTCCAGGACATGTACAGACTTGTTTTCACTTGTCATCATTCCCCCAAAATAATGCAGTTCAACAACAATTTACAGATCTTCTACACTGTAGAAGGTATTATAAATAATCTAGAGATCGTTTAGGGTGTATGAGAAGACAGACCTAGGTTGTATACAAATTCTTATTTTACATAAAAGCCTTAAGTAACTATGAATGTTGATCTCTTAGGGAAGGTCTGGTAACCAATTCCCCATGGAGACTAAGGGGTTAACTCTATTCCTTTCTTCTTGTGTTTGTCATTGTCAGGATAGGCTTATTGTAATTTTCCAGCATATGAAATATCTCTGTGTGTATGGATGTGTGTGTATGTTATTGAGGACTGAACCCAGGTATTACGTACAGAATGACAAAGGTCTCACCTTTATGGAGTTACCAATCTAATGGGAAAAGATGAAAGAAGTCACTGGAGAAAAAATTCACAACTTCCAAGTAAAAAATAACATTTGTGCCATTTTTCATCACCTGGTGGGTGTTCCCTACTTTCCTGACTGTCCTCTGAAGCAGACTATTATTCCATTTTACAGATAGGCATCCAAGCCTTCAAGCTATTGAATGTCATAGGAATAACACTTTAATAACAGTGGATTTTAACCAGGGTCAGTGGTTCATGCCTGTAATCCTAGCTACTCAGAAGACTGAGATCCGAGGATCATGGTTCAAAGCCAACATAGACAGGAAGTCTCTGATAAATCTCACACACACACACACACACACACACACACACTCCGTGGAAGTGGAGCTATGGTTCATGTGGTTGAGTATTAGCATTGAGGAAAAAAGTTAAGAATAGCACCTGGGATATGAGTTCAAGTGCCAGGCCCAGCACCACTAAGTCAGAAGTAAGTAAATAAATAAATCAGAAAGAAAAGAAAAAGAATGTGGACTTTTAGTTCAAATAACACACTAAATAAAGAATATTCTTCAGTACAGCATTCACCAATTAATATCCATTTACTTTCACAGAGGAGTTAAGTCATTTTTTCCTTAGTACAATTAAGAGCACTTAATTGAAGGCTAATCGTTAATCTTTCAGTTTCCGTCTGGATGTGTTTTCTCTTCTGAGATTCATTCCCATCCTCATTCCTCTCTCAGCCTTGAACTTCTCTGTGCAAAATTCCCTAGACCAATATATTTGGTATGATTTACAGTGCCAAGCAGAAATCATGGTTCAGTGTGTTTCAGTCTCAGTTCCTATTCCTTGCTCTGGAACTCAAACGTCTTTAACTAGAAATCCATGCACTGGAGCAGTGGAAAGTATTGTGAATGTAATTGGGTCTACCCAAAAGGTAGGTTTGCCTTCTAACCACTGGTTCTAGTGAGGGCAACTTCATTTTGAGAATAGTGTCATAGGAATGACAATCAACTTATAACAAGGTCATTGGAGTGAGGTCTAATCCTTTGTGACTGGTATTTCTGTTTTCTATTTTAGTTTTGAGGGGAATTTCCAGGTTTGAACTCAGAGCCTCATGCTTGCTTTATCTCTTTTTTTTTTTGGGGGGGGGGTCCGGTTGTGGGGCCTGAACTCTGGGCCTGGGCACTGTCCCTCAGCTCTTCAGCTCAAGGCTAGCGCTCTACCACTTGAGCCACAACGCCATTTCTGGCTTTTTTCTTTTTGCTTATGTGGTGCTGAGGAACCGAACCCAGGGCCTCATGCATGCAAGGCAAGTGCTCT
The DNA here is from genome assembly GCF_024711535.1 of Dipodomys merriami. Lineage (NCBI taxonomy): Eukaryota > Metazoa > Chordata > Mammalia > Rodentia > Heteromyidae > Dipodomys > Dipodomys merriami. Next base: position 6,340,901 of record NW_027205715.1, on the reverse strand, counting down.
ACCACTGAGCCACCTTCCCAGCCCCTTGCTTTACCTCTTGAACCATGATCCCAACCCATTTTGCTTTAGATGTTTTATTTTTCTCATATTCTTTGTCCTGTGCTGACCTTGGACCATATACCTACCTATCTCTTGAATAGCTGAGTTGATAAACATACACCCCACACCTAGCCTGTGGCAAGAATAAAGCCATGTAAAGACTGAGACCTGGAGAATATGATAGCAGAGAACAGCAAATACCAGAATCAATGTTCAGCACTGGAAGCCTGAAAAGAGAAGGGATTTAACCCAGAGTCTCAAAAGAAGCTCAGCCCAATTGATACCTTGAATTTGTATTTGTCTCTCCAGAACAATCAGAGGTGAAATTTAACTGTTTGCAGCAACCTAGATCATATTGTTCTGTTCATGTAGACCTAGGAAACTAATAGAAGACATGTAAAAAAATTCTTAGGTAAATAATCACGGTAGATGTCAAGATAAGAACAATGTCAGGCAATGGAGTATTGTTTTTCAGTGTCTCCCTGAGCCTTTTACTGCTGAACTTAAGCGCAAGAATGATGACATGGGGGTATATGGTCCAGGATAGTTACTGTAGTCATTAGTTTCTTACAGTTGTGAGGGAATTTGGGATCCTATTAGAAAGTCCTCAGTATCTGGAGGACACTATAATATTCTGTTCCCTCCTTCTCCCCTGCCAGTGTTCTTTACTTCTTCAGCACTTTTGTTTAGATTTTTATAATCCCTCCAGTTCTTAAAATAGAAATCCCTGTGTGAAATCCAAACATTACAAAATGTAGAAATATCTCAGGGAAAAAAAATCACGACACTATCTCATCCTTGCAAAATACTGTAAGGTACAAAATATTTCCTGAAATATAGTATTTGGAATTCCAAGAAAGACAAATTTGGCATTTTGACATTCATCGTAGGGTATCTTTGCATATAAATGATGTTCAATTTTTTTAAGTAATAAAGCAATTCTGATAGAGTTGTCAATGAAAGCTATTTATAAATTCATGGAGCAAATAACTCAAGGTATAAAATATATGTGTAATATTTATATTATTGACTGGCATAAATTATAGTCAATGACTGAAATTCAACTTGAAATAGAAAGTTAGATGTACATTTAGAGACTACAAAGTGATTGTTTTATGGGTGTCTAGAAAACTATATAAGCTTGTAATAATACTACATGATTTTTACAAATAAAAATAACATGTTACTCATTTTCTCTTTTGAGATCATTACTAAAAACAATAATTCAAAATTCTTGTATCTATCACAAAACAGTTTAATACACAGTTCAAGTCTATATGTTAGAAAATAATTTGTCATCATATATTAAGCATGTAACGAAGTGCAACTTTTATTTTTAGAGCTAGAAAATTATGTGCAAGAGCAAAGCTTGAGCATTTCAATTCCTTAAAATATTTACCGTATAGCTTAAAACACATGATTGCATATAAATTTTAGGAAACAGAAAGCCTTTTAAATAGATAATATGATGGAATACTACGTGATGATTAGAAATATGAAAAATTTTAGTAATAAAAATGCTTCAATTATGGCACAAATGGAGTTAGACTGAATTTATGAAAAGTAAAACTCAACTATAGACATATCTAAGCTCATCAAAATACAAAAACTAAAGTTTTCCAACTACACTGTTGTAAATTTGGGATCATGCTCTTCCCAGACCAGCTCCCATAAATGCTCTCTCTCTCTCTCTCTCTCTCTCTCTCTATATATATATATATATATATATACACATATATATGCATGCATATTTTAAGTATCTTAGTGGCATAGTTATATAGGGGTATATATTTGAGTTTTTTTAAAAAATAGGAGCTGAATTCCATAACCCAGTTACTTCCTTCATTATGAAAAAAACACTGAAACATTTTTTTGTTAGAAAACAGAAGCTACTAAGCATTTTAACAAGCAATGAGAAAATATGGAATTATCATGGTGTTAAAAGTAAAAAAATTAAAAAGTGTTAAAAAGTTCTATTAGAACAGCTGATGTCTAGGAGGGGGTCTTGACACATAAATAAATATATGACTATGAAGGCTCAATTCTCTTTTCTACCACGTCCCTTCTCTTGTTTTTAATAAACTGTTCTCTCATTTCAGCCAAGGAATTTTAACTGTCTCGATGTTTCTAAAACTCTGCCCACCCCTCTAGAATTAGTCCATCCAGTGGTGTTTAAATGACTTGGATAGTGAATCTGACAATTTGCTGGGTTTTTTTTTTTTTTCATAAAACTGTAAAAGAGAGGGACTATTTCTAGTGACAGACGCTAAAGACTATGTGATTCTGCATGTGTTGGCAGCTTTGCCCCGCAACAGGCCACATGGGAGAAGCCAGTGTTTGGTGAGAAAAGACGATGCCAGCCCACACCGAGAGCAGAAACTCAAGCCAGGAGACCTGGCAGAAGGTTTTTCTCTGGGCTACTTTGTCCTTGGTATGATTGCTTTAATCTACATGCAGTTCGGTAAGAAAATCAGCTTTCTCTTGAGAAGGCTTATTTTTTTTTTTAAAAAAACTGGCCTATTAGAGTCCTTTACAATTAAATGAAAGAAGTAATTGTTAGAAATAAATATAAAATAAGCAAACGATAACAAGTGATGGGAAAGTCCAGCTTATGCACAATGGTTACAGTGAAGGAGATGAAGTAGAGAGACAGAAGGAGAGACATGGATCAGAGCCAGGTGCTAAGAGACTGACTGGCATCCTTAATGAAGTCAGATGTGATCTGTAATTAATATGGAACTTGCGATAGAATTTCAGCACAGTTGATTTGTAATTTTTAAAAGCTCCAATTCGGTGTAGAAACCAGCAGAAATCACTGGTTTGGGGCAAAACCAACATCAAGGATGTGGTTTGGGAGCACAAATGATGGGGCTAGAAGGTAGAAGGCTGGAAGGAATCAAGTACCATGAGACATGTGGAAGAGGCAACTGAAACAATAAGTTTGGCCGGCCATATAGATCTGACTGTGAAGCACTATTTTTCATCTTTCATGAACTATTGTGTGTGTGTGTGTGTGTGTGTGTGTGTGTGTGTGTGTGTGTGTGTGTGTGTGTGTGTGTGTGTGTGTGTGCATGTGTGTGTTGTTCTTAGGGTTTGAAATCAGGGCTTAGGCATGGTTCCTTAGCATTTTTAAATAATATTTTAATATATATTTTTATTCTAAAGATACCGTACAGAGGGGTTACAGTGACATGAGTAAGGTAATGAGTCCATTTTCTATGGAGCATTGTTACCCCCTCCTTTGTTTTTCCTCTACCATCCCTTTCCTCCCCACCTCTCCAGCTCCTCCCCCCATCCCAAGATTGAAGTTATAAAGTTTGTTTTCAACATGGTATCTTATACATCTCATTGTTACAATGGGTCAACTTGTATCCCTATTTAATAATATTTTATTTTAGTGTAAAGTGATGTACAGAGGAGTTACAGTTATATAAGTAAGGTAATGAGTATATTTCTTGTTGAACAGTGTTACCTAAACTTGGAGACAAAGGCCAAAAGGATGAACCAATACAACAGTGATACTCACCAGACACTATGTTGGAAATGAGTGTTAGTTGTTTTTTTGTTTTGTTTTCTTTTTAGTCTGATCCATTCATGCACCTCCAATCACATATCTTAAAAGAAAAATCCAAGAAAAAGTCCCTGCTCATTAGTGGATTTTTTTACTGCCATACTTTAAATAATTGTGTTATTTAATCATGCATTTTCATGTTAGTAACCACAAAATCAAATTTTCTCCCTAAACAGACTAATTCTTCAAGTCTGCCTTGAATATACCAGGATGGATACATGTGAAATATTCATATTTTATTTTACTGATAATCAGAGAGGAATGTTTACTCATGTTCAAAGGCAAATGATGAAAACTACAAACCATTCTTAAGGAAGTGTTAAAGTGAATTAAGAATAAGCAGCCAAAAGCTGGCTGCTCACACCTGCCATTTTAGCTACTCAGAAGGCTAAGATCTGGAAAATCATGGTTCAAGGCTAGCCAGAGAAGAAAAGTCCAGTTCCAAAATAACCATGAAAAAGAGCTATATGTACATCTCAAATAGCTAAGCATCAGCAAAGCAAGAAAGCACGAGGCCCCAAGTTCAAATCCTATTACAAACCATCCCATCCCCCAAATAAAAATAATTAATATTTGGTATCCCATCTTCCTTCACTTATGGATACCTCTAAATACTGTTTCCATAGGAACCATATTAGTCTCTGATTTAAACAGATATAGTCTAGCACAGTAATAACTAAAATTGAATGATACCTGTCTGTGATTAGAAATCCCTAATGTTTCTGAATGAGTGGGAGCTGAAGTTCCCAGGCCTTTTTGTTGCATTTCAGAGCATTTTACAGCCTTTGTATTGGAGAAGAAATTGACGTTTAAAAAAACAACAGATGCGGGGGGGGGGGGTGAGAAAGGGGGGAAGGAGAAGGATTGGGATTGGGGGGGAGGGGGGAGGCTGGGAAAGGATGTGAAGGGTAAACAAAGGAGGAGGCTGCAATGCTTGGTAAGAAATGTACGCATTATCCTGCCCATGTAATTGTAACTCCTCTGTACAGTATGTTCACAAATAAAATAAAATTAAATTAAAAAAAAACAAAAAACAACAACAACAACAACCAAAAACAAAAACAAAAACGAAACCTTGTACAGATAAATCTTTCTATTAATAGTGTAAACATACCTTTTAGGTCACTGCTTCAATCGAGCCCTCCAGTCAACCTGATTTCACAGGAGAATAACAATAATTAATCAAGATGATTGGAGAGATGATTTGCAGTCACATAATAGGCACACATGCAAATATACCCTTGTCACAATTAGTAATTTTTTCCTGTCACCTTTCTTCAATAGTCACAAGATCATAAATGGCTCATACTGAACAATTTGTAGTGGTTCAAATTTTTTTCAGATAATAAACATAAAAAGGGTTGGATCTAAACATGATCATTTAAAAAAGTGAGGACTTTTTCTTGCTTTCTGTTCAGAAATTTCTCTGTATTAAGTACTATTGTCTCAAGAAAATGGAAACTGGATTTAGAATCACCCTGGCATGCATTTCAATACCAGTTGTTCTAATTTATAACAATGTGATTTAGGCTAATGTTACAGCATTTCATTTTTCTCATCTATAACTTTAACATAAAAATAATGTTTCGATTGTAACCTTATTGTGCAAATGTGACACCAGGTAATAATCATAAGTTGCAAGAAATTCTATCCTAAAGTGTTTGAAAATGGCCACCTTGGCATGGTATTTTTTCTCTCTATTATTAACCATGAAATTGACAGAATGAATTCTCATTATTTATTTTATAAAAGCTAAGCAGGAAGTTTGTGTTTTATCATGTCGTCTTTGGATTTAATTTTGTCTTTTAAATGCAGACTTTTTTTGCCAAAATGTCCATTGAATTCAGCTATAATTACAAAAATGCGTCAATTGGAAGCAAAAAGGCAAGTTATAGGTCTAATGCAATAACCCAGGAGAATAATATTAAGGACCTGATTACAGTGACATAATTAGAAATAAAATGTAGGTAGATTAATTTAATTGATAGATTACTTCATACAATCAAAGGAACTGGAAAAATATTTTTAATCTATCAATATGTCTTCAGTCATCACTCTGGTGCCCAGTACATGATTCCAGGAACTCAAAGTCATGGTAAATTGTGAAAGTACTCAACCAGTGTTCAGAATGTTAACTGTTTAGGCAGAGAACTTTCAAAGCCATTCTTTTTTTTTTTTTTGGTATATGTAGATTTTAGCAAGATTACTATTCTACCTCTATTGCTAGGGGAACCCATGTCCACTGACTGGAGGACATCAAAACCATGGAATCTGGGGCTGGGAAGGTGGCTCAGTGGTAGAGCGCTTTCCTTGCATGCATGAGGCCCTGGGTTCGATTCCTTTGCACCATATAAGCAAAAAAAGGCTGGAAGTGGTGCTGTGGCTCAAGTGGTAGAGTGCTAGCCTTGAGCTGAATTGCTGAGGGACAGCGCCCAGGCCCAGAGTTCAGGCCCCACAACCAACAACACAAGAAAGAATAATAAATAAATAAATAAATAAATAAATAAATAAATAAATAAATAAATAAATAAATAAATAAAATGGAATCTTACATCACTAAAAGAAAGAGGAAAGAAAAATTAGAAGAAAAAAAACTCCAAAACTTCTTGGTCACATGGAGCCTGAAAATCCCTTGGTATTAAGACAGGACCTGCTCTGTCCTCAACCACTCGGGTGCTGAGAACTCCTGCACTTGTGTTGATTCTTCTTCTTCCCTTTTCCCTTCTCTTCTTCACGAATCTACCCATGAGGGATACTAGCTGAACAGAGCAAGTACACACAGACCAAAAGGCCTAGAACTTTCCATAATCTATGTCATCCCTGGGAACACAATCCACCTCAATCCAGTGTGTGTGAAAAATATGTTGGATCATGCAGCAAATTCAGAAGCAGAATAAGGTTCCACTTGTTGGGGGTGGTGAATGACTGAAACATGATGGCTGTCACCCCTCTCTCCCAACACAAAAAACAAATACAGGAAGGGGGAAAAAAGCATTAGTGACCCATCTGAATTTGGCCACAGCCCTAGGATGCTGCCAGGGGACCCAGAAAGTATTCTCAGCAGGACAAAGCGTGGGTTGTAAGAGTGACAGTGTGATTTCTCTTTCAACAGCTGTACTAAATGGGTTCCCTATTTAGTATAGTAAGTCTACCCTATGCAGGATATAGAACATTGGATAAACAGATCCAGTGGATGGGCAGAACTCAATAAGCATTCCCTCTTCTGCTCAACAAGGAACAAAAACTGTTGTTGTTGTTTTCCTTGTTGTTGCATTTTGTTTTGTGTTCCTTATCCTTCACCACGTCCCCTGCCAGACACACACTGGTAGGTTTCCCTACTTCTTCTTTCCTTATTCTTAACTTTTCTACCCATTTGAAGTATCTTCCAGAAAGAAAGAAATATTATGGTAGAGTGTAATAAAATAGAAAGGGAAAAAAATCTATACAAAGAATCAATTAAACAAAAAGTTCTTCAAAAAGATAAAATTGGTAAACCTTTAGCCAGTATGACTAAAAGCATGAAAGAAATGACCCAAATAAAAAAATTGGGGACCAGAAAATTGGTGCTTTCCCAACAAATATGAGGAAAATGTAGTAGATTCTGAAGGAATACTTTAAAAATCTCTACCCCCGTGGACTTAAAGATCTAGATGACATGGGTACATGTCTAAATAAACTCAGCATACCAAAATTAAGCCAAGATGATATCGAGCACTTAAATAGATCTATAACAATGACCTCATATAGAGAGAAATATATGTAAATATATGAGTATTTATGTAGATACAGATACATGATCAACCTGACTGAAGTACATACCTTACACACAAATTTGAGATGCCATGGTGTAGCTCCTCTGAACAATTAACTGGCGCTTTAGTGTAAGTGGATATTAGGAAGGTGAAATCTGTCCTTCCAGGAGCATGGGTATTAGTGGGATGGGGATGGTTACTTCATGAAAGCAGACCACGAAGCTTACTGAAACTGGTATGGGGTGGGGAGATTAGGAGAGTTCCACGTGACCGAGGGAGTGACTCATCAAGAGGCATTGTGTGTATAAAGGGACATGTCAAAATGAACCCCTTGTACAACTAGCTGATGCTAATTCAAAATTTAAAGTATCAGGAAGAACTGCCTCCTTGGCTGATCATTATTATAATATTTTTAATCAAATTAGCTTTTTAATTTTTCTTTAGACTAGAAATTTGATGTCAATCGCAATTGATCTCAGCAAAAGGAAAAGAAGGGAAAGGAAGTCATATCATACAAGAGGCAATTCAGGGAGGATTTCTTAGAGATAAATATTTGTAATGTAATTATAGATCTGTCATCAACACCACTATAATTTACTGTCAGTCATCATGCTGATGATAGGATCTTATCTTCTGTGGTATAACTCTCCCTCCCTGCAATTATCTCCAGGATGAATCTTCACAGGCAAAACTCCCCACATGCAAGTACTGGAAATAAGATTTAGCAATTAATATTTCCATACTGGTGTCCCATGATGAGGCTTATCCCAAAGTCTCTAGTCTAAACCTAGTTCTTACGTGCCTGAAGACTATGTGCAAGTTGTCAGTAATAGATATTGGTGCATTTACTGCACGCTGCCTTTTCCTGGTAAACTCAAAGCTACCTGAATGATCAGTTTGCAACAGAGGTAGAGAAATGTACTTAAAAGTTCTGACACAAGCCAACCATTGGAAAGATGATGTAAATGATTTTTTTTGGATAAAAATTCTACATTTGTATTTCTTTGAGACATCTGAAGAGGGCATTCCCCACGTGTATGTCTGTTTGTTAAGAAGTGGTCTGATACAGAGGACTTCTCTGAGTTGGGGCTTGAAGAAGGAGGGGCTTAAAATTACATTCATTAGAGAAACCTGAGCCAAAAGACTTCTTAAAGGAGTAGCATACTTGGAAATGAGAGACCTTTTCAATTAGAACTGGAAGGATAATCTCCACAGACTGGGATTCTTGGAGAAAAACTTCAATCGGATAAAACTCAATCTAGGGGTGAAAATCAATCAAGGTCTTACAGGAACAGATTTTGCAAGTCAGTATAAACCCCACGTGTGCAACAATTCAGGGGATAAAAAAAGCTGACAGCTCTAGGCACTTATAAAACTCACTGACTACAGAATCAAGAGTTCATATACAAATGTTTATGGTAAACTGAAGAGAGTTCATACAGAAATGTATACTGTCGATTCAAGAGAGAACTCAAATTCCTTACAAAGGCAAAATTTCAACAAATAAACACCAGGAAGCATTTATTTGAAAAGGTGGGTGGGGTCAAGAAGAATGAAAGAAAGAGCAGACGAATACAGTCAATAATTCGATGAGGGAGTCACATACAGTGAGACCAAAGTAGGAACACAAAGGCATAATACCTGTGCATCTGATCGTATGGAATAATATTGATGGATATGAATTCAAGGAAATGGAAACATTGTTGCTGTTTTTTGTTCTCTTTTCCATTTGTCTTGTTTGTTCATTTATCTGTCTTTGGGAGAGTCAGGGGGCACAGAAATGGAGAGATAAAGGGTGAACAAATACAGCAGTGGTACTCACTAGATACAATGTTGAAATGAACTATACAACTGGTGGGTGGGGAAAGGAGGGAAACATTGAGAGAGAGCCAGGGAAGAGGTGACAGTGTTCTAAAAGAAATGCACTCTTTATCTGACTTATATCATTGTAATCCCTCCATACATCACTTTTACAATAACAATAAAGTTGCATTAAAGTTCATTTTAGTGATTTTGTCATATCTTCTTTATGTGTGACATATTTGTGTGCACAGCTTCAAGAGGGTGGGGGAAGGGTGTGGAGCTCAAGGGGAACTGGGTGGAAAAGTGCAGCAATGAAGCTCATTGGACACTGATAAAAGTAAACTATAAACTCACGGGTGAAGATGGGAGGGAGGAGCTGGGAGACAGTGGGGGAAAGGAAGACACTGCACAAAGGGAAATGTAGGGCAGCGGTGAAGGGGAAGGAGGAAGAAAAGGAGAAAGCTCCATAGGAAATGGACTCTTTACCTTGCTTGTGTAACTGTAACCCCTCCGTACAGCATTTTTACAATAAAAGATGGACAACAAAGGAAATGTACAATTACTCAGATAATTGTAATCCCTCTATACATTACCTTTATTATAATAATAAAGTAAATTACAATACAAAGCTTTCTAAAATAAAAAGAATTCAATTCATATTATACAAAATTAAGAAGAATGAGGGAAAGAGTGAACATGAGAGGGATGGATAACAATGCTGAAAGGGGAGACATTGATCATTCATAAACTGCTTTATTAATGGAGACTCCTGTGTACAACTACTTAAAGATAATAAAAATGTACATCATTTTCTTCAAAGAAAAGAGTTTGTTGGGGAGGAGTAAGAAGCATAATGCCAGTATAGGGAGAATGAATAGATATTTTTACTTTAAACAATAACTGTCTAGCCAAGCACTAGTGGCTCACACCTCTAATCCTAGCTACCCAGGAGGCTGAGACCTGATGATCAAAATTCAAAGCTAGCCTGAGTAGAAAAGTCAATGAGACTCTTATTTCTAATTAATCACACTAAGCTGGAAGTAGAGCTTTGGATTAAGTGATGGAGCCCAAGTCTTGAGCAAAAAAAAATCTCAGGGACAGAACCCAGGCCCAGAGTTCAAGCCTCAATACTGGCACAAAACCCAAAAGCTGAACATAACAATTTGAGCATAATCTCAAAAGCTGTAGTTAGTTTTCTAGATGTAGTGAGTTTGATTTAATATATGTTATAACTTTATGTTCTGGAAATATTCCATGCTTTACACACCCTACCTAGAAGATGAGAGGATAAAACAAAGAGAATAAGGAAGAGACAAAGCCTCAGAGAGAAATGCAGAATGCAATTCAAAGTGTTACTCTAACATGATTAAAATGACAGTTCTTAAATTGAAGAAATGGACAAGCCTCTATGCTCGTGAAAACATAACAAATAGCTCTGGGATGTTTTATAAGGCACATCGACAAAAGTAATGTGCCCTATAATGATGCTAGAACTCATCTCCATCAGTCATGTGGTGAGCACATGAAGGACATCCAAATTTTAATTAGCTTATGCTAAATGGCTTTACTATCAATTTAGGCAAAATGTGACACTTGGTGGAATTGTTTGGATGGCCGCTAGTCATAGTAAGTCACATAGAAGAATGACTGAGAGAATTTGTGTTTCATGAACAGACACAGCTTCTCAGAGGAAGCCAGAAAGTCTCTGGAAACGGGAATGAGAAGAAAAAAAAAATCAACTGAAATGGGATAGGTAACAACTTGATATTTCTTCAGTGTGAGTAAATTAAAAGTGTCTACTTCCCAATTCAAAGAAATAATTTCACTATAAACACACACATGCACACACACACACACACACACACACACACACACACACACACACACACACATGGATTCATCATATTTACAAGATGTGTGATTACATCCAGATGTAGTATACTGTGTCTTGTAAGGATAAAGTTATGTTCACTTTTATATTTCTTATCATACTTTGCATATGACATGTACAGAAGTCATGGACCCAGAGCTGCAAAAAGTCAAATTTTGTTTCCATCATTACTTACTAATAGAGTGATGCTAAATTACTTCTCTTTTCTGGTCTTTGTGAAAAAGTCATAGCTGTTAGGAATAAGAAAACAGCATGAAGTGTCTCTTTTCTCTGCTTTAAAATGCCATAAAAATTACAGCCATGAATAATTATGTCTAAAGATTTTAAAAAGTATACATACTTGAATATTCATGATACCCCAAATCACCCTCTAAGCATTAAGTATGTGACTAGAGCAACCTAGATTATTTCACTAAAGCTGTATTTTTCAATCTGTGAAATAGGCATATTATTACTGAAAAAGGCATATTGTTACCTAATTTCATGTGTGTGAAATGACTGGTTCATATGCTATTTTCACTATAAATATTTCCACCATTTTTGAACTTCCATACTAACCCTATATTGAAAAATAAAGATTTTTAGGTTTACCTGTGGGCAAGTTCATGAGTGGGAACTCTATCTCTTGAATCCAACTGATGCCTAATAAATAGATCAGTTGCTGAGGAGAAAAAAAAGGGGGAGAAATGATGAAAAAGATCCATGTGTTTTCCTAGTACGAGCTCCACATTTCCTAGAAGGTCCAGCGCCACACACTACAACAGTTAGAGAGATGACTTGTGACACTTTGCCATGGAGCAGTTAGCAGAAGCCTTGTGAGGGAGAGACTTAAAAGAAAGATGTTTACCAGTCAGGGAATAGAACTCAGAAGGATCCAAAGAGAAGCAAGCAAGGATACAGCACCAGGAAGTAATGAATTTGGCAACTCTTCAGAGTAAGATGTGTTGGAGTGATATATAGGCTGAGAATTAGATTGAAGTAGGGGTGTGTGTGTGTGTGTGTGTGTGTGTGTGTGTGTGTGTGTGTGTGTGTGTGTGTGTGGTGTGTGTGTCTGTGTGTCTGTGTCTGTGTTGTTTCTGAAGCAAGGTCTCACTGTGAATCTCTAGGCTGACCTTAAACTTATCTTCATTCTATAGTGGAAATGTCCATTTGTGTGCCATGCCAGACTCTGAGACAGGCACAAGACAAGGAAGAGAGATTGAGAAGAGAATGGGGGACAGTGAGAGTCAAAGGCTGAAACAGAGGCAGAGAAAAGAAGATGAGAGAGGGACAGAGAACAGATTATTTTCTGATCAGTATGGGAGTTTTCTGGGCTTAGCTGGCTACTACATTTTTATTAGCCACCGAAATTAGCAAAGTATCCCTCTTTGCGTTAGTTTATCCACCTGGAGAATAGTTTTAACCATTTTATTTCTATAAATGCTCCAGAGATAATTTGAGGCAAACCTAGTATATTATTTCTGCCATGTAAATAAGTGTTTACAGGACTTTATTCTGCATGCTATTATTATTCTCCACCTGCCTGGGTCGATTTTGTAATGGCACAGACCAGCAAAAAATGCTATCAAAGGTTTGTTTCTGCCTGCACGAGAGGAGTTAAATTATGACCATGGCAGTCACCTGCTGAGACAATCAAAATGAATATTTACTTAGGCTAGTAATGATCAATGTCTTCTGAGTAATATGGAAATTGAGTTCAACACTCAGAATAAAGCCGAGGCCTCGAAACTAAGTGAAACAGTATTGCCTAATGTACTCCCTTCCATAATTGCTTGTCTTCGGCTGCAATTTCCACAATACAAGGATCATTTATGTGCACTTATACATTTTACTGTTGACTGCATGACTGTACAACACATGGGGGGGGAGGAGGCGGACGAGGAGGGGGAGAAGCCACAGTAAGAAGAATTCATCAAACATCCCCAATTACTTCTGTTTTAAAAGCCTCTAAGGAAAGTCTTCCCATCAAGCCCATTTATGAGCTGTCAGAAACTGTCCGAGACAAAGCCTGGAAACTGGAACCGAGGAGGCTGAGTTCACTTGATTCAACTGCCAACTGTTGTGGGACTTTCAGCAAATGACTTCCTAAAGTCTCCAGGGGAACAGTAAAGGTCAGGGAGAGAAACGCAACCATCCCCCTGTCTCACCACAAGGTCCAAGACCTTCTGGAAAAGGTTATTGCCCATTGCCGCCTGAAAGAGGAAGACCTACAGAAAGGAGACCAACTCAGTAAATGTGAGATTCAGCTCTTCTTTTGGCCATGATGAGACGCACAAAACCCCCGAAACTAAAACTTGTACAGATTTTTGTGGGGCTGAAATGAAATCACAGCAAGAAGGAGACTGGGATGGCATTGTTGGTCCCATGTAATCTGTCAGGGATTGCTTAACTCAGTACTAAAAACCCTCTGGTACCGACAGCAGTGTGCATTTGTGACAGATCTGTCCCACTGGGTGTCCTACAATTCACTCCTGTCCCATTTCAGCATGGGGAGTTTCAAAACACAGAGCAGCAGCCGTTTTTCCTTTGACTGATTCTTTACTATCCTAGGATTCTTCATAGGTTGCACCGAAGTGAAGAAATGATTCATCCTCCTCTCCTACATTCTACGTCATAGAACAGAGCTAACAGTGACAGGGGGGTGAAATACCGAAGAAAACAAACTGTAAGAGAGAATACTTTTCTTTGCATACTAATTGTTACTCTCTGTTCTGTGTTTGGTACTATCTGAACAAATCAACTCATTAATGCAAAGCAGTGTGCCTAGTAATTAGAAATAAAATATATGTCAATTAAAATATTATTTGGTGGGCTAGACTGTGGTGGTGTGCTCTGTAATAATTTATCTTACAAGAGAGGCAGAAGTAGGAGGATCAATATCTGAGGCTGGACCAGGAAAAAAATACAAGACCCTAAACAAACAAAAACAAATAAATAGTAAAGCAGACATGATTTGAGTGGTACAGTGCTTGCCTAGAAAATGGGATACTCTGAATTCAATCCCAAATACTGCCAAAAAATCTAAAAATCATCTAGATGTTAGGTACTTTTCAATATTGTATTTTTCTCTTGATGCCTTTTATAACAACAATGAGAGTAAGTGAACATATAGAAAAGTAACTTTCAAATACTGAAGAACAGTGAAGAATAGGATCCCATAGAAATGCAGAATAAATCAGATGAACCTGAATATTACCCTGGTTAAACACTTTCAGAGAGTTTCTAATTTACAATGCAAAGAGAATAAAGCCAAATAAAGTCCAACAAATTCTCTGCATTCAGGGTTTTTGTTTTGTTTTGTTTTTTGCCAGTCATGGTGCCTGAACTCTGGGCCTGAGCACTGTCCCTCAGCTCTTCAGCTCAAGACTAGCGCTCTACCATTTGAGCCACAGCACCACTTCCAGCTTTTTCTGCTTATGTGGTGCTGAGGAATCGAACCCAGGGCCTCATGCATGCAGGGCAAGCACTCTACCACTGAGCCACCTTCCCAGCCCCTACATTCAGGGTTTATAGCTGAGAGTCTAAGGAAGTCAAGAGAGCTTGAATCTGTGCTAGGCAGAAGAAGGAAGAGACAATACAGTGGAGTTGGGCAGAGAGTACCATTCAAGAATTTAATGAAAAAGTCCTCAGAGGGCTGGGAATATGGCTCAGTGGTAGAGTTCTTGCCTAGCACGCATGAAGCCCTTGGTTTGATTCCTCAGTACCACATAAACAGAAAAGGCTGGAAGTAGAGCTGGGCTCAAGTGGTAGAGTCCTAGCCTTGAGCAAAAGAAGCTCAGGGACAGTGCCCAGGCCCTGAGGTCAAGCCCCAGGACTAGCAAAAAGAAAAAAGTCCTCAGAAATGAATATGAATAATTTTACTCAAATATAGGAAACAAAAAGAAGAAAGAATATGTTCAATATGCAGAGCAAGGAACACAGCTGGGAAAATGGAAAATATTTACTGGGATGAGGAAAGTCATGCCACAATAGCAACAGTAGATGGAACAAGAAAATATAAGACATTTACATATAACTATTAGCAAACGTAACCTTCAGTGTAGATATTGAACTAGCCAAAAGTATTGCACTTCCTCTTATTTTATCCTATAGGTCAATCTAATCTAGTCCTTTGCTTTCCTGGAACCTGCTTTGCTTCCAACAGTGTAAATCCAGGCTGGTATCCCATGACATCCATTTACGTAGTTGTTCAGTTTCATTCTACTTGATAAGTAGCAGAATTGTTGATACCCTTCTATTGGAGTCCATTTTGTTGTACCATTGCTACACCAGTGTGAGACTGCTTTATACATTACACTACAGTTAGACATCGCTTTAGCATCCTGCATTAACCATATCCAAAATCACTTTTTTTTTGTCAGTCAGGGGGCTGAACTCTAGGCCTAGGCACTGTCCCTCAGCCCTTCAATTCATGGCTCACACCCTACCACTTGAGCCACAGCACCACTTCTGGCTTTTTTCTGCTTATGTGGTACTGAGGAATCAAATCCAGGGCCTCAGGAATGGGAGGCAAGCACCCTAACACTGAGCCAACTTCCCAACCCCCAAAATCACTTTTTAAGCTTTACATTAATTAAGGTTTCCTTTCTATGCTGCAAATATCTAGAGATCTAATTGATATCAAAGCATAGCATTATATAGTCACCATTATACTTCATCTAAAACATGCATCCCTCTTCCAAGCATTCTTGACTTACCTTACTTTTTGAAAGAGAGGTTGGAAAGAGAATGCTTATATGTCTGACTAGCTTACACACTGTTGAATCCTCTAGTCCTACAACTATGTGTAGGAAAATTTTGTGTATTGTATGGTTGAAACCGTGCTTTCAGAAGCTTAAGGGGAAAAAAAAGGACAGAACTTGTAGGCAGTAGCAAAAGGTTCCATAGTATCAAACGATTATGAGGTGAATGGCAACAAAAGGCAGACAGAGACTCAGGAGGCTTCGCTGTTTTTCTTCCAGTTGGCGATGGGTGATTTTGAGGTTGCAAGCAGTCCAAGCTAATAAATGGAGAACAGGAGAGAAAATTTTCATCCAAATCCCTTCATTCAAGTACTTTATACAGAATTGTACACCTTGGTACAATACAGAGTTGTACTTCTTTCCAGGAGTACTGGACAGAATTATATTTCTTGCACTTCAGAGGGGCTCATAAGGTACTGCAAGCTTTCTCTTGCTTTTGTTTGGTCTATTGTTAAAAACTATCTGTAAAACTTGTCTTATTAAGCAATATGTTGCCAGGGCTACTGACTGCCACGAGAACGAAGTACTCTAGCTTAGATGAAGAAGGCTTGCAACTATTAACAGTGTTTTGTTTCGTTTTCTCCTTTTTGATAGAGGAAGATGAAGTGACTGGAGGACTTTGCATTTGCTAAACATATACTTATGAAGATAGTTAGAGAAAGGTTGATATTTTTAGAAAATAAAATCAATGAATCAATACAGTGCTTGACACTCTCGAGTTTAAGAGATGATTTAACCTGCTCCTCTCAGTTTTATTCATTCTGTGTCTCTCTTCTTCCTTTAGTTTTGATTCCACATATAACATAATAGAGAAATGAAATTTTAAAGTTTTTGTCCTGTCTACCTCATCTATACACACTGATACAAAAGAAAATACAATCCTTATCACACATACAGTTTTGAACTACTTGAGTTTTGAAATTTGGCTTGTATAGCTCTTCCTGCCCTTAAGCAGGATTTGCATAACATTCTTCTCCATGATTCCTTTCTTCTTTGCTCATTTTTCAATAAGTGATCTGTTAAAAATGATAATTCTTAGATTAATCTGAAAATGGAGGATCTTGCCCAGGGTCATAATGGAGGAAAATGATAGTCTCTAAGAAAAATCATAGATACCCTAGACAATAATTCAGATGCTTCACTTGGCCTACAGAGCTCAAATACTCACCTTCTTTCATGTTTGCAGTCATCTCCAGACATGAGAACATATGTTTCCATTTCCCAGTGTTTGCAGCTCAAATTAGAAATTTGAGATGTTCATAGAAAAAATATACTTATTTTGAAATCTATATAATGAACAAGGTATTTTTAATATCTATTAATTTAACTAAATATGCTATTTAAATGAGTTTAAGATTACATTCTAAAACTGTGTAATATTGCCATCTTAATTTTTTCTGTTTAAGCTGTGGAATTCTTAATTAGCACAATTAAGTATACAAAGGGATGTATTAAGCATGAAACACATTCTCACCAATCCCAGATGACTTTCTCAAATATCAAAATTGCATTATAAAAAATACATGAACTTTTTTTTGGGGGGGGGGTCAGGTCGTGGTGCCTGAACTCTGGGCCTGGGCACTGTCCCTCAGCTCTTCAGCTCAAGGCTAGCGCTCTACCACTTGAGCCACAGCTCCACTTCCGGCTTTTTTCTCTTTGCTTTATGTGGTGCTGAGAAATCAAACCCAGGGCCTCATGAATGCAAGGCGTATGCTCTACCACTGAGCCACCTTCCCAGCCCCTACATGAACTTTTTCATTATCTACCTCTGTAAAAAATGACTTAACATTTCAGGTCAATTTAATGATACATTTGAATGCAAATATCTGTTATATCATATTAGCAAAACAAAATATTGAATCTGATGTGCGACATGCTTTGAGTCTAAGCTTTATCTTCTATACTTGACAAAGTTAAACAAAACAACAACATGAAAATATATTTAGAAACTCAAGATCCTACATTTAGAAATATATGGGTTTGTAATGCAGAACATGTGGCTATCGCTAAGTGGTAGAGCATGACCTTTGCATTCACAAAGCTCTGAGTTCAAGCCTCAATACCAAATTTCTCTCTCGCAGACATTTTAGATCTCAAAACCCAGTGGTAAGTATGTACCTTGTAATGCATGTTAAACACATTATCTAGGCCTTGAATAAAGTAGAAACCTCTTATGTTCACTTAACCATTTGAACTTTCTTATTTTCATTTTTTTCTATACTTGTGAAGTCTACTATGAGCTCACTGACTTAAACACTGGGGATTCCATAGTAAAGAAATCTGCTTAAATCTTACAACCAAAGTACTGCTACTCTAGAAGAGAGAACAAGGAAAAAAATACCTGGGCAGCTAACGTATGTACTGTTATATCCCTTCCATCATATATTATATATATATATATATATATATATACTGTATATATATGTACACATGTGTATATATATATATATATATATATATATATACTCTTTTAGTAATAAGGATTAAGGAATCATTGCACAGCAAGAAGAGACATGTTCAATCTGACTATAGGAATCAGATGAGATAAAATTAAATTTGATAAATATATTTTTGAATGTACAAGTGTATCTTATGCAATCTTTCCCACACAAAATTAAGAATACACTACAACTGTCACTGTTTATCTGAAAATAAACTTAATTCTAAATGCCAATCATTATTTGCTATATTGGGCAACACTGCTAAAGAGTTGAGATATTAAATAAAATTGCATGCACAGTCATCCTTTAGAAAATGACTTCTGAATGAACCACTAGAAGGTTCAAGGGAGCCAATTCCCTGTATCAGGGGAAGAGCATTTTGAAATGAGGGATAATCAAGGGCCAAGGTCCTGTGCTGAGTTGGAGCATGGTGACCAATATGGCTGATGCTACAAAAAAAAAAATCTGGAGAGCAAGAAAGGTCACAGATAACAGAGCTCTCAAGCAATAAAGCTTTGTATGTGAGAGAAAGGACTTTTGACTTTGATTCTGAGGGTTTTGAGCAGAGATCTGGTACAATATCTCTAGTGGTTTAATGACATTATTCCTGCTTCAATATGAAGAGTGCACACAGGGAAACAGATGCAGAAGCTAGGTTAGCAGCTCTTAGAATAATTCAGACTGAAAATGTTAGCTTTATCCAGTTTAAAGACTAGATGGTCAAAGGAAAACAAAGAATGCACTTGTAATATTCAATGTGTATATGTGAAAATAGACTACAAGAGAGGTTGAGGACATGGGTGGGATTGAGAGAGATGGGGGTGAGCTATGAAAAAGGTCTCCTCAACAAGATCACCATACCCATGTTAAAGCATTCAGCTTTATTAGGCTAGAGACAGAATGAGGAACTAGGCGAGCTATGGAATAGCAAACACCTGTTGGTGAAAAACAATCCTCACCAACCAGATGATGTACATTGCCTAGCCACCACTCAACACCAGTTTCAGGTGATGAGGGCTCTGATATTACCTATATAACCTTGTGCTGGGGATTCAGCCTTTTCTACACTTTTAGAGATAGCAGTATTCTTCTCATAATTCTTATGTGCTTGAACCAACCCACTCTGACGCAGCTTAAAATGAGTGAAACTAACCAGACTTCTGCGTATGTTGAGAAAAGCCTTTCTTTAAGGAAAGAGGTTTGTGTTCCACTGGTAGATGTGTTACTACGTGTCTGCATAATTCTTTTATTATTCTAAACTCTATGGAAACTTAGCCCTTCTGAATTGTCCCCCATTCAGTTAATAGAGATAATGATTGCTAATCTAATATCTGCTCTAGCTTAAAAATTGTCTTGTGTGGGGCTAGGAAGATGCTTCAATGGTAGTGTGCTTGGCCTTGCATGCATGAGGCCTTGAGTTCCATTCCTCAGCACCACATAAGCAGAAAAAGCCAGAAGTGTCGCTGTGGCTCAAATGGTAGAGCACTAGCCTTGAGCTGAAGAGCTCAGGGGCAGCACCAAGGCCCAAAATTTAGGCTCCACTACAGGCAAAATAAATAAATAAATAGATAAAAATAAAATAAATAAAATTGTATTGTGGTTGAACTTGCACCCTATTTTACTAGATCAGGAAGGCAGCTCTCTGCTATGGAGGTACATTGATCCATTGATTATTACTTCAATTGATCAACTGGTCATCACATTATCATTGCAAATAGTACAAGTTACACCTTATGCATACTCAAGAAAACCAGCTTGTTTGAAGGAAGTCAGACTGAAGACAAAAATTACTTGTTCAGACTTTACCTCTTGGAAGCTCTGATTCTACCATGTTCTGGCAAATAGTTATTCATGAGTCCTGCAACAATCACTGTCAACATGAACATCGTACAGGAAATATGACAGGACATATAATTGTGGACTATTAAAAGAAGGACAGAAAGGGTTAACTTGACCTTCACTTGTATGGAGAGTTGAACAAGTTCTATGGGGCATTAGCACAACATGAATCTGAAAGAACAACGGGAAAGAAACAAAAATGCAAGACACTTAAGTAAGGGTTATATCATTATAGCATTACCAAAAAAAGTTTGCAGCATAGGAAGTTTATGTAACATATAATAAATTTGGAATATAAAGTTCTAGGAGGAGAATGATTTGATACAGACATGAAGAGCTGGACAGGATATAGAGTATGATGAGTACACATGGTGAATGGGTAGTATTTCATCTTCAAAAGGCTAAAGAAAATCAATAATTTTGAGTATAGAAAAGTTTTAATTTGTATTTCTTTGATAATTCTATGAGACCTGAAGTATGGCTATTGTCTAAATTAGGATTAGCATAATGATTAGGTGCTCAGTACCAGAACTGTGTAAACCTAATTGCTTAGATATTTAGGACATAGGTTTTTAAGTGCTAAAATGGGACCATTCAATAGAGGTAGTGGAATCTCAACTATGAGAAAAATGAACAAGTCAATAAACAATCAAATGATACTTTTCAAATTCATCCCTAGAGGGTTTAGGAAGATTAGATTCTGATCATGGTCTTTTATATGTATTCATTTTCTGTTAGCAGTCAGTGTATTTCATTAACAAAATGCAAATAAGTTCAGTTAAAGCACTGGTAACATATTACAAGTCTGTTGTGAGAATTAAACAAGATAATCTATAGAATACTTGATAATACCTAAACATAATGTTTACAACACTGCTTAGATTTTCCACTTTACCCTAGATATTCAAAGGATATAGGTTAAAATATGGTTTGTTTGCATTAATATCCTCACATTGTATTTGCAATTTATTGTAAGGAAAGACTGTCCCATGTGATTAAAAATAGTAACTTATTAGACTGAATTTTTTTTTTAATTGTGAAAATACCGTACAGAGGGGTTACAATTACATGGGCAAGGTAATGAGTACATTTCTTTTCAAGCATTGTTGACTCCTCCTTTGCTTCTCCTTCCCATCCCTTCCCATCTCCCATCCCCCTAACCTCCCCCCCCTCCCCCCACCCCCACCCCCCCCCCACCCCCCCCCCCCCCCCCCGGCCAAAGTTGTAAAGTTCGTTTTTCGACATAACGACTTGTACATCTCATTGTTGCAATGGGTCTAACATATTTATAAGATGATTTCTTTGTTGCTTTATATGTCCCTCCCCCATGGCATAACCCCTGCTTTCAATGTATTTGATGGTATAATTTGGGGAGGGGAAGGGAAAAAACAAATCGTTTAAATAGGGATACAGGTAGATTGAATTTTTTTAAGGTAAGTGGTGAGACTTATCTTTCTCAGTTTGAACCCAATCTATAATACACAGAATGCAATATATATTATTGATGGAGTATGAAGCTATTGAATGAATGAAATAATAATTGAACATTGAACAAGTAAATCCATGATTAATATGTACTCTGTAAAGTCCACCACTTAATTGAAAACATTTTACATTTTAGCTTTCTTTCCAGTAATCTCTTGTTACTTGCCAAAACTGAATAATATATATATATATATATATATATATATATATATATATATATATATAACCATTAGTATAAATAGACTTAGGTTGACATATTTATAATTGATAAGCCACATATCTCCAACATTCTTGAGATTTCAATAAAAATTATTATGATACATTTATCACCATTTGCTCTGTGAAGGAATCCTTTAACCTATGTCTAACAATGAAGTTAAGTAAATACCTGGGAGAGGAAGTTTTTCATTAACTTGGCCAAATGAGGAAAAAGACAAGGAAGCCAGAAAGGATGTGCCATCGTTCAGATATATGTAAAATTTGCACAAACCATTTCTGCAAGGGTTTCATCAATGCATATAGAATAAGATAATGTCATCTCATTTTACTGTCTCTGTTTTATTCCACAAATCTAGAAATTGAAGTAGAATCAATAGTTAAGGTCCAAGATTAGAAAATCATTTCTCCCGATAATTCACAGTTATCTTGCTAGTGCTATAGATCTATTTAATCAGATCCTAAATTTTACTTGTGAAACTGTTTTCTGTTTATCTGTTTATTTCTCTTGCTGATCTTAAGAAAGAAGTTTTCAGTTATTTACCAATGAAGTTTGATACCTGTGTGTTTTCTACAAATGTGTTTTGTCATCTTGTTGAAATGCCTTATATTCCTAGATTTCTGGATTTCTGGCATGAAGAACTTAGGTTTTGGTCAAATGCCACCCAAATTAAGATAATGATATCATTTTTTTTAATACAATTTATGTTCTGTATTCCATTGAATTATTTTCTTAGATGGGTTTGCTTTTGCCTTCCTAAGATTAATTGTAGCTAATTAGTTGTGGAATATAATACTTTTAAATCCAGTTGGAATTAATTTGCAAATATTTGGTTCAGATTCCTGTATGTGTATTCAAGGAGAGTATCAGCTGTACTTATGATATCATTTTTAGGCTTTGACATCAGAATATTACTGGTGTTGATATAATTTTTTCCAAGTCTTTCCATTTCCTAACAAATGGGGCGATGTCATTCTTTCTGATGGAGGCACAGAATTCCATTATATATATATAAACATAGGTCCCATGTTATCCCTTATTTGCAATAACTATATATATCTGGGACAAGCAAAAAAGGTCAGGTAAGATGATGTTAAGCGAAATGAACCCAAGATAGGGACACAAGTGGATTTTTCTTTCTTGCTATTGTTTCTAACGTATTTATAAGGTACCATGTGATTTTTTGTGCTTTGTATATCCCTCCCCCACAGTATAACCCTGTTTTCACTGTATTTGATGTTGGTATAATTTGGGGAGGGGAAGGGAAAAAACAAATTGTTTAAATAGGGATACAGGTGGACCCATTGCAACAGTGAGATGTACAAGATGCTGTGCCGAAAAACAAACCTTACAATTTAGGCGTGGGGGAGGGAGGAGGCGGGGGGGGGGGGGGGGGGGGGGCGGAGTGGAGTTGTGGAGATGAGAAAGAAGGGATGGTAGGGGAAAAATAAAGGAGGAGGCAACAATGCTTGATAAGAAATGTACTCATTACCTTGCTCATGTAATTGTAACCCCTCTGCGAAGTATTTTCACAATAAAAAAAAAAACTACTGGTCTTATAAATTGAATTTCAACATATTTTATCTTCTTCTTTTTGTGCCTCTCCTAGAGCTTGACCTCATAGCCTGGGTACTGTTCCTGACAGTGTTAGCACTCCTAACACTTGAGCTACAGCTCCATTTCTATTTTTTGGTGGTTAAATCGAGAAAAGTGTCTCATGGGCTTTCCTGCCTAGGTTAACTTCAATTATGATCCTCAGACCTCAGCCTCCTGAGTAGTTAAGACTACAGATGAAAGCAACTGGGTCCAGATAAATTCAAACCATGAATTTTTAAAGGCATAAAAATCAGAAACAAAATGGTTATGATGACATCAAAGTATCATCAGAGACATAATTCTCTAAAGCAGAAACTCTGACTTCATGACAAATGTTGAAATATCGAGGATTTGATGTCTCTATAATGTGTGTAGACAAAATTTCCCATATAAGATTAACAGTGATTAATTAGATAATTTTACTTCTCCAAATTTTTTTCTTCTATTAAACTATAAAGTTCCCCCTAAACAGAGCTACTATTTGAAATTTATTAGTGAAATGTATGTTTTTTTATAATTCATTTTTTAAGATGCAGTTTTTTTCCTTCTCTGTCCTAGAGTCAGTGAAGAATTGCAAAGGAAGATGTTGTATGAAAATGATATGGAAATATTGAATCCTAATGCTAATACAGTTGCAACATGTAATGTTGAGACCTTGCTGAAATATTATGGCATATTTTGATTTAATTTTGTAGTCTTTTTTCATCCTTGTCACACTAATTTGACTGGCTTTCATGTTTTATGACAATCCCTAAAGTACAGTAAAATTAATAATGTTTATTATTTAACGAATTTAACAGAAATGAATTTTCAAGGTAAAAATTGGCTACATGCTCAAAGACATGTATCAAAGAGTTAGTAAGAAACACACTATAAAGAAAAGACCCAAAGCATGCACCGCAGAAAGCTAACCCATCACAAGGAAAAAAAACCCCAAAAACAAAAAAAAAAAGAAAAGAAAAAAGAGGAAGAAGCAAAAGATTACTAGAAACAATTAGAAAATAATTTCTGAACAATATCCGAAGTTCATACCTATCAATATGAAATATACAGTCGGATAGTGCATTTTCAAAGAAAGATCCAGCCGGGTGCTGATGGCTCATGCCTGTAATCCTAGCTACTCAAGAGGCTGAGATCTGAGAACTACTTAAAGATTAATATATATTATATATATATTCCAAAAAAAGTACACAAAAGGACATCATATGATTATAAAAGTGTCAGTTAAGCAAGAGGACTCAACATTGACAAATATACAAAACATCTAAAAGTGTATAGCAAATTTTAATAGGCCTAAAGGGCTAGGTAAACTATCATATAGTGATAATAAGAAAGTAGAAGCTTTACTTCCAGCCATCAAGAGATCATCCAAACAGAAAATGAACAGAGACATTTGGAAGCCAAATGGACTTCAGACCCAATATCTGAAGCAGACATTTACAGAACATGTTATCCAAAAGTTGTAGACTATTCAGTTTTCTCATCAGCACATGGAACATTCTCTAATATACCATATTTCAAACTATAAGAGAAATTTTGACAAATATTTGCAAATTGAAGCCTAATAAAATACACTTTTTGGTCATCTGGGACTAAAATACTGGAAATCAGAGGAAGAACTTTGGAAACTACACAAATACATAGAAAATTTTAAACATACTACTGAAAGGATCCAAAAAGAAAAAGAAATTCTGAAGAAATCAAAACAGTTCTTGAAAAAGAAAATGTAATTACAACATACCCAACAAGCCAATGGGGTGGTGGATAAGGAGTAGTGGGAAAGTTTATTGTAATAAATTCCTACTCCAAAAGAGTTGCATGTTTCAAGTAAATAATCCAATAACACATTTCAAAGAAGCAGAGAAGCAAAACTGAATTAAAGTTAAGCCAGGAAGAAAAAAAACAAAAACCTTGTGGCCAAAAGTTGCATAACATCAACAAACAGTTGGATTTTGAACACATCCACACAATTTACAACCGTTAGTTAAATGCACAAACAATGAGACAACCCAAATAAATAAAAACTGAGCCAGTAAAGCAGGCATTATAACTAAATACCAATCAAATCCAAGACCTCATTAGAGACTCTTGTAAACAACTAATTACTAACAAACGAGAAAAATCCAGAAGAAAGGACTAATGTCTTGGACGTATTCAATACACTACCAAGCTGAAACACAAACAAGAAAACAAAAACCAAAACACATGACAAGCAATGATACTGACTCAGCAATAACATGTTTCCTAGGGCGAGGTATTAATAGCTCACACCTCTGATTTTAGTTACTAAGGAGGCCTAGATCAGGAGGATTGTAGTTGAAAGCCAGACAGGGCAGAAAAGTGTAGGAGACTTTGTATCCAAAATAACCAGCAAATAGCTGTGCTGCAGACATGGCTCAAAAAGTAGAGCATCAGCCGAGTAAGTGTGTGGCCCTGAGCTTGTTGGGGGAGGGAGAGGGGTGGTAATGACTGGGGAAGGGAGGGAGTATCTTCTAGTCGAGTTCAAGACTACATTAATGCATTACTGAATTCTACCAAAAATAACTAAGCTCAATTCTTCTTCAACTAGTCTCAACAGTTGAATGGGATGAAATTCTTTCAAACATACTCTGAGAGGTGAGCCTTATCACCCAGTCATCAAAACCAAACACAAACAAGCTACCAAATACACTGCAGACTACCTGATCCATATATATATATATATATATATATACATATATATATGGAGGTGAAGAAAAATGAGGAGAAAATTGCAAGAAGGCTAAAGAAGAAAAGAACAGGAGAAGGAGGGAATGAAAGAGAACAGCAGGAAATGCTGTGAAATAGTTGGGTAAAGTATTCTCTAATCAGAGATATGATATTGCCAGGGTTCTTTCTGCTTATTTCAAATAAAATGCACCATCAAGCCTGTCTATATCCATTTGTTTCATTTCCAGTCTCAAAATGTGCAGCATAACTGAGTACATGCAGAATATCTGTAACTGACTTCTTCGTCTCACAATTTTGGTTATACCCAATATTTGGCTCGCATTTTATCAGCAGAGATAAATATTTGCCTTTAACACCACCAGTTTCTTGTTCTAGAGCTCAAAAATTTGACGGTATAACCTCCATGAGCTTACGCCAACTATTATTTTTCATCTTTTTTTTCTTTCTTCATATTTTTCATTCTATCATTTGGGAGAAGGGATTTAATACCTAATAATATTAAATCTTTCCAGAAACTGCTACCAAAAGAACATTACGAAAATTTGAGGCTGATTGTTTACTGGCAGCTCGATAATATGCACTGCCACTTTGAAATGAAAGTAAAATACCATCTACATTACATTAATTGGATTGCACCTACCCACATTGAGATCACTTGAATGACAGGGGAAATGCTTCTGAATTGTTATCACATACACAGGGTACCTCTGAGTGGATCAAACAAATTTACTTTTTAATGTTTATTTTTTGCCCCAATGTGTGCCACTGTGAGTTCTATTTATGTAAATCACAGCATTTCCACAATCTTGTACTTACATTTGTAACACAGGTCTCTGAATAGAGCATGCTTATATGTTTCAGAAATACCATTGTATTGGCCAAACAGGGTCATTACTTGAAGAAAAATTACTTACATTGCAAATTTGAAAAATATTTCCTTATGAGTCCATACATTCATTTCACCTCAATAATATTGTTTAAGATCAAGTGTAGAGTAATTTGGTTGAGAATGTGCCCCTTGAAGAATATAAGGAATATGTGACTTAGATTCTTATGTAATTAATTTATATGGATCCTTTCTGTGTGTGTATGCGTTTGCCTGTATACATGTGTGTAAATTTATTAAAGTGCTTTAAATTTTAATGACAATTTTATAATATTTGATACCAGGTGTCACTTTTAAGCACAGTTTCCTTTTAACACGAATCATGTTAGTAAACAAAATGAATAATGATCATTTGAAAGTGAAGTTTATTTTCTTTGTAATCTTGTGTGAAATCTATAAAACGCATATAAAATAAATGAAATGAGGAAAAGTATAGGACATGAAGGAAAAGGGTAATGCATCGATGGTCTTTAATTTCATTCACATATTTTCTGACAAAGGATTCAATTATGCATGCATATTTATTGATTTAATTATGTATATGTATTTATCTTTTGCAGAAATGAATAATGGTATATTTTGTCTTTTTCCCCAATTAATTTCTGCAAATTCATGGACTATATGACAATTTTCATTTTTCATTGTTTTCTAAAAAGACAGGAAGGACAAATTCATTTCATTATCATCAATCAAATAACATTTTAAATTTGTCTTCAACCTGTAATAACAGTAACATAGACACACACACACACACACACACACACACACACACACACACACACCTCAAATTGTTTCTACTTCATAATATATTGCAAAATCTTTTTATTTATTCATGTAAAATCTTTTATTGTACATTTTATTTTTATACAGCTAATAGCCTACTCAATTTATCTGTACAGAGTTTAAAGAATTTCAAAGCTCTTGGTAATTGCTCTCATATGCATATGTCTGTTTGGACATACATGTATAGCTGCACATAGTTTTATGTTTGAGTATTGTCATTCAAAACTTTTTACAGATCAAGACAAAAGATTTGTTTTTGCTGATTCATTATATATAGAGTTCAAAGACATGCAAAGAGATCTCTAAGGGTTCTAAGACGTAGTAACATTCTAAAAATAAATATGTGTGACTGTGTCCAGTGCAACGGTAGTCAAGTTAATAATCAGTAATTTGCCAAAATAATCTCTATGCAGTATACAGTTTATTATATGACAAAACTTTTTAGTTATATATCTATACAGAGAGAATTCCCAAATTACAATCATTCACCTAATGTTTTCTTTTTAGCCTTTAGAAAATTTTTTAGACATCCAAGGGAAGTTTGTTCTAGAACAACCCAGCACTGATAATGTATAAAATGATAATAGAGGGTTACACACAGAGCAATCATGGCCCAAGGGAGTGGGGAAAAATCAGTATATATCTATCATTTGCAAAAGAGGGGCCTGTAACAACGTTAGAACAAAAGTGACTTGACCCACGTCAAAGTGCACCTGTTTATTTCAAGCTAATATCAAGGAAGTCAGACACATTCTTGGCACTGACAGTGCAGTGTCTGGCAGTAAAATCCCACCTACCAACCCAATATACTGTGAAATCTAAATAAGATACTGATGATCAACAGTGTTAGTTACAAGTCAAGGTAGTGGCTGTCCGATCAAGCTGATTCCCTCTAAAACTGTGCTTTGAACTTTGAATTTCCAGCTGGGCACCTGTGGATCCCCACCTGCAATCCTAGCTGCTTGGGAGGCTGACATTGGTAGGATTGCAATTTGAAGCCAGCCTGGACATATGCAGAAAAACCCTTTGTAGTCAATAACTGTATGTGGTGGCAGGCACCTGTCATTCTAGCTTTCTGGGAGGCTGAGATTGGGAGGATATTCGAGGTTGACCCTGCCATAAAATAAAATAAACTGTTCATGAGACTTCATCTCAATAGAAGAAGCTGTGATGAATACCTGTTATCCTCAATATATGCAATGTCAAGAATAGGAGGATTATAGCTCCAGGCCAAACTTGGGCAGAAAAGTCCACAAGAATCCATCTCTGCAGAAGAAAGTAGATGGGTGTGGTGGTGTCTGCCTGTCATCCCAGCCAGGATAAAAAAAACCTCAAAGAGGCAAATCCTAGTCCATATGTGAGCCTAGGTAAGAAGTGAGACTCTATCTCACAACATACAGACAGACAGACAGATAGATAAATAGTTGGAGGCCTAGTTCAGTGGTAGAGAACTTGCCTAGCAATCACAAAGTCCTACATTAAAACCACAGGACTTTCCATTTCCTAACAAATGGGGCAATGTCACTCTTTCTGATGGAAGCATAGAAATCCTTTACATATATTTTTTTTTTTCATCTACTGAGGGGCATCTGGGTTGTTTCCATATCTTAGCTATGGTAAATAATGCTGCTATAAACATAGTTGTGCTGGTAGCTTTAGTATGGCCTTGTTTATGATTGCTGGAGTACATGCCCAAAAACGGGATTGCTGGGTCATAGGGGAGCTCTATGTGGAGTCTTTTGAGGAACCTCCATACTGCTTTCCAAAGTGGTTGAACAAGTTTACACCCCCACCAACAATGCAGTAGGGTTCCCTTCTGTCCACATCCCCTCCAGCATCTGTTGTTATTAGAGTTCTTGATTATAGCCATCCTAACTAGGGTGAGGTGGTATCTCAATGTTGTTTTGATTTACATTTCTTTTATGGCTAGAGAAGTTGAGCATTTCTTCATGTGTCTATTGGCCATTCTTATTTCCTTTTCAGAGAAGTTTCTCTTTAAGTCTTTAGCCTACTTATTTATTGGGCTGATATTTCTTTGAGGATTTGTTGTTGGGGGATTTAATTTTTTTTAGTTCCAAACATATTTTCGATATGAGACCCTTGTCCATTGTATGGCTAGTGAAGATCTTCTCCCAGTTCGTGGGCTTTCTATTGATCGTCCCTTATTTGCAATAACTAGTACATTTGTAGGACAAGCAGAAAAGGCTAAAAGCTATGTACATATGAACATATAAGATGATGTTCAGCAAAATGAACCCCAAGATAAGGATACAAATATGTTTTTTATTTCTTGTTGTTGTTTCTAATGTGTTCATAATTCATCATGTGATTTTTTTGTTGCTTTGTATGTTCCTCCCTCATATATAACTCCTGTTTTCACTGTATTTGATGTTGGTGCCCTGTATCTATTGTATATACACTTCTCTAATTCAAGGAGGGGAAGGAAAAAAACAAAATGCTTAAATAAGGATACAGGCTGGCCCACTGTAACAATTAGATGTATAAAACATTATGTTGGAAATGAACTTTATACCTTTGTCAGGGCCAGGGGGAGGGGGGCTACTTGTAGAGGTGGGAGGGAAGGGATGGTAGGGGAAAAACAAAAGAGGAGGCAACAATGCTCAGCAGGAAATGTACTCATTACCTTGCTCATGTAACTGTAACCCTTCTGTACAGCATTTTTACAATAAAAAAACGCACAAAAAAAACAGGAATACAAAAATTTAATATTTGAACTTTGATATTGTCTTGGGTATGAGCAATGCTGTCCTGCTGTCCACGTGGTCTTGAGATCCAACAACCAGCGTTTTCCAGTGTGCTGTTGCTAACCTGTAATGTTCAGAAGCTGGGTGCATAAAGTGCATTTTTAAACTGACCTCTGTCTAGCAGCCCATCAAACTGGTGTGTGCTTCTGCAATGTTATTATTTTAAGAAGCTTATATAACAATATTGCTTAACCCAATGTAATGCTACATGCCCTCCTCAGTGATAATAGGAACAGTTTAGATAAGCGTATTCAGTTTTTCTCTTTTGCCATTAGGAGTCTTCAGTTTGACTATGAGTTCATAAGAAGTTGCATATGTAATATGCTCCAAATTGGGTTTGATTTTCTTAAATTATATATTTCCTTTTTATGGAACACCTGATATTTGGGAATTCATTAGAACAAAAAAGTAGTTGTCCAATACAACTTTGTGTTTAATCAAAAATCAATTACAATTATAATTGATTTTTGATTAAAATAAATAATTTTGTTCAATAAATGCAATTATTTTTGTGGTGCACTTCACTTACACTACAAGTATCAAGGGAAATTAGATACACTATGAAGCAATATATTTACAAATATATTTACAAATATACAAATTTCAAATACCCTTTCCATCACTTTAAAACTAATGAATTATTGGAAAAACAATAGGAAAAACTATACAATGACTCTTTGCAAAACAAATGTCAATAAAAATCTTCATATGAGAGAAAGAAGATTCAAAAAACTTTGTGTACCATATTCAGTGGGAAAAAATATAATTACCCTAAGTTGCAAATTTTCCTTCTTCCCTTCCTTTTACTTCAGCAGCATCTGACTTGGGCATTGAAAATCCATGCACAGTAGTAAGTTTTTAGCTAGAAATGCAGTGAAAAGTAATTTTTATAAAGATACTTTTAGGCTTCACATAAGGAGTGGCAGGTGGTTGAAATATCCATGTGATGCAAATAGAGGGACATGTTAAAGGCTCCATCATTTATTGCTGGCTAAAAACGATCAATGGAGTATTTCAAATAAGCAGACTGCATCATTGAGTGCTTGTAGGGAAGTAGTAAATACACTGAGCCATCGTTGTGTTAGTCATTGGCCTATTAATTGAGAATAAAAGGAAGTTTAAAAATGAAGTTGCAAGATCAAAAAGGCTCGTTAGGATTAAGTGTAAAATGTAATACTCTTCCCACAACCTAAATACATCTTTAGGGATAATTTTGTTTTTTCTCCCAAACACAGAACACTAATTAACCTTATTACACTAAGACACAGATAACGGGACAATATAACAAATGAGCTAAATAATCTTAATAATTCAAAAAGAGGAATCATTTTTGTAATCAGTTGACATACTTACAAAACATGAATAATAATTAAAACATGACATTAATTAGTGTGTGAGAGAGAGAAGAAATGAGAGATTATGAACCACCTTTGTTAATAAGATGATGTGGCCTTAAGAACGTTATAATATCTCTCTAATTCTCAGATTTAAAATCTCAAGGATAAGATTGAGTCATGTCTAAATTTTACTACTGAAATAAGTTGAGAGTTCCTAAAAATATCGAGATGCAGGGTGAAAATAAAATAATTTCCTTGATTTAAGTTTTGTAACATAGTGGAAACAAAGCTGAATTGTATTTGAATAGTTGCAACTAGTTCATATTAAAAGGTAATGAAGACAACAATGAGAAAAATAGACATATGTTGTAGAACTATCCAAGGGAATAATCCCAAATGCTTCTAATTTAATTTCAAAGAGCTACTGAACACTTTGAAAATCTACCAATGTAGCTGGATATGACCCAGCTGTTACACCAATACAAAACTTAAAAAGAGCTAATGTTCTCAAACTGATCAGTATGAGGGGAAAAAAAGCAAAGAAAAGAAAATAGGCAATCATTTTAATCATTACTTATTCTTCATGTCTTTAAAATCACTGTATTTATAATTTGGCTGACAGGGGAAAATGTATATACAGCTGAAGTTCTTGTTCTTTTGTTTTGTTTTTTTGGGTCCGGTCATGGGGCCTGAACTCTGGGCCTGGGCGCTGTCCCTCAGCTCTTCAGCTCAAGGCTAGCCCTCTACCACTTGAGCCACAGCACCACTTCCGGCTTTTTTCTTTTTTCTTTTGTGGTGCTAAGGAATCGAACCCAGGGCCTCAGGCATGCAAGACAAGTGCTCTACCACTGAGCCACCTTCCCAGCCCACAATAAAGTTCTTTTGGTTTGTGTTGTGCTACTCTGACACAATAGCTGAGATTGGGGAATTTATGAAGAGCGGAAATTGATGTTCTCCTAGCTATGGAAGCTGGCAAGTTTCAGGATCAGTTTGTTCAATTACCTGGTCTAGAGTGTTCACTGCTTCCAAAATGGAGTTTCTGAATGTTCCAGAAGGAAGGAATACAATGGTGAAAGATCAAGAAAACTGCTGCTACTATGAAGCCTCTTTAATAAAGACTAATTCCATTCTTAAAGAAAATGCTCAAATCACTGTGTAAAGGTCCCATCTTTTAATACTGTCACAATAGCTACATCAGGATTTTAGA
This sequence comes from Dipodomys merriami, assembly GCF_024711535.1. NCBI lineage: Eukaryota > Metazoa > Chordata > Mammalia > Rodentia > Heteromyidae > Dipodomys > Dipodomys merriami. The sequence continues at coordinate 6,307,838 of NW_027205715.1, read as the reverse complement.
AAGGACATAAGCAATCCATAAGAAAAATGGATAGTATGAAGAAGGAAAAGAGAGGTATCATTTGAGAAAAGTCTTAATAGATACTTAGACCTTGCATTAAGATTTGTCAGTTTTTCCTATCATTTGTATGAGTAAAAACTTCATAAAAATGTACTTGGACACTTAAAAAATAATAATTTTATGGTGAAAGTGTTGTATAGAGGAAGTATAACTCTTTTATTATTATTATTTCTGTTTTCTCCTCTCATGACAGTATATTCAGACAAAGTGTTATTTAAATTTCCTGAAGAAATGTCGCTGGAACCAGGTACAATTGCACTTACTGGAGCTATCAAATACACAAAAGATGTGATTTAGCAAATCTCTCATTGATATACTCTAGACCCCAAAGAAATATCACAACAAATTCCTAAGTGGTTTTTTTTTGTGCTTTTATATTACACATATCATTATCTCAAAATTGTATATTGCAGTCTCTCTCAATATTTATCATTTTGTTACTACACATGACATAACATTATTCTTAATCTATTTCATCAGAAAGTTTTGAAACCTATTTTCTTGTTAAAGAACCAAAGCTAAAGAAGGACACATTTAGTTACCAAGTATAATACTATGTAAAGATTTCCCTCTTTAAAGATTTTTATTATAAAGACATGGAGAAATCAAGGAAATTGCCTGTCACATGTCATTATCCATGCTTTCCATTGCATTTAATACTGTCTTCAGTCTTGTTGGCATTCTTTTTGGTTTTATGATCTAATGGTCACAATACACTTTTTAATTTTTATCTGTTGATGGTTGTTAAAACATATTGATTACTTTCTTATAAGTCATCAAATGATAAACTTACAATATAAATAAATAAAGGTGGTTTTGTTTTTCTCCTTTGCATATCAGAGTATGAGAAAGGATATGCAACAAGAAAATTAAGAATCAGAAACATAGTCATATAGACTAGATGAAGATGTGACCATTTTCTTTCTTCTGATTAAAAAAAAGCATATAGAATTTCTGCACATTTTTTCTGTACTTTATGAAATTACAGAAAATTATATGAGATTCACTAGTTATACTCAATTTTTCACTCATCAATATTCACATTCAGCATAGAAGAGCTTAACATTATAAAATTCTGTTTTTAAATCATTTAAGGCACACCACAGTTTTCTTATGAACTGTGATTAACATGGTGTGTGAATGAATGTTTCTTTGTAAAAGCAACAAGCATTCCAATTACTAGGCAAGCTAACTGTAAAATAAGTGAAAACATAAAGTAATAAAGAAGAGTGATGGTCATCTCATTTATGTGATAGAGTGTTCTAAAGACTACAAAATTTGAGAGAAAGGATCATAGTTCTATTTCATACCTGTGTGGGATGTATTTTTTTCAGTTATTCCTATAATTTCCTGAGCAGTACAAAGAAAATAAAAGGAAGCAAAAGGAAGTAAGGAAGAAGTGACGGAAGGAAAGAAGGAAAGGAAAGAAGGAAATAAAGAAAAACTAAATGTTCTTATGAAGGTAGAAATTAAAACATGGAAGTCAATGAGGTTGCTCAGGAGAAAATTCATATAAATAAAGCAAAGAAGACTCTACAAAATGATATGTTGTGAGAAATCTATAGGAAGTAAAAAATATATATAGCCAAAAAGCTTCTGTTCTTCTTATAAACATAAAACCAGGAGATTTACTTTCACGAACCCTTCACCCAAGCTCAGATCTGAAGGATCCACTTGGCCTGAGATTCATCCTGTAGAGGTGAAAAGTAGAATGAATGCACATTCACATTCTCTGGCCTTTCGATGTGCTGTCCACGGTGCTACTGTCTGTCTAACCTCATTTGAAGCATTCATGCATCTAGCATAAATATGATAGTAGGGCAGGGGTACAATTAAGAACAGAGAAGAGGGATGAATAACTTGCTATTTCCAGCTATGAGCTTGGAAAGAGATGCTTAAGGCATCACTGGAAAAGTGAGTATCCTGACTTGTCCTACATAAGTTACATAATGAATGGTATAAAGCTGATAAACTCTGATCAAAGGAGAACAAAAAATAGAGAAGATGGCAGGGGGGAAAAAAAGCCTAGTAAAAGGACAATCTAAGATAAGATAAGATGTATGAGGCTCCAGATCCTCAAACCAGACTTACAAAAATCTTCATCAGGGGCTGGGAAGGTGGCTCAGTGGTAGAGCGCTTGCCTTGCATGCCTGAGACCCTGGGTTTGATTCCTCAGCACCACATAAGCCAGAAAAAGAAAAAAGCCGGAAGTGGCACTGTGGCTCAAGTGGTAGAGCGCTAGCCTTGAGCTGAAGAGCTGAGGGACAGCGCCCAGGCCCAGAGTTCAGGCCCCACCACCAGACCTCCCCCCCCCAAAAAAAAAATCTTCATCAAAAACACTCCCTACATTCAGAAAGTGATAGCTATTGGGATGAATGTTCAAATAGTAATGAAAAGCTGTCAAAAAGAAGAGTCAGAGAAACAGGACTCAGCTAAAAAATAAAAATAAATCTCCAATATAAGGTCATAAATAAATGGATGTTCATGAATTACCTGATGAAGCATTGAATCTAATTAACCTAAATAAACATTACTTGGCTTTGGACAATTAAATGAAATGAGAAAAACAGTATCAAAATAAAATTAGATTAATGTCAGAGAGAAGCTATGCAAGAATAACAGCTGTTATAGTTAGCGTATACATTTTAGTTATTGTAGCTAACTATTGTTGTTTTCCTTCAGACAATTCTTCCTGAATATGATGCTCTGGAATAGTTTTTTCTTCCTTTTTTTTTTTTTTTTTTTTTTTTTGCCAGTTGTGAGGCTTGAACTCTGGGCCTGGGCGCTATCCCTCAGCTCTTCAGCTCAAGGGCCAGCACTCTACCACTTGAGCCACAGCGCCACTTCTGGTTTTCCAAATGGTTTATAGGAAATATGAATCTCATGGCCTTTTTTCCCAGGCTGGCTTTGAACTACAATCCTCAAATCTCAGCTTCTTGAGTAGCTAGGATTACAGACGTGAGCCTCTGGCCCCGGCTTTTTCCAGTGCTTTGAGTGTTTCATTTCTTTCTCCTCTTTTTGGCATTGTTTAAAACAATACTAATAATTAGGCTAATTATCCTCTAAATAAAGCAATTTCCTGCAGCTTCTGTAATGCCTCCTTCTGTTTGATTTTCTATAGTTCGAAACATATGCAACCTACATTCTCAGTTTTCAATATTTTTTGTGTCTTGTCAGTTATCCTACATAGTGCTCTATTAATTTCTTGAATGTCTGGTCTGATAGCTAACATTAATATGAGAAAATTCTCAGTAATCATGATTTTATATAATCCTTCAGGTGTTTTCTCTCTTTTTACTTGATCCAGTGTTTACATTATATGTGTTCAATCTGTCAACGTTTTTCCAAACAACTTGATTGTCATGTTCCAAGTTTTTGCCTGGGTTTTCACTACTTTTCAGTTCTAGAGGTTTGTACTGAGATATCTTTAGCCTCAGAAATTCTTCCCTTATGTATAGTTTCCTAGTAAGACCATCAAAAGCATTTCTTATTACTGTTACAACATTTTTTAAGGACCTGTATCTCTCTGCTTGACAGGGTCATTTGTTCTTGCATGCCATCTATTTTACTTAATACAGACATTAACTTATCAGCCTTGATTATATTTAAGTCTCATCATAGCAGCCTTGGTATTCATGGTTTTACATCTGTGTCTCCCGGAAGCACAACAAATCAAAGAAAGGTTGGACAAATGGGATTGCATAAGGTTGCAGAGCTTCTTCAGATTGTTTTTCTGCCTTTATTGTGAATTACGTTTGTTTTCTTCATATCATATCATGTGAAAGAAGCTACTATAGGACTGGGAAGGTGGCTCAGTGGTAGAGCGCTTGCCTTGCATGCATGAGGCCCTGGGTTCGATTCCTCAGCACCACATAAGCAAAAAGAAAAAAGCTGGAAGTGGCGCTGTGGCTCAAGTGGTAGAGTGCTAGCCTTGAGCTGAAGAGCTGAGGGACAGCGCCCAGGCCCAGAGTTCAGGCCCCACGGACCGGACCCAAAAAAAAAAAAAAAAGAAGAAGAAGCTACTATACATAGATGTATAGTTTATTGATGTGGTGGTAAGGTCTATGGGAGGAAAGGATTCAGCAGGCCTGCAATTAATCTCAGCCTTTTCTCCAGCCTGTGCCTCTGGAGGTGCGTGTCCCAGGGTTCTTCTTCCTGATTTGAAATCAGGCGTTTCCCTTCTTATAAATCAGTGGATGTTCTGGTGATAGCAGCCCTGGTTTACTAGTGTCTCTAGATTTACAAGAACAGATACCTTAAGACACCATTAAGAGGAGAGGAGGGGAAGAATACAGTCAAGAATTCAATGCATATTGTACATAAGAGTGAGGGAAGGGGCGTGTAGGGGAGGGATGAGTGTGAATGTTGAAAGGAGTGACATTGATCAGATGCATTGTGTTCATAAACTGCTTTGTTACATGGCAACTCCTTTGTACAACGACATGAGGTAATTATTTCTTTAAGAAAGAAATTGTTAAGAAATGTCCCTTCTCTGCTACCATTGAAGGATGGAAGGTTTTCTCTAATATTGACTGATATTAACTGGCACAATCTGGTTCAACACTTAGAAATCAATCTTTCAATCATGTGGGGAAGCCTATGATCAGACCCCTGGGAGTTTGGGTTTTTGGTTTTTTTAAACTCTCAGACTTGTCCACATTGAGTAGCTGGCAATTTGACAATTATAGTTCAGATTTTCTAAGATGGCTTTTCCTTTGGAATCCCTGCATTTGCCCATCATCTCTCCAATGTTGAGGGCAGTGGTTTCTTCAAGTCTCTTCAATTGTCTGAAGCATCTAAAAAGAATTTTAGCTTCTGAAGTCTGTCCAGCTTTTCACAGGTAAGGCTGTCATGGCTACATGTGAGCTCCTTATTGAACAATCATAAAGCTCCAGTTGTTTCAATAAGCAACGGTATTTTTGTTTCTAAGTTATACCATATAAGTCCTAAACTAATGTTATGCATTGATTTCAGCTTCTCCATGGCAAGATTAATTAGATTGGCATTGATGTAAGTATAAAACTCTATCATAATTACATCCATTTCACACATCTTTACCTTCAGTTCTCAGGACAGTCTAATTCTTTAGGGGAACTAACAACAGACTGCAGGAAGATTAAGATAGATTAATATGCAACAGCTTGTGAACAACAAATTATCTTTGGGGAAGTATGATAAAAAACTACTTCTATAAAAACACATTTATTAATTTTGTTTTTATAATTTCACTGATCAGTATATGGAAACAGAACTGAAACCATGTCAAAATTGATTTGATAAAAGGGGTAAGAAGGCAACAGAGGGAGTGAATTTGATCAAAGCACATTAGATACATGTGTGGAAATGCCATTATCAAACCCCTTTGTACAATTAATACATGCTGAGAGAGGGGAGGGAGGAGAAAAAAAGGAGGAAGGGAAAGAGAGGGGAAGGAAGGAAAGAAGGAAGAGAGATAGAAAAAGCGAAAGAGGAAGGGTGAGCATTAGGGAGAGTTGGAAGGAGAGAGGAAGGGAGGAAAGAAGGGAGGGTGGAGGGAGGGAAGGAGAAAGGAAGGAAGGAAGGAAGGAAGGAAGGAAGGAAGGAAGGAAGGAAGGAAGGAAGGAAGAAAAGTTTGAACTGAGAGCTTACCTCAAAGTTAGAATGATTACATAGCCATGACTGATCTCTAGCAAAAGATGCCAAATAATAATAGTAATAAGGGAGGAGTAAAATAAATGACAAAATTACTGATCAAAATAACATTATCCAGGATGCTTATTAAAAGTACACATCTCTGATATAACACATCTTTATTGGAATCCAAAAGCTGTTATGTATAATATGATCATTCCAGCTAAAGTGATTCTGACATAGGTAACACGCTGGCTGGCTCCATTTTAGGAACGCTGTGAGAGCCCACACAGGTATCTCCTGCAATGCCTGTAAGTATTTGATTTTCTTTAAATAGCTCACAGAGGGGGTCAAGTCAGGAAGAGAATGCTTTCTCCATAAACTCTAAATAAATTCTTTAAAGAGATAAACTCTTGAAGAGACTCTCCCTATACAGAAGTGTAAGCACTTTTTTATTCTTTACATTTAGATCAAAAAGGAAATTACAACAGGCAAAAAGTTAAGACACACGATCATTTCTGATATTTTTTTTTTCCTGCACAGAACTCAGTGATCATTTTTTGACTTGCCCTCTGCCATTCTATTCCCTCTATCATTGTAACCTCCAGCTGGTAGTTAAAACCTGTAATTACCACTCCAGTAGCAAAGAACATTCAAATTCATTCCACTCCTTACCAAATTCTAAATGTGATCTCTTTGATTTCCTATGGTTGCTTAGTTACATTTCCTGTTTGTCCAAATAAGTGTGATTAAAATAATACAATGTGAGCCATACTCAGATATCTGTAAAGCAAGACCTTTGCCTGTCTGGATGCATGCACTAGCCTTTGATTTTTTGTTGTTGTTGTTCCAAGACTACAAGTTCAAATTAGCATCTATGTCCTTTCCAGTCTGATCTGATATCAAGATCACATATTTTGATTCGATCAAAAAAAAATGCCTCCCACAACTGTCATATATGTTTGCCTGTGAGGTATAGAGTTCCTCCAGATCTTCTGAGGCAAGAGTTTATGTTCTTTAGTCATATAAAGTTTCTGGGAATGAGAATGCGAGACTGATGATTGGTCTTCTAAACTCATGGAGCTAAAATGCTTGGTGGGTTACCACCACCACCATGGTAATATATATATATATATATATATATATATATATATATATTATATATATGGTAATATATAATATATATGTTATATATATATATATATATATATATATATATATTTCAAGAACTCATACATGACTCTGAACATTGGGTACAAATCATTGGTATGGAGAATCCAAGGGCATCACTCCATGTAATCCCAAGGCCTCTGCATGTAGTTTCTAGTGTACAAATTGTACTATTATTTCTAGCATAAGACCTCAGAAATCCTGAAACAGTATATTGGTATTAGCTTACATTAGTTATGCAGGTAGGGATCTTTCCACTCATGTACGTAATGTATTTCGCTCCATTTTACCTCTTCGATCACTCTCCCTTCTTACTCTATCCCCTTCCTAAAAGAATATGAACACAACAAAAATAATATGTTAAGAAACATGGTTAAAAGCAAGTAAGAAGTAAGAAGTCTGGTGGTTCACATCTGTAATCTTAGCTTGTCAGGAGGCTGAGATCTGAGGATCACCATTCAAAGTCAGCCCAGGACAGGAAAGTCTGTGAGACTCTTATCTCAAATAAACTACTCAGAAAAAGCTAAAAGTGGAGCTGTGGCCTAAATAGCACAGCATTAGCCTTGCACAAAAGAAGCTCAGAAAAAGCACCCTGGTACTGAGTTCAAGCCCCAGGATTAGCACGTGCGCAAGTGTGCATGCGCATGCACACACGTGGCACACACACACACACACACACACACAAACTCCTCTCCCCCTATCCCACCCCCCCATAAAAAAACCCAGTTAGGAATCTTATGATCCAGCCTAGGAACATCTATACTGTTACTTGTGCAAGTAATAGGGCAGGTAGTTACATGAGAACTCATATAACAAGGAAAAGAGTAATAAGGTTATATCTACCTCTAATATACTGTCTCTTTGTATACTTTTTTTTCATTTCAAGATGCTAATGCTACTGTCATCTCAGACACAAAGTTTGAGCTGGCATTATCTGAATAAAGTGTATTCACGGGTAAAGTTCCATGTGCATCTTGGCTATAGTATCAACTGACCTGCAGAATTACGAAGGAGAAACTAGCTATTGGCCTTTTGCATATACAACTCAGATAAGCATGGGAGCATTGCAACATGACAGGAGTCATTTAGATTTCAAAAAGGTGAATGGAAGAAATACAGAACTCCTGATATAACAATTTCCTCTTTTGTAGTCTTTATTAACAATCGTTTTCAGGGCCTTCCATCTTCTATTCATTACTTTATGTGCTCAAAACCATTGATAACATGTCTTTCTTTAGATCACTTAGTATCCACCAGGTTCTTATTTAGACTTGATTCAATTGGAGAAGAATGACATTCTGTATGTCTATGGACAGAGTGTCAAAGAATTTCCAGTCTCTTTTAATCTACTTCAATAGCATATTGAGTTTGTATACACCCACATGTGTTTGGTTACTCTCCATTCTCTTCTTCCTTTCAAAGAACTTTATCTAAATGCTTAGTAACAAAATATTTCTTTGTTTTATTGTGAAAATACCGTACAGAGGGGTCACACTTACATGGGCAAGGTAATGAGTACATTTCTTATCAAGTATTGTTGCCTCCTCCTTTGTTTCCCCTTCCCATCCCTTCCCAACTCCCACCCACCCACACGAGTCCCCCCCTCGACATAACAACTTGCACATCTCGTTGTTGCAATGGGTCCACCTGTATCCCTATTTAAATGATTTATTTTTTCCCTTCCCCTCTACAAATTATACCAACATCAAATACAGTGAAAGCAGGGGTTATACTATGGGGGAGGGACATACAAAGCAACAAAGAAATCATCTTATAAATATGCTAGAAACAATCACAAGAAAGAAAAAACATTTGAATCCTTATCTTGGGGTTCATTTCACCTACCATCAACTTATATGACCTTTTCTGCTTGTCTCAGACATATACTAAGGGTCTCATATTTAAAATATACCTGGAACTCAAAAAAATTAAATCCTCAACAACAAATCCTCAAAGAAAAACTGCCCAATAAATAAGTGGGCTAAAGACTTAAAGATAAAGTTTCCAAAGAGGAAAGAAGGATGGCCAATAAATATATGAAGAAATGCTCAACCTCTCTAGCCATAAAAGAAATGCAAATCAAAACAACAGTGAGATACCACCTCACCCCAGTTAGAATGGCTAGAATCAAGAACTCTAATAACAACAGATGCTGGAGTGGATGTGGACAGAAGGGAACCTTACTTCATTGTTGGTGAGAGTGTAAACTTGTTCAACCACGTTGGAAAGTAGTATGGAGGTTCCTCAAAAGACTCCACATATAGCTCCCCTATGACCCAGCAATCTCACATTTTGGAATGTACCCAAATGATCACAAACAAGACCATACTAAAGCTACCAGCACAACTATGTTTATTGCAGCATTCTTTACCATAGCTAAGATATGAAACCAACCCAGATGCCCCTCAGTAGATAATAGATCAAGAAAATGTGGTATATATACACAATGGAATTCTATGCTTCCCTCAGAAAGAATGGCATTGCCCCATTTGTTATGAAATAGAAAGACTTGGAAAAAAATTATGTGAAGTGAAGTAAGGCAGGCCCAAAGAAACATAGGTCCCAAGGTTTCTCTTATTTGCAATAACTAGTATATGTCTTTTTATTATTTTTATCTGTTATTATTTATAACAGAATGATCCCAGAATGGTTTGTGGAGTCCTAGTTTCAGAATTTTCATTTCAAATTCTATTTTTTGAATAAATTTATGTTTAAAATATCTTTAAATAGTTGTACAAAGGGGTTACAATTCAATGTCAATTTATGTGTGTAGTACATACATAATTTATTTACAAATGAGTAGCTCATTCTATTTTGGATTCAATCACTCAGTCTATACCCATTTTGTTGGCTTATAAGGATATATTTAGTTCTACCCAATAAAAATGTATATGTGGTGGATATTAGCCATTTGCTTTGTAATATGTTAGCTTCTGGAGTGAGAGTTGTCCATAATTTAAGCATAAAAATTTAGAAATATGTATTAGTGAGTTTAATTGGAATATTAGCAGATAGATATTTGGAATTTATATTCCTCTTCCAAATTTGATTTTGACATTCTAATACCAAAAACACTATGAATAAACTGAGTTTATATATAATCTATAAATAACAACTTGAATTAAAACAAAAGAAAGGAGTAAAGCCATTGAAGAATTCTTTGACTATAAGTTTTACTGACTTTCTATTTGTCTTTAAACTAGAGTCCACATCACCAAGAATCAGCACTGAGCTGAACTCTGCCAGTGTGAACACACAAGTCATTTATCTAGCTAGCATTAAGATACACAGATCCTGTACAACACATCTTAATGGAAACTTGCCTAATCTCCATGTTAAAGGGCTCTATTAGAGCCCTTATTTAAAACAATGAAGTCTTTATTTAAAAGAATGAAGTTCACTTAACTTCTAAGATATGTGTTGAAAATAGAAAGCAAATGAAATTATAGTTTATAGTCTATATAGTGCAGCATAGTATTGTCCTTTATAGTATAGTATAGAAATAAAAACATTAACAGGATCTTTAGGAATATTAATCTAGTCTTTGCTAAGGATTTATTCTAGGTACTCTTTTTCTAATGCAAGTGAGTAAATAACTCATAATTCTCACTGGGATACCAATAAATCAATTTAATTACTGGATAATTTCTTCAAGATAGGCATGCAAAGGAAAAGGTACAGGAATATCTACAGGCTTTGCCTAACGGAGTGCAAATACTACCATTCTGTAGGAGCCATTGTCGTCACGTTTTCGGGGATCTAGAAAACGGTGATGGTCAGAAGTAGTTCCATTGGGATTTTGCTTCATTTGGAGTTAGTCTGTGAGAGCCCTGCAATTCAGCTTCCTGACTGCACCTATTATCAAGACCTTTGCTCACCCCGGTTCTGTGCATGTTCTTCCTTCTGATCCTTCTCCTTTTGCTCCTTTTCTCTCATTGGCTTTGCAGTCTGAGTAGAACTGAAGAGCCCACCAATGGCTGTGCTTCATCTCTCCAACTCCGTTTTCTCCCAGGACTTGGACTCTAACTTGAAGGAGCTTTCTGCTGTGAATCTATCTCATCACTCAGGTTCTGTGTTTTGCTGGTACTGAAGTTGGTGTTTGTTGTATGAAGTGGAACCAGACATACAAAGACCACGGTGCCATCTATTAATCACGTTTGGCTTCCATTTGCCAAATTCACAAGCTTCCCCTCCAGGCACAGGACAGTGTGGTGTTTGCATTTAAACTCTACTCTATCAATCTCTTTTAGTTACCAGGGGCACATAAAATGGCATTCTTGCATTCTGAGGACTTGCAGTTCCTCGTCTCTTCTTTTCTGTTTCCTCTTAAAAACTTTTGTGTCAAGCTTTGTATTTTCACAAAATATCAAGGAGGAGGATGCTGCCTTAAATTAAGGCATGCATTTAAAAAGCCTGTATGCTCACTTCTACTTTTGCAATTATTTGGAGATAGATACTAAAAATATTCGTAGAATAGAAGATATTAGACTTGGATTCTACTCTATTTTACTAACAGGATATAGACATGGTTTCCAATTTCATTTGCTAGGTTTTAGTTGCAGTGCACTGAGAAGAGTTAATTCCAAAGTCATCTGTGAGCTGCCTTTCTGTTGTTTGTTTCAAATGAGTAATATAAAACAACAACAACAACAAAAGCCCTCAGAGGACTGCTGTAAACATTCAGTGAGCCCTCTTAAAGACAGTGCACACTGGCCTTTAAACCTCACCACAAGGCTCAGTCTGTATCTCCTCGCACTCGCACCCCTGTGCTTGCCAAGGTAATTCCTGCAATCTCCTTCTGAGGGAGGATGTACCTGAAATGATTACCCAGGAATCAGCCTTCAGTCAGAGATTTTTCTCATTTCCCAAGGGGAAGAGTTCTAAGGAACATTGTATAAGCTGTACCACAGCTTGGCATTCAAACAGATCCTTATGACATGTTCATTTATACCACTCACACACTGCCTCATTTGTCTCCCATGTCTAATTTTTCTCTTCTGATACTGAAGCTTCCAGTGCTCACCGACCAAATCAGTGCTTCCCACTCAGTCTCTGCACAGGATCTCTATCTGTGGGAATGTATCCCAGGAGGATACAGTAGTTATTTCACCAATCAGGTCTTCCTAGAAATTGGCTAGCACAGTATCAATAAGGCCTCTTTCAATAATTCCATGTACAATGAGCACCCCCAAAATGCACAAAGATAGGCAGCACTGATTAAATCTTACAAAAAGCTGTGTGGAGGAGCCAAGATGCTGTTTATTCCCAATTTTAAAAGAAGAATGCAAACACAAGGCAACATTGGTCCAACTGCCAATAGTGATTGGTCTTTCAGCTATGTCGTGAGTTAGGATTGCGATTCAGTTGATTTTGGTGTTCATGCTTTTTGCACTTTCACTCCACTTCTCCTGTGGCAGCTTATATTGATGTTCTATATAATTGACTCCAGTAGAGTCTGACCCACCTATCAGTCAGATGCCTGACCTCAGTAGCAAATGGAATCAAGGCTACCTCACCTGGTCCTCCTCTCCAGGTAAGATTAATCCATTTCACAGACACTCAACATGGTGATAAAAGAAATATAGGAAACTCCTTTTCATTCTTCACATCTCTAGGTAAGCCATGATAATATATCACAGGCCCTATTCTCCCTTAAATCTCCCGGTATGGATAACTGGGAGATATAGATACTAGACAGCTAGTATTATGTGAAAGGAAAATTAATTGTCCAGGAAAAGTCAAGTTGTCTCAGTAAGCATTTTAATATATGACTCAAATACAACCAATGGAGCTTAGTTATATCATTCAGTTTCTTTGTATTTCACTCCATTGTGTAAACAGTAGCAATCAAGAGATGACAAATTACTATTTATAATATAAACAATAGTTCTGTTGGATTTACGTTACTTATTCTATATTCATATTTCAGGGTACCAAAGACTTCATCATTCAAGATTATTGAGCATTATAAATGGTTTGCTATATTTAAAAGAGATTTGGAAGCGACTTCACACTAATAAAATCAGTTTCTAACATAATGAAGAAACAAGGAATGTCGATATGTTTCTTAGGATGATACATGGAGCCTATCACACCCCCCAGACTTTCTAGAAGAGCTTATATTTCAGAAAGTCAAATAGATGCAGAGAAGAAATCCGAAGCACAAGGGAAGCATGGGTTTTGGAAAGAGAAAGGCAGGCTCAGAGAAAAAGTTGTGTGACCTCGTGAAGGTCACAAGCGGAGTCAGTAATGGATCCAGGAAGAGTGGCCAAATCTTTTGGACTCACTGTCCAATGCTCAATCCACCATACCCTACTCTCTCCATGGTGTACAATTTGCTCCTGTGCTCAAGTCGCTCAGATCTGCTCGTTGGCAAAGGGGGCTGTTCAAGGAAGCGGGATGCTCTTTTCCTCCCAAAGTCTACCCTGCATCAGGCTCAGCAAGAGTGTCGCGTTCTTGTCAGTCTGCCACAGCCTACCCACGGAGATGCTCCAGCGGGTGGGGCTCTGAGAGCCTGCCGCGCGTGTTATGCCTTAACTTACACAGTTTTTTGGTATGGAACATCTGTGGATTCCAAGAGAGAGCAGATGGCGCCAAATGGTGCCAGATTCAGCCCTTCTTATACACACTGTATTCTTCCTTCAGTATCCACATACTTAGGAACCCTGTGTATCTGCAAAGCAAGGAGTCAGAACTGGAAAATGCCATCATCCTTGAAAACGACCATGTCTTCCCTCGCTCCTTTCATCCTGGTCTTAGCTTACATAAATTTGTGCCATTTTCAATTTTCTGAGAGTCGCCTAGCTGTGGGAACATATGGACAACTGAAGAAAAGCTCGTTTTATTTGAGAAGTGACTTTCACCCCATAGATATTCTTTTAATTATATCCTCCATGCCTGCTGTTTGGAAAACTTACAGCGAATGTACCAAGAAGGATTGTTAGCAGGATACCTTTAAAATGTGTTTGTAATTATTTCATGCTTCTGAACCTCAGTTTGTATAAAATAAAATGTCAGTGCCATATGTGTTAATTGGGTAGGAATCTTTGCTTTAGTAAGACAAAACAAAAGAAACTTTGCAAAATTTGAGAGATATTATAACCTATCACAATATATGAATAAGGGGGGAAAATGAGTTCACAAAGGGACTTTTCATTGTCACTTTGAAAAGGGCGGCTATTTCTTTTCTTCTCAAAGTAAGGTTAAAATGTAAAACTATAGTAAATGTTTACTTCATGCCAATGATATTGACAAAGTAAGCCTGGCTATTCAGGAGGCAAAGATCTGAGGATTGTAGTTTGAAGCCAGGCTGGGCAGGGAAAGTCCATGAAACTCTTATGTCCAATTAACCACAAAAAACCAGAAGTGGACCTATGGCTCCAGTGGTAGAGTTTTGAGCACAATTGCCCAGGGGCAATGCCCAGACACTGAGTTCAAGTCCCAGGACCAGCAAAATAAATAAATAAATCTTATATGGCCTGATATCTTTCACATTATACACATAATGATTTCCTCAGCATTTTCTGTAGGGTTAGGAATACTTTGTATTTTTCACCACTCTGGAGTATTTTATTGTATAAATATACTAATGTGAACTTCTCTATTGTTTAATAAACATCTGAATGGCTTCTAATTTCTTGGTTTTTGCAAATAGTGTGAAGGCTTTACTGGCTAACTTAGGGAAATTTATAAGCATTTCTATTTAGATAGGATTGATGGGTCTTGGAGATACCTATGATTATTTTTATTGGATCCCATCAAATAATTTTCCAAAAAGTCTTTACAATTTTATATTCACATCATCATTGGGTCATTCATACATTGTGAATAATAGAAAAGCCTGATTGATTCCTTAAAAGGAAGACAACATTACAAATGGAACTTCTAATAATTTTTTTTTGTTTTACCTGGAATTACTGGTATTCCTGAAGACAATGTAATCATTTTAATAGCCCTCAGTGGATGCAAAAGACTCAATTATCTCCTTAACATTCAGAATCACCTTTTTAAAAATATATAACTCTCTCACCAAGATAATGCAAATCAAACCTCAATATGCTCACCAGAATAGCTAAAATGATAGAAAAAGGAAAATGTATTTCTAGGGGCAACCAAATACCTGGTCTAATAATAATAATAATAGAAATAGAAATAATTATAAATTGATGTTAGTCATTGTCATTAGTATTTCTGTCTTTAGAATCTATCAGAAAAGTAAAGGAAAAGGAGAAAGAGAAATAGAGGAAAAAAGAGTTCAGGGGGAAAAATGTATACTTTGTGATGATGATCTTAGTTTTCTGGTAAACTACAAAGCAATTACAGACTTAAATTAGCTGTGTCCTACTTTTCTTTTTTTGTTAGATCTGTGCTAGACTCTCCCAGCATGTGACTGCCCTGAAGGAATTTCCTAGGTGAATTTGTTTGCTGGTTTTGGGGACAGAGTCTCACAATATAGCTCAAGCTACATTGAACCAGAACCAGAACGTGCTATGTAGCCCACACAGACCTTGAACTTGTGATTCTCCTACTTCATCTTTCAGAATGCTGGGAGGCTCTGTGCCACCACACCTAGCTCTCAGATGCTTTTCAAACCTGTTTCAGTGTCACAGACTAGCTTACCTCATTTAAACTTCTATTCCAGGGTCCATGGACTCACAGGGAAAGTTAAAGTAGTTCATCCAACCACTGAGACATTTCATATGTGGGAAAGGAACTGCACATTCCATTCTTATTCTATTCTCCTGCTCTGTGGATCTGACCTTCTCTTTGCCCTTCAGTTTTTTCTTGGCCTCCTCTCAATTTGAATTTAAAACTATTGGAGCCTGTGGGGAACAGAAGAATATTTTATTTACATAGACTATTAGAAGGCTAAGTATTTCCAGAATCATGGGGCTTACATATACATACCCCATAGAGACATAGAAAAAAAAACACATACTAAAAAAGAAGAAAAATTACACATTTTAAATACCTATCTCATGAAACATGTTTTACATATTTTTATCTCACTTGAACATCACAGCAGAACCTTATCTTGAATACTGTGACTATTTTTTGCCATAAGCAAACTGATGTATAGAGATTAAAACATGATTTTAAAAAACCAAAAACCAAATCAAACAAACAAACAAACAAAAACCAGCCAGGCAAAGGTGGCTCAGGCCTGTAATTCTAGCTACTTGGGAGGATGAAATCTGAGGATCGTGGCTTGATGCCAGCCAGTACAGAAAAGTCTGTGCGACTCTAATCTCCAATTAGCCACCAGAAAACCAGAAGTGGTACAGTTGCTTGATGTAGTAGAGAGTTAGCTTTAATGGGAAAAGCTCAGGGACAGTGCCCAGGACCTGAATTGAAGCCCTATTACCAAATAAACAAACAAACAAATAAATACGTAAACTTTGTGTTTTCAGTGTTAAGGATAGGAGAGAGAAGTTTCAAACTTCTTCAATCTGAATTGAAATCCATAGTTTTTATATTAAATTATATTGCTGTATAATGTATCAGCATGAATGCAATCTAAGTAAGCAAATAATAAACTCTTCATTTCTGACCATAGGTATACATATACCATGTCATTCTTTTACTTTGAGTTCCTTCCTGGTATTACAGAGATTTGAACTTCCTGGTAATACAGAATTTGAACTTGAACACTAACCTTTACAGGCTAGTCCACAGACTCATATGGCTGACCTATTTAGAAACAATTTCAGAAGAATCAAGTCCAATTACACTTTAAATCCATGCATCTTTACCAAATATTATATGTCTGTGATTATGTTAATGTTTAATATCTATCTATATATTAAAGCCAATCTAGTGACCATAAAACTAAATATTTGCTAACTACAAATTGTATATTTTATTTTAAATGTCCAACAACATTATATCATCAAATAATGTGATATAGATTCTCTCATATGAGAACACCACCACACAAAAACTAGTATAACCTTGTTTCCCAACCATGGGTACACACATCTCTAAATTAGGTTAAATTTGTATTAGGCAATGACATCTAAAGATCCTTGGTAGTACTCATAAAGAAGTATCAATGAACTGTGTTACTGTTGTGAGAAAAACAATGTTACAGTAATTTGTTAGTAACATAATTAAATCCTGTGCAAAACCAGAGACAACACAAGGACATAATTATCGTCCTAATATACTAGAGCCATTATCCTCATATTTAAACATAATATAAAGAAGACAGTCAATTCCTGGTATGCTCATAACTGGAAACTGAGAAGAAATATCACACCGTGTAACAAAACAGAATTTTTCCTCTTCTGACCCCTTCAGCTAACATTTCTACACCTTGTTGAGTTCTAAACTATAGTTCTAAACTATAGACACAGTGCCTGTAGTTCTAAACTATAGACACAGACTATTGAAAGAGATAATTCTTCTCTGCTTTTGGGCAGCTCTAATTTCTAACACATCATAGATGCTCAATGAATATCTGTCCAACAGAATCATTTCAGAAACAGATCTTCATTAAGATGAAACAATGCAAGTTGTTGAAAATAGTCACTGAACTTTTAACACTTCCTTCTAGCTACCAAATGAAATCTATGGAAAGATATCTGATGGATAGAGATGTACTTTAAAGAAGGAACACTGTTGACAGTGAGGAAGGGAAGACAGGATTGAGAGCTTGAGTTCTGGCACACCTCTTAGGAGTTTATTAAAATATTCCAGGTGAAAAGTAACCAAGTGGTGGTCAGAGAAAACTAATAATAACCGTTGCTAGCAGTATTGTGGCCCAAAGGGAACTCTAATGCACTGTTGGTGGGAGTGTGAACTTGTTCAACCACTCTGGAAAGCAGTATGGAGGTTTCTCAAAAGACTCCACATAGAGCTCCCCTATGACCCAGCAATCCCACTCTGGGAATTTATCCAAATGCCACAAACCAGGCTGTACTAAAGCCACCAGCTCTCCTTCATTGGCAATCGTTAGAAAGTGCCTATAAATCCAATGGATAGTAAAGACAACTAATTATACTTGGACATAATTAATTAAACAGCACTCTAAACTTTCACACAGTGAGAAACAAAGGAGGATATTTTTAGGAGAGAATCACAAGGACTCAATAGTTTTATGCATATGATCATATAAAGTGATGCTTATCAAAATGAACTCCAAGAAATGGAAATAAGAGGGGTTTTTTTTGGCCTGAACTCTGGGCCAGGGTGCTGTCCCCTCAGCTCTTCAGCTCAAGGCTAGTGCTCTACCACTTGAGCCACAGTGCCACTTCTGGCTTTTTCTGCTTATATGGTATTGAACCCAGGGCCTCATGCATGCAAGGAAAGCACTCTACCACTGATCCACCTTCCCAGCCCAATCTCCATACATTTTATGAAATTTAACTGACACATTATTTAATGTAAGATAGTAAAAATAAATATACAATCTGGGAAACAAAACATAGGCTAGTTGCCAAGCAAATGAGAAAATTCTTCTTAAATTATACTGCTTGTTATAACTTGGATTTACAGTCATTCCCAAAGGACTATGCATTAAAAAAAAAGGGTCACCAGCATGGAGATACT
This sequence comes from Dipodomys merriami, assembly GCF_024711535.1. NCBI lineage: Eukaryota > Metazoa > Chordata > Mammalia > Rodentia > Heteromyidae > Dipodomys > Dipodomys merriami. The sequence goes on along the minus strand of NW_027205715.1, from coordinate 6,289,448 downwards.
AAGAGAAGGTGAGGATATTAGGAAACAGAAGGTCTTCCAGCTATTGAGAGTAAAACAGTAAAGTTATTTATACACCCTTGTTCATCGTTGCCTTATTCACCATAGCGAAGTTACAGAACTAGCCCAGATGCCCTTCAGTGTACAGAGTGGATAAAGAAGATGTGATCTATTTATACAATGCAATTTTACTCATCCATAAGGATAATAATATTATGTCCTTTGCAGGGAAATGGATGGACCCTGAAGAAATTTAGATTAAGTGAAATAAATCAGGCTCAGAGAAATGGGAGGCACATATTTCCTCTCATATGTGGAAATTAGATTTAAACTATAAACTATAGGAAAACATGCACAGGGTCATATGCATATATATGTGTGTATAAATATATACACACATAGTGACTAAAATATAATTAATGCGGAGGAAGATTGTAATGGTGTACGTCCTCTGAAGAGCTAACTTACACTTTAACAACATGAATTCCAAGAAGCTTAAACGTGTTGCCTGGAGTGGGAAAGATGAAGGGGAAGGGAGAGCAGATGAATGGAGAGGGGAAAACAGGGAAAATATCGTCCTAATAGTCACTGTACATGTGTGAAAATGAAACCAGGTAATTTGAGATGATGGCTGGGGTTGGGAGAAATTGAGAACAATGGAAGGCATGATGTGGATCAAGGGTTATTGTATTCATAATATGACATATGAAGCCAAGAACCAGTGGCTCAAACCTGTGACCTTAGAAGCTGGGATCTAGGATTGTGATTCCCGTTCCAACCAGGGCAGGAAAATCCATGAGATTCTTATTTCCAATTAATCACCAAAAAGCAGGAAGTGGATGTATAGTTCAAGTGGTAACCTTGACTTAAAAAGCTCTGGGGTAACACGTAGGCCCAGTTCAAGGCCCAGAAAAAAATGAAACTTCTTTGTATAGCTAGTTACAGATATTTTTTAATTATATATGTATGAAGGTAGGCTTTTGAAGGGCGCAGTCAGTGGTCCCTCGGTCTATTCTTCTGCCTTTCCCTCCCTGACTACAAAGTCAGCTCTTTCCTCCTCTGCCACACATTCTGCGCCATGACCTGTATCTCTGCCACCTCCCCAAAAGCAAAGGGTGTAACCGCTCCTGGGCTATAACCTCCAAACCTGTGAGGTTAAATGTATCTTTTCCATCCACAGGATTGTATCTCAGGAATTTAGTTGTAGTGACCAAAGTTCATCAACCAAGTGTTCTAAAATTTTGGCAGCATGGACAATATCCCGCTCACCAATTCCCATTGATAATGGTCACTCATAAATGTGAGTGTTTCTTCAGGGTAGACTCCCAGGTCAGTCTCTTGACCAGTCTCCACCCTGGGGACAGGTTGGTGTATGTACCAGCCGCTGAGGGAGCCTTGGGACACCAAGCATCCCTTCCTTAGGGAGCCATTACCCACTCTCCAACGTCAATGTCACCCTTCATGTTCCTCTCTTTCCCATCACCACAATGGAGAATTTAATTCCATCTACCTAAGCTAATTATTTGAGTAATGTCTTTCCCCACTAGACTTCTTCATGAAATTACTCCTATTTGTACTCAGTGTTATATTTAGAATGTGCAATGTGAGCACTTGCAAATGAACAGAAAGCCCAATGTCTTTGCAAAGCATAAGTAAAAGTGACTGGAAAATCAATGTCAATATGGAAGAGATTTCTGGGTCTAAAAAAACGTAACACCACTGTTGCACTTTAGGAAGCTGATTTACTTTCCCATGAGAAATGGTAAGAAAACTCAGCTTTTAGAATTAGCTTTAAGACAGGAAAATATACATCACAGGAATTATGTATATGTATATACATATATATTTCATATGTATGTATATATTTGTAAGTTAGAATATACATATATGTATACATACATCTATACACATATTTCAGATATATATTTCAGATATATAGATCTGTAAGACTATGACCTTAGAGAAAACACAAAATACGACCAATAAAGACAAAGTCTTAAAACCCCCTATCCGTGCGTGAGATCTGTTAGTATGCTTCACAGGAATGCGGAATAAATTGCTGATCTACTTATATGCATGAGATAGTTTGTTGCAAACATTTATTTTTAGAGATTGTTATTTTCTAACTGCACAATAAATTGCTACTATTTGCATAATATAATTGTTGGCTTTTTTGATTTTTTTCTATCCAGATTGGGAATTATTAATATTTAGTCATACTTGAGACAGATGCTTTGTCACTGAGTATAAGTGTAAAATAGGTCTTCCCACTGTGAATGTTATTTTTCAGTAGTTTCAGGCTAAGCATAGCACAATGTGCTCCTGTCCTGCTGAGGACTTTAGGTTAGAGCTTCAATGCCAAAATCAGTGAATTTTGGCAACTTGGGATGAAAAAATGTGTGTGTGTGTTTGTGTGTGTGTGTGTGTGTGTGTGTGTATGTGTGTGTGTGTGTGCTTTTCATAGCTTCATCATGGTCTTGGTCAATACCTGACATATCCAATAGATATTTTAAGAGTTGGATGTTCAGTGAGGAATAGAAGAATAAAAGTTGTTTCCAATTTTAAGCATCCCTATCAGGGCCACAGATTAAGTATCTTCCTCAACTCTCTCACTCACTGATAAACATAACTATTTCATGTTTGGTAAAAATAGTATTTTATAATACATGTATTCAACTGGATTAAGAAGTTATTGAGTTTAAATGTTTGAAGGCACTACAGAGCCAAGCTTTTTCTTCCACTTATACTTGCCATTTGCAGGAAATTGTAGTCAGGAAAGTTTTGAGTTCTTTCGTTGCTGGCACTTTTTTTTTTTCTTTTTCTCTTTGACTCTGCAGAGAAAAATACAAATGAAAAGGGAAAAAAACCGGGATACCAGGATACATTGGACTTTTTTTTTTCAAAAAGACATGAATATGGATGGAATTGAGAGAAAAAAAAAGATGGAAAATGATGGAAGGAGTGATACTGATCAGGGTGCTTTGTACTCATAGTGTGACTTGTTGAAGTGAAACCCCTCTAAGGCAAACACATTCTACACAGTGTAATCTCACTTGCTGAAAATGTTGACTCATGGCTGTTCTATGCAGAACTGCAGACTATGGGCTAAAGGCCTATCTATGGACTAAAGGCCTATATATGGACTAAAGGCCTACTCCAAGGCTTTAGAAAACAAATATTAGTGAGAATGCCAGTGAATTCTGACTACTCATTCCTCAGAAGATTCCTAAGGTGTTGGTAAGTAACCATGAAACACAACTCAGTCATGAAGGAGAAGCTGACTCATATTTTTCTTCCATTAACTTCCCTGTTCCTGTTCCTTCAATATAAAACTTGGCTATCATGGCTTGTCATCAACCCTTGAAAATGCTATTATAACTTCTGTAAATGACAAATACAAAAGGTATTCTCTTCACTGTATTTTTATTCACATGAAAGTCAGTATGTTATTCATCTCTATATCCTAAAATTCAACATGATGTCTCAAACTTTGAAGACACTTAGTACTAACAGCTAAGTGACAAAAACATTATTAATAGCTGCTTTTGACTATGTACACAAAATATATGTTATCTAGTGCCTGATACAACATTATTATTATTATTAATAATAATTTTAATTAAGTTAATTTATTGTTATTATAGAGGTGATGTACAGAGGGATTACAATTACATGAGTCAGGTAATAAGTACATGTCCTTTCATACAGTATCTTGAAATAAGATTAAACATTTTATATTTTTGTGTATATAATAAAGTGATTCTTACAAAATATATCCTATATCACAAAACCATGAATATAGATGTGAATTGCTGGTATATCTAAGCATTTCAGTCATTTATTTTGAGTTTCACAAGATGTTAATCCATTATCCTAAAGGGTCTGCATTTTATATTATGTTATTGAAAGAGGCACTAAAGGAAGAACTGGGTTAAAGTTTAGGTATTCTGTTTAAATCAGATTTTTCATTTGGCATTTAAATATTCTAGGTAGAGACACTTAACTACTTTCAAAATGAGCTTTGTTATTCTATAAAAATTCTACTTTGCAGGTATTTGTAAAGATTAACATCGGTTAAGACACATTGTTTCATTTAAAAAATAAATGCCATTATTCTTGTTTATAATTTCTTCCCTTGATATTGTTAAATGTTTAAGCTACCATAAGAAAACAAATCAATGAGAACAAGAATAATAACAATACATTTTTACTGTATTTTGCCTTACAAAAAATGAATCTAAAAGATAAAGAAGCTACCATTCTGTTAACAAATTTTTCAAAAAGCCACGTTGGCATTTACTTTGGAGATCTGAAGCATTGTAAGTAAATTGAATCTAATAATTTTAAAGTAGGCAGTTCGGTTTATGCAAAGACATTGTTTGACCTTTTTGTGTGTATGTTTAATTGGGTTTGTGCATGATATGCCCACCAAATGTTCGTAGCAAAAGTTAGAGAAAGGGCAGTTCACACCATGTTGGGCATAACACAATTAAATGAAATGTATCTGAGCTGACACAGTCCAGTAGATAAGAAATATTTAATGATTATGCTCTGAGAGTGGTAAGCATGGTCATGCGGGAAATGCCCCAGTGTTTCACAAATGGTGGCACCATTTCCATTTTTCTGCCCAAAGTCTGAAGCCTGAAAGTCAACCAGAAAGCTATTAGGAAAGATAGAGTGAAGATGAATCTTCCAACGGAGTCATGAAGATACTTCAGAACAAGGACATTCAGAACACAACCAAGTATGTTCTGTAAGGTACAGACAAGGACATATACCTTTCCTTGCCAAATGTTATACTATCCAGCAGTCTTTTCAGAGCTAGATAATCTAGAAAAGCAAAGACTTCTTAGAAATATGATGGTCTAAAGATTAAAGGTAATATGAATCTTGAGCAATATTAGTAAAGCTGGCCTTTCCTTCACATGATTCTTGTCAGAAATATAGAATACTGATTCAGACAAGCAAGGGCAGCAGAGTAAATAAGGAATCCCTAGAAATTATAAAAGAGGAACAAAGCAAGCCAAGTACTTCCTTAAAAGACCTCGGAGTCAAAGCAGACACTCTGAAAACATTACAGGATGGAATAGGAGAAACCCTAGGCCTCCTTGGCTCAGGCCGAAATTTTCTTAATAGAGACTCAGGAACACAACAAATCAAAGAAAGGTTGGACAAATGGGATTGCATGAAGTTGCAGAGCTTCAGCATGGCAAAGGACATAGCTAGCAAGATCAATAGAAAGCCCACAGATTGGGAAAAGATCTTCACTAGCCATACAACGGACAAGGGTCTCATATCTAAAATATACCTGGAGCTCAAAAAATTAAATCCCCCAACAATAAATCCTCAAAGAAACAACTGCCCAATAGATAAGTGGGCTAACATCCTTCAATAAGTTTTCTTAATAAACAAATCAGAAATTGTTATCAGAATCAACTCTAATGATTTTATTCTCTGCAATTATATGTAAGATAACTCAAATATGAAGCATACAGTTCTCACATAGATTCTATAAACAACAGTAAACCTTTCTTAGTAGTTTAATATTCTGAGTGAACAAAATCTGGAAGTTCATACAAATATCAAATAGATTAAACCTAAAACCATGCATAAAATACAATTCATCCACACAAGATAATCCTATACTAGGCTTACTTAATAAATTATGCCTATGGTTCACAACTAATGTATCTGAAGATACACACACATAAACACACAAATATATATATATATATATTTATATGTTATGTAGATATAACATATAAATATATATAGTAATTTAAGCATGATTGAAATGCCCTGGAAAACTCCCAAACTTTACTTTTTAAAATTATTTGCCAAAAAACCCTTCTATATTATTTCCTATTAAACTAAAATAGTAATCCTTTTATTTGTTTTTTTCTCCATGGAAATATGTTTCAATAGGACAGCATTTTCTCTCATACCAATTTTAGAAACTTAGCTTCAACTAAGAAATGCAGCCAGAAGGCTTTATCGTTATTAGCAAAATACCCCGAAGGTTTTCATCACTAGAAAATATCATGGTGAGCCACAAAAGAAAAACAAATAAATTTTAAAAAAAGAATGAAGAACTCTTCTTGATAGTATCACAAATTATTTTCCTATTCTCATGGGTTGAAGTTGATTTTAAGCTGTTCACTTGAGTATGAAGTACAGCTCTCTCCTGAGCTCCTTGGCACAGGTCCACAGGGAAAATCAAAATTCAACTGCACATTCCATTAGCCAGAAATTCATTCCACTTCCTGTTAAATAGGCATCTGAGCAGAAAGAGTCAATAAAGCCAAATGGCTGGCCAATTCAGTGAACTAACTGAAAAATTACCCTAACGTTATCAGCTTCCATTATTTCATCGTATTTATTGGGTGATTCCTACAACAGGATTTTTCTCAGCCTCTTGATGTGTAAAGTTTCCTGTTTAATATCCCTTAATATTAGAATTTCTCTGAAGATTAGAACTTCCCTTAGAGATCTCAGTTTAGGGGGAGAAATAGACAATAGCAATGTATTATGAAATGTATTGTGAGTATTATTAGAAATTAGCATGGAAGCCTGGCACCAGTGGCTCACGCCTGTTATCCTAGCTACTCAGGAGGCTGAGATCTGAGGATGACGGTTCAAAGCCAGCCAGGGCAGGAAAATCTCTGAGACTCTTATCTCTAATTAACCACCAGAAAACTGGAAGCACTCACCTTGAGCTAAAGAGCTGAAGGACAGCACCCAGGCCCAGAGTTAAAGCCCAATGACTGATGAAAGAAAAGAAAGAAAGAAAGAAAGAAAGAAAGAAAGAAAGAAAGAAAGAAAGAAAGAAAGAAAGAAAGAAAGAAAGAAAGAAAGAAAGAAAGAAAGAAGGAAGGAAGGAAGATGGAAGAAATGTAAAAGGTCCTTAGAAATAATATTCTGAGCCAGGTAAAGGTTAAGGATAGTTCAAGATTATTTAAGGACGTAAGCATGTATATGTATTGATCTTTTCCATCCATGAAGGAATTTTTGAACAATCAAAGGGTGAGGTGAACTGATATGGAAAGAAATGGGTGTGGGGAAGAAGATATTCATAAGAACTTCCAGAAGTAGGTCTCTGGTTCCTATTCCTGTTTATAAAAGTATTTGTGGATTCTAAGTCTTTTAACATTATGCAATCACAAGTCATTTATCGATGATTATGGCTGTGTTTCTGCTGGACAATACAGTGGCTTCAAATAGAGGAATAATGATATTCTTTGAAAACCAGCCAATTTGCCTTCTATTTCAAGTTTTTGTTTCTTGTTTCTCTTTTTCTCAGAAAATAGCTCCAACCTGACAAGTGCATAGGCCTTAATATTTAATCTCTATTCAACTAAATCCAGATAAATATTCTAACTTTCTAATTATCGCTTTCTGTTCTATCTCAAGAAATGGTATAGGCTCTACAATCCCATCATAACAGGGCCCCTCATTTCATGCTTACCTAACTTGAGACTAGGTCTAAAATCTCCTTAGTAAAGGTTAGGCCATGAAAATCTTTCCATTTCCACAATAAACTTGCAAAGATTAGAGTTTAAAAAATGCTTCCATAAAATAATGTAAGTGCACTTATAGAAAAGATGTGTAGTGTTAAATTCTGCCTATTAAAAAATAAAATAAATACAATAAGTCATTTGGGTATTTACACATGTATCTTCCTTTATTAACTCATTAGCAAAGTATTCTAAAAAGGAAGTGATGTTTTCTAAACTGTATAAACATTCTAGGGAAAGTGTAAGAATTAGGTTAAATACATATTGTGCTTACAAGTGACTAAAGAGCAAAGTAATCATTGGACAATTTTATGAGCTAATTAGGGAGAAGATGCTTCCCATTGTATTAGATTTGATTTGATATCATCTCTTTCTATATTCCCCCCACCTCAAAGATTTGCTTGTTTAAGACATGGGTGACCCAAAAGAGAAAAAAAAGAAAGCATCATAAATAATCATAATTATGATTTGATTGCCATTTCTTAGGAATTACAATTTGGGCTATATTCTGTAATCTACATTTAAAAATCCAAACTAATGCTTTAAAAATTGTAACATAGACTTTTATGATGAAAAGGTATGTGACATAATGAAGTATATCAAAAGGAACTCCTGTATGCAGTTATTTCTATTTGTTTTTTTCTGTTCTAGTTTTCTTCACCCTTTGTCTTATGTATAAGCTTACCTGAGCTGTGTAAGAGAAATAGAATCCCAGAAACAGCAAGAAAAAGATGAACAAATGCAACAATAGTACTCACTGGACTCAATGATATTCACCTCCACTTGGGTGGAGGGAGTGGGGAAGGGAAAATGGGAGAAAATGAGGGAGGGAGCAACAGTGTTTAAAAACAAATGTACATTGGTGGCTCACACCTATAATCCTAGCTACTCAGGACACTGAGATCTGAGGATCATGGTTCAAAGCCAGCACTGGCGAGGAAGGTACATGAGACTCTTATCTCCAATAAAACACCAGAAAACTGGAAGTGGTGCTGTGGCTCAAGTGGTAGAGTTCTAGCCTTGAGCTGAAGAGCTCAGGGACAGTGCCCAGGCCCAGAGTTCAAGCTCCACAATCAACAACAACAATAACCACAACAGGGCTGGAAAGGTGGCTCAGTGGTAGAGCACTTGCCTTGCATGCCTGAGGCCCTGGGTTCGATTCCTCAGCACCACATAAGCAAAAAGAAAAAAGCCGGAAGTGGCGCTGTGGCTCAAGTGGTAGAGCGCTAGCCTTGAGCTGAAACGCTGAGGAAAAGCGCCCAGGTCCAGAGTTCAGGCCCCACGACCGGACCCAAAAAACAACAACAACAATAAAATGTACTTATTACCTTACTTATGTAACTGTAACCCCCCGGTTCATCACCTTTACAATAAATTTAAAATAAAAGAAAATTTAAAAAAGAAAAGACACATGAAAACCTCAATATGGTAACAACTACAGGGAACATTAGTCTACATAATATCTGAAGTCCCAGCCAGATGTAGTCCGTAAGTCCTGAGTTCTAAGGCTTTCTTTGGATTTAAATGGACTGACAGACTCTAGGACTCATTTCTATTTCCTTTTTTTAAAAAAAAAATTATTTTATTGTAAAGATGCTGTACATAGGGGTCGTTCCTTGATGGAGTTATCTGGGCCATTCTGTAGCACAGGTCAAACTGTCCATATAATGATTAATGGAAGCATCAAAACAGATGAATGAATGAATGAATGAGTGAGTAAGTGAATGTGACTTCTGAGGTCTCATTGACAGCAAGCTTTATTTCAGAATTCGGCTATGGAAATAAATGCTACTTACATCTTGGTTCTGGACAAAAAGGATTCTCTTCTTTGGAATGACCCAACTGCTTTTGTGTGGATTACACCTTAAAAGTGCATAAACCATAGTGCTCCCTTCCCTGGCATTGAAAACTTTTACCGATTTTAAGGGTTTGCTTTAGGAGGAAATGTCACAGTGTCAAGACAATTGTGGGTTTTATGTGAAAAGTGCTTATTTACTTTGCTCTTTGAGAAACAATGCCATGTTGCTATGACAACTGCCATCATCTGTTTCTTTTCAACACACACACACACACACACACACACACATTTGTTTGGTACATTTTCATATACATAGAGTCTACACTAAAAGCATTTGTATTCCCTAGCCACAGATGACTCATAGAAATCACTAGAATAGGTAGATTATGGAACAAGATTTGTGTTTTTATCTCATGCTAAATATAAATTAAATCTATAGGGCCGCAAGAAAAACTGTCATCAGGTATTAGGTTTTAGAAAATGTGTATTAAATTAGGTAACATTATAAATTTAATGTTCCCACTGACTTTAAAATGCTACCTGAAATGCGAGTATTGAAACTTGCATTTTTTAAAAGATCAAATTTAGAATTGCTTAAGAATTTTAAATACTTTCAAAGTTGTCATTTGTATTTTTATTTTCACAGACACATGACTGCCCAACCTTGCACATACAACTTTTATATTTTCCTATGCCCTCAAATCACTTTTAGTTTGACTAATTCATAACTTATTTAATAATTTTCCTTTATACTGAAACAAATTGATGTAAAATGGTAACTATTTATTAAAATGAAAAGCCTAATATTACTTGGCAAGAATATAGAACCACTGGAAAAGAAAGTAAATTCCTTCCTCTATGTAGCATCATGCTTTGTAGCCCCAATAGCAAATTTTAATAGACTGGAACTTGTATCAATCCACTCTGTAGTGTCTTTACTCTTAGTCTACTTAATCATTACTTCCTTGGACATTTAAACCCAATTGCTATCAAGGAATACTTTTTCTTAAATTTATTTAAGGAAATAAATTCTATTCTTCATTAAATAGTCTACCCAGCATAAAGTCCAGGATGCCTCATGTGGCAAATTATTAATCCTATTATCTGTCCTCAACCTATTCTTTAATATAATTCTCTCAATGGCAATTCGGAAGCTTCTATTTATTAATTGTGTGTGTGTGTGTGTGTGTGTGTGTGTGTGTGTGTGTGTGTGTGTGTGTGTGTGTGTGTGTGTGTGTGGTTTAAAAGACTGTTGTCATTCTAGGTTTTTCTATGAATATGAAACTCTGCAAAAAAAAGGCACGGGGGGGGGGGAACTGTGTTCATTTCTTGACTCATGAGATAGTTGGCCAAGTGAACAAGGGCAGAGAAAACTTTTCCAAGCAGAGAAGCAGTGTATACAAAAATGCATGTGTAGGAGTTAACATCGTCTATGGAAAATAGCTAGAGGACCAGGTGGGAGACTAGGCTTGAGAAACTTAGTAAATGGTAAGGATCATGGGGGAGGATGATGAAAGACCGCCAAGCCATCTTCTCTTAGCTGTTATACTCAGAGGTTATCTTAAAGGCATTGTGGAGTCACTAACTGATATAAAAAAGTAGGAGGACACCATTCATTCTGTGTGCCAGGAAAATAAATTTGACAGAAATGTGTGCAATAGAAAAGAGTTTTACAACTGATGAAAGAAGAAAGGGGAATAGCCAAAGTTACAATTGAAGGATATGTCTAGCATATATATATATAGGAAAGAAGGGATTGGAAGTCAATAAAAAGATAAAATGACAAGATATTGGCCCAATTCATGTATATTAGGTAATAGAAGATGAGAGGCCAAGTTTTCTGGTTTATTATTTTACTTGAGCAACTGCAACAGTTAGTAAAGAACATAAGTCTATGTGAGGATAAGTTAAGGTTAAATATTCTTGGGGATGTGCATGTGCACAAGTGTTAAGCCTTCAGCCCTAGCCATATTATTTGGGATAAAACCTTTAGATATTAAACGAAGACTTGGTTGATTTGTCTGGGGAAAAAAAAATTTTGAGGTAACACAGATACATAAAGGAAAATAATATAAAGCATAAAGTACATTGAATCAACAAAATTTACTTCTAAAATTTCTGGTCTCTCCTTTTCAGATAAAACTCCCAGTTTGCTGGAGAATTATCTAAAACAAACAATAAGAAATATCCATTTCTTATATTAGATGGCTTTATGGTGACTAATGGAGACAGAGTCTGAGAATTAGGGGTGGGACTGTTGAAAGCAGGTGGAGAAAATGATTGAGAAGATGTTTTCTAAATTCTTGCCTGAAGTTTAAAGTCACACAGTTGAATTGATGATGAGCAATGCTATCTGTTGACAATAGAGTGTGTATTTCTCTATAAAGATCACTGTGCAGAATGCAATCCATGGTCTGTCTGTATTTTACTACTAGAAGTACACGATAGGGAAGAATCATCCCCTGTAAATGAAGCAATCCTTTTGTCCATATCCCTCATTTATCCTGTTCTTTTAGCTGATCCTCTGATTCTGGATGTTGAGGACATTTTTCCTGAAAAAGTTTTAAGATATGGATAAGTAAATTAGAGATGGAATGTAAAACAGTGTGTGTGTGTGTGTGTGTGTTGAACCTACTGCCTGAGCAATGTCTCTTAGCTTTTCTACTCTAGGATGGTGTTCTACCACTTGAGCACAGCTCAACTTCCAGATTCTTTGGTGGCTAGCTGCAGATCAAAATCTTGCAGACTTTCTTGTCCAGGCTTACCTTGCACTGAGATCCTTATATCTCAGCCTTCTGAGTACCTGGGACTATGGGCATGAGCCACCAGTACCTGGCTTAATGTATCTCTTTAAATAAATGGACTGACTGCATTGCTGAATGCAAAACTTTTAGCTATCATTCACTGAGCTCTTCCTTGTTATTTATTTACCATGTAGTCTTTTCTTGTCACAACCCAGCCAATTAGTGACCTGAGAAAGATTCTTTGAAAAATGTCTATCTACATAAAAATAATAGATGAACCACAATTTGCCAGCAAAAGATGATGCCAAAATGGTACCTAAATAAAAATCCTCCTCACTTCTGTCTATTTCGATACACTTCAGTTTCAGAAAGTAAACATTTTCCAGAACAGGCATACTTTTCAAAACCTTAGATACGTGACTATTCACCTGCCATGTAAAAGATACTCACTAGCATGATCACAATGTATTTGTTTTGTTTACTTGTACTGGTTTTAGTTTATTTTACTTACTTCTTTTGTGGAACTAGTCTTCTAAACCAAATATGTTTGGGCATTAAAGAGGATAAAATGGAGAACCTACTATATATCAGAACCTATGCTAATCACTTTTTATACACTGGTTTATTTCTTCTAATGTTTTATGAGTTACATTTTTATATTCATTATTTTTGTGATACAAGCACACGAGCTGTGAAAACAAAAAAGAGAGAGGGTATTTGTCTGTGTGAGGTCAATTAGGTAGGCTGGGCTAGCATCCTGATTCAGGAGCCTCTATCTCTAACTATGATGCCTTAACACCTTTTAAGTGTTCATTTTGACAGTTGCTGGAAAGTTGCTCAATAAATGCTAATTTCCAGAATAACCAATTTGTTCTATCACAGTCATTTTTTGTTCATTTTTAGCTCATAAGAAAGTCAATTGCTTAGACGTCTAACTGATACTTTTATCGAGCTCTGAACATTATTATAAAATCATTTAGAAACTGTAGTTACAAAGAAATCTTTGTTAAATGGGTTTCCCACTTGTCACAAAAAAATGACTTTGGATACAGTACACAGTTTTTTATGGTTTTCTTACGTCTTTGGCATTACATGAATTCAATTCCACATCCTCCAAGTATTTTGTGCCATACTTTTAAAAATGAACATTACATGTAAGCATGTAAGAGCTTGTTAAAAACCCACTTGTCCTTCACTTTCTTACCTCCCCCAAAGGAAAACTATAAGCCTGTAGGAATAACTGCCTGTTGAGGTAGATGGCTGTGGAATTCTACAATAATCCTGTTGTTTCTTACCCCACAAGATATTTCTATGCAGTACACTGTACCTGTATATTATTCTTACAATGCAAAATCCTATTAAAGTCAATGGTGCATGTATCCATTTCATTTCAATGTGACTTTGTATAATAAAAATAAAATACAGTGAGGAGAATACGTAATGAGTTGTCTGCCAAAACTGCTCAAAGTACAATTAAATAACTGAGGAAGTGAGAAATTACCCTTGTACAAAGGATGTATCCGCAAATAGATTACTGTTAATTTGGGGTATGCCCCAAATTATACACAATTGCTGAAGACTTCCTTACTCCACAAAGCATCAAAATACCCATAGGGATGATTAATAATGTTCCCCTTCCTGGAAGAAAAATGTCAAAACACAGTATTCATTTTTCTTTTAGTTTCTCGACAATTACTGTGCACCTTACATGACAAGAACTATCGAATATGTGTCATGAGCTTTATTTAATTTTTTAATGTAAAAATGCATTTTCCTTTACAATTGTCATAAAATATGGTAATGGACTAAGCATATTTGTTTGTACCTTTCAAACATATGTTCCCATTAATTCCAATTCTGCTGTTCCCCTGATCCCATAAAATGGAAACTAATTTAATATTCAGGGTTTAATTTTCAAAACTCTTAGTTTACTGTCAATGGATGAATTCTAATGAAAAGGGAAAGAGCAATGAGATGGCAGTGAGTGGCAGAATTTTCAAGCATTTGTGTGTGTGTGTGTGTGTGTGTGTGTGTGTGTGTGTGTGTGTGTGTGTGTGTGTGTGTGGTTAGCCTGTTGCTCTGCTTCTGGAAGGAGCCACCTGTGTGGTAGACCACTCTGTATAAAACATCTGCATGGAGACCATCAAGCTTGGACCAGGCCCACTGGCATCTGCAAACCTCTGCCTGGAACAAAGATCTGAGAGTCAGGGAGTGACTGAGGGTTCTGCCCATCCCCTCTCGGACAGATAGACTTAAGACAGTAAATTTCTGAACAGAACTCCAATAGCTTAGCAAGTCAGAGCAAAGATTGACAAACCACAGTGCCACTTCTGGTTTTCTAGTGGTTTATTAGAGATAAGAGTCTCACAGACTTTCCTTGCCCGGGCTGGCTTTGAACCATGATCCTCAGAGCTCAGCCTCCCGAGTAGCTAGGATTACAGGCATGAGCCACCAGCACCTGGCTATAGTCTCTATTTCTTGTACATAATTCTTCTCCCTATTTACTATAATTAGTAGGAAAAGTAGCTTATATAATAGTTTCATGTGATAATTTTTTTTCACCAAGGACAGAGTGAAAACATAAAAACTTAGAGAAATAATCATTTCACAGAATTAAAACAAGAAAAATAATCTACTTGTAAAACATTTTAACTTTGTGTGTGTGTATAAAAATCAAATGAATCAAAAATTAGATGTGGATAACAACAACCATATTTTTCGTTTCAAGTGAGATTTATGGTTGCTAACAGGAAATCAGAAAACTGAAGAATAAAACATTTTTGTAATTCTTCCTTTGGAAAACTATCCTGTAAAAATATTTAATAATAAATCACAAAATTTGGATTTGGTGCATACTAGATTAAGTTGCTATGTTATTTAATAAATAAAGAAAACCAATCAAACCAGACATGTTTAAAGATGCTTTTGTAAGTTTGACTTTTGGATAATTCATTACAACACAGACTAGTGAATGAAGTTTTAATTATCTTCCAAAGAAAATTTTAATCAAGATAAGAGCTCCATAAAATGTACTAATTTGACAGCTGATGACATAAGCAATTAACTATTCAGAACAACAGCCAGTGCTTCAGGTGAATAGTTTTATCATCAAACAAAAGGAAGTACTGCAATCTATTTGTTTTAAACACACTGTGAATTTCAACAGTTGTATGGGGGGAAAAAACCTACAAATGAGTCCCAGCTAGCCTGATGACTTCATGACATTCATGTTCTCTATCTTGTACAATTGTTTAAAAAGGAGAAATTGAAGAGTTTGATAAAAAAAAAAGAAGTATTTACATATTATGAATATATCAATTAAATTTAATTGGTAAAGTAGGAAAATGCGAAGCCAGCCAGGGCAAGTGAGTCCATGAGACTCTTACCTCCAATAAACTACTCAAAACCAAAAAACAAACAAAAAACTGACGTGATGTCATGGTTCAAGTAGTAAAACACTAGCCTTAAGCCAAAAAAGCTCAGGGGCAGAGCCCCAGGTGAGTTCAAGCCCCAGGACCAGAAAAAAAAAAAGAAAGAAAGAAAGGAAAGGAAAATAATTTCATCCTAGGTTATATAAAAATACCAATGAGATTGCTACAGAATGATTTTGTAACTGGGCAGAGTGACCAAATACCTGCATGTCAGAGTTTAAGCAAGGATCATTGTAAACTATTTGGAATCATGCTCGTGCTACTGAATTTCATTTGTGTTTTTCTGATTTATTCCCAAGATAACTCAGACTGACTGTTATACAGAAATCAGGTCTGATGAGATTTTCTGATAATCTTTTCTTAAATATCAATATACTTCTATAAAATGGTTACATAGCTCTTTTGTTTTGTGTGTATATGTGTGTATACTAACGGGATTTAACTCTGCTTCATATTTACTAGGCAGAAGGAAGAGGGAGGGGGGAAGTGAAGCTAGTTAGCAACTCACTACTTAGTTTTTATCAGTATGTTTTACTAGTATTAAATAAAACTATTTTCTAGGGCTGATGTGAATGAATGTGTCCTGGTTTCTATCATACACACCTAAGTTTATACTCTCTCTCTCTCTCTCTCTCTCTCTCTCTCTCTCTCTCTCTCTCTCTCTCTCTCTGTCTCTCAAGGCATATGCTGTAATTCATTGCATTATATGTCATTATGAATTTCAATTCTTAGAAAAGAAAACAGTTTCAGGTACAGTTGCATTTGCTTACAGTCACAGATTTGGAAAAGGTAACCATGGCATTGATTAGGATGGCATTCCACAGAACTCAGCCATTCAGCCTCTCCACATCCCTCATCTTGAGAAACAAACACAATAAAAAAAACAAAGCAAGGCCAAAGCAAAAGATGCTTTTCCTTAGATTCTTGAATTCTTGGGGAAACAGGAGAAATAATGCTAATTTGATAGATGTTTACAAGGGCAATGTAAGTACAAATAGCATACATGCACACCTAGGTTTACAAAAAAATATTTGCTTGGTATTGGGGCTGGGGGAGACAACCAGCAGGGTGCTTTTTGTAACTCTGGACTCTGGTGTAGAGCTCCAAGCACAAGTCAATTAAGGGTTGTAACAGTCGTTATATTCACATCATCTATAATATATCACTCATCCTATAAACCTCAACTCCACCACTCCTATTTACTAACAAGTTGTGGCTTTATTGACCCCTCTGCTTCTTTTATGACAGAGCAGATGACCAAGGAACATCGTCAACATTTGCATCTGTGTCCAACAATACAATTGAAGAAAAGTGAGAAGCCAAAAGCATGGTCTGGTTTGCTTGTAAGATCCTAGTGTCCCTCTCTCTCCAGAGTCTCCCTCTCCTCTCTTCTTTCTCCTTACACGCAGAAGGTTCACACACAGGATCCTCTGCCTACTAACCAATCCTCATACACTTTCACATTATCTTTGCAGACTCACCTCCACAACGCATACGGCGTTAAAAACAAACATGGAATATTCTTCACCTACTCATCATACTTTCAGTAAAACAGGATCGTCACATCTTGATGATTTTATGAACAACAACAACAAAACTAAAAGCCCTGGCTTTCAGAGTCATTGTTTACATCCGACTTCAAGCCACTGCTGGCTGAATGGAGCTTAAGAGAACAGCACATGTTGTGTGAGACACTTTCCCCATCTGCAGTCTTCAGCCTCTTTCATTCTCCTCTTCTGGCAGCTTTCTCCAGCAGCTGTGTTGGCAATAGCGACAGAACCTATCAAACATCCAGAGCCGAAAAGCTTTCAAACTACCCTATTAGGATAGTTAACATTTGCTTGGTACTCTCAACCTGTCTCACAGGTTTGTGAATGAACCTTGCTCATCCTCCAACCAAAACCCCGGGGAGATTCCAGGCTGCCAAAGGAACTTTTTGTTATGCAAATGATTCTTAGACCTTGGGGCTGTTTCCTTACTCCGTCTGGGCAGAAAATAGGAACTGAGGCAAATGCTTGAGGACAGAAGATAAAATGAGGGTTTTATTTATCAGAACCAGAAAGAGAGTCAAATAAAATATTTATGGGATTTGTACTACAAGTATTGAGAATAGAGCTATACCTTTTTTTTCACTTTTTCTTTTCCTTTTTTCATGTCCCTCCGTGCTCCCCCCGCCCCCTTTTAGGGCACCTAGTAATGCTTTGTCAGAGGTCATTAAAAGAAAAAAAAAAATATATATATATATATATATTTATATATATACACACACACACAGCAGGGCATTAGTGGCTCATGCCTGTAATCCTACCAACTCAGAAGACTGAGCTATGAGAATCTTGGTTCAAAGCCAGCTGAGGAAAAGAAATTGTGAGATTCTTACCTCCAACTAACCACCAAAAAGCAGGAAGTAGCTATGATGCGGCACAAGTAATACAACACTAGCTTTGGGCAAAAAAAAAAAATCTCAGTGAAGCCTCAGAACTGGCACCAAAAAATAAATGAAAACACTGTAATTCTCTGTATGGTCACATATGCACACATTTGTGTGTAATTTCTTCCAAAGTATGAATATCTTTCATGAGAATTTAAAATGAGGTGTATTTGGCAATACAAAATACATTATTTCTTGACCTATTTTTTTAAAAATTTATTAACAAGGTGATGTACAGAGGGGTTAGAGTTAATATGTAAGGTAATGAGTTTATTTTTGGTTGAACATTGTTACCAGCTCCCTCATTTCAAACAGACTGTTATTCTCTATTGAAGTTATTACCTGACAGTCAGGATATTTTTGCGAGGCAACGTTCCTTCCATTCACACTGGTTAAGCCCTTCTGAAAATGGAAAAGAAAAAAAAAGTCCTATCTATTCTTGAGATTAAAAAGTAAAATAAAAAAACATACTATTTAGTGTCCTAACAGTCTTATTTGTTTTGAGGGACAGGAAACTGAGCTACATATACAGATTTTAGTTGTGTCTTCTAAGCTATTATTTTTAGTTGGTGGCAAAAAAAAAAATCCACAAAATCTTTTCCCCCATAATTTCTAGGATAAAGCAGAATTATCATTATCTTCCTGAAGAATGTTGACCTTTCATGACTTCATGGTTCTGAATTTATACAACTTCCATAGCTGGTTACTTTATAGTATCAATATAAGAATGTAGTGCTTACAAATTTTACCTATTATGCTACTATTCGTTTATCTTATTTAGGAAGCTGGGTATAATAATGTTCTCTATAGCTCACATCTAACTAAATTCATTGGTAGGGTGAGGGATGAGAGGAGGGTCTCAACCTCAGACACTTCCTTGGTAATTTAAATTTTCTGCAATTCTGAGTACCAAGGAAACTCAGATACTACATTGTGTCTTATATAACATGTATTGAATGTTATTATACTATGTCCAAGAAATATAGGCCTTGAGTAGGTGCTTGATGGTCCAAAACTCTCACTGCCAACAAAGAAGAGACTAGGTTTCCATATAATGGCCTTTTAAGATAAAATATGAGGTTATATAGATTGATTTTAATCTTCTATTACATTCCTTGGTTGAGAACTACTTTCCTTCTCTTCCACAGTAAGAACAATGAAAGAAAACAAGGAAAAGAAAGTCGGGTGCTGGTGGTTCACACCTGTAATCCTAGCTAGTCAGGAGGCTGAGATATAAGGATGATGGTTCAAACCAGCCCAGGCAGGAAAGTCTGTGAGACTCCAATTAACCACCAGAAAACTGGAAGTGGTGCTCTGGCTCAAGTAGCAGAGTTCAAGCCCCATGACTAACCAAATAAATAAATAAATAATTTTTTAAAAAGGAAGATAGAATCTCCTGGGATTGGACAGTGAGGGCAGAAGTTCAAGACGCTAAGTGAAAAATTAAAATAGCAAAAGCAGTGTTGCTTGGCTCAAGCGATAGAGCATTGGTCTAGCAGGTGCATAGCCTAGTCAAATCCCCATAAAGAAAATGAAAAGAAAAAATGAAGAAAAGCATATGCCTCGTCTAGGACCACGCAATCATATTTTTTTATTTAATTGTCTTTACAGTATAAAGTTGTTCTATGCATCTGTCTATTTTTACCCCAACAAACAAAATTACATATATACAAATTTTGATTCTATAGAATGTAAATTCCATTCTTGCCAAATACACTATTTAAAAGTAAAATGATATTTATATCCAGAAAGAAAGAAAAAAAGCAGTCCAGTTTGGGAAGAGTTTGATTACAGGCCAAAAGTAGAATGCCAGGTTGGGACTCAGCTGCTCGGGCAGTGTTCCAAGAAAGTGTACACCTGGCTTCCCATATGCTTCCAGGTAGCCACTACATTCTTGTGCTGAAATAGAAATGCATATACAAAACCAGAGAGTTCCCGTCAAATTCCAGAGTTTCTAAGCTGTAGGGCGATCTTGTGATACTAATTAACTTACAGATAATGGAAGCAAGCACAACTGTATGGTAAATATGCTTCACTGTTGTGCTACACAAATGTGAACCCCTGAAATTATTGATGGCAGGAATTAAGTGGTCAAAAGGAGGAGGAGGAGCATTCTGTCCAGAGCCTCTGGTAATTTAGGAACCATGGACAGGGAGCATAGAGGGCTATATTGACTTCTGTCACATTTTCTGACTTACTGTGCTGGAAAACAATTGTGTGTGTATGTGTGTGTGTGCTTTGCATATATAGATGCATGTGTGTGTGTGTGTGCATGTGTGTGTGTGTTCTCTTGTAAATAACAAGTTATGCTCCTTCTTCTCTAATGAAGTCACTGAAGCAAATGAAATTCCCTCTGGAGAAACTCCTTAATAGAGTATAATGTTTGCATATGATACCTCTCCACTCCTCCTGAACTCTTGTGTAGGCGCACACACGCAAATTATACAATAGTAGAATAACAGTTGGGGGAATTGGTGGCAGGCAAGTAGTTGAAGAAAGAAATGAGCAAAAGAAAAGAGAAAAGTCAGATCACATAGATGGTAGAAGTACTTTCTGTGGACAGGGTACCCCAGCAAACAAAAATAAACCAATAGAGGTTGGGAAGGTGGCTCAGTGGTAGAGCGCATGACTTGCATGCGTGAGGCCCTGGGTTTGATTCCTCAGCACCACATAAGCAAAAAGAAAAAAGCCGGATGTGGCGCCGTGGCTCAAGTGGTAGAGTGCTAGCCTTGAGCTGAAGAGCTGAGGGACAGTGCCCAGGCCCAGAGTTCAGGCCCCACGACTGGACCCAAAAAAAAAAACAACAATAAATAAATGACTTAAATTCTTGGATGGAGAAGCCTAAAGTTCCTTAACATTTTCTACAACGCCAGGCGATAATCATTCATCACAACTACTACCCACATGGACACAGACACACACATTGTTGATGACATTTGGTATTCAGTAAACACAGCATTGTATACCACACCACTTTCAGTAAGCAACATTTTTGGGGTTTTTTTTCCCCTTAATGATGAAAAGTTTTGACTTGTGCATTTAAGAAAAACAGCAGGAGGTTCGAGTCACTAAGGGTCAAGGCATGACTGGATTTAAGAATTTCATGAACACTAGTAATTGGAGTAGGAGATGACAATATAAAATATGGATGCTCTAAAAAAGTAAAAAAATATATATATACATACAAATATATGGACAAATCCCAGCTGTGAGATAGATGAAGATTCTGGTTTTACTCAAATCTTGCAAAATAAAATGAGCCTAGAAATCTGGGTGACTCAGTGTTCCAAGTAGCTGAAGTCAGCTTCAAACACACTTTTGTTTAAATTGCTTCTTTGAGGTATAAATAACCATACTTTATAATAAACAGATAAGCTGGGAGACAATGGTTCATGCTTGTAATCCTAGCTATTCAGGAAGGTGAGATCTGAGGATCATAGTTCAAAGCCAGCCTGGGCAGGAAAGAC
Organism: Dipodomys merriami; assembly: GCF_024711535.1. Classification (NCBI taxonomy): domain Eukaryota; kingdom Metazoa; phylum Chordata; class Mammalia; order Rodentia; family Heteromyidae; genus Dipodomys; species Dipodomys merriami. The sequence goes on along the minus strand of NW_027205715.1, from coordinate 6,268,066 downwards.
TATAAAAATTTTATCAACAGCTAATCACAGAAAAAGCAGAGAAGTTACACTGTGGCTTAATTGATAGAGCACTAGCCTTGAGCAAAAAGGACAGCACCCAGACCCAGAGTTCAAGTCCCAGGACAGGTAAGAATCATCATAATCATAAACAGAATAAATAATGAATAAACACATCAAACCACCTCAGCCTTGATTTGTAATTTTGTAAAATATAGGAACACATTTTTGTGGATAGGGCTCATGCATTTTGGGAAATGCAATCCATTTACACATGAAGATTGAGGTAAGATTCTTTTTTAATCCTACATTTTTAACAAATCAGCAAAAACATGAGATCCATTGCAAAAACGTTGCATTTATTAAAGATGTATTGTACTCACAAACTGACCTCTTGAATTGAAACTCCTTTGTACAACTACTTAAGTTTAAATAAAATAAAATTAGGACAAAAATGTTGCAAATAGCAAGTCAAATGAAGTGAATTAACTTACGTGAAAGGGGCTATTATATAAAATGGCTACAGCACGGGTAGCTATTCATGTTTGTTCATTAACACAGGCCATGAAGAGAAAGATCTAGTTTAAATTACATTTCAAACTTATTTTATATGGATTTTCCCTATCATCTTAATAACACATTATTTTCTGGCATTTTAAAGAAGATTTTATATAGGAGTGTAATCGAAAGGGGCTGGAACTTGAATGACAATTACATTTTGATAGTCTATATTTAAGTGGTTTTCCGTTAATCCTGTGCCCCAAATTCCAGCTTCTGGAAGTCCTCTTTTTGTTGGCTTTCCTAGTAGCAAGTCTGAGTATAGGAGGAGAGGTTCTCACATTCTAGAAATATGATGAACATGTCTAGACACAAAGTGTCAAGTTAGAGCATGTGGACAGTGGAGAGAAAAGCAAGGTTGAAAGACTCTGATGCATCCTTAATTAAACATCAGGGATTCCTTTCTCATCAGTAAGTACTCAAAAAGGCATTTCTCCCATGTCAGAAGTAGGCAAAATATAGATTTCCACATCTGTCATGCATTTTCAATTCAAAGAGCATTCAGAACTACTTACTATATAAAGAAATTCTTGGAAGTTTAAAATTATAACTAAAGGAACTTCATCAATACAGTTTGACAACTGACTTTTCTTTCTTCTTCTCTTCCTCCTCCTCCTCTCCCCTCCTCCTCTTCATCGCCCCTCCTCTTCATTCTGCTACTCCCTCCTCCTCCTGCTCTTCCTCCCTCTCCTGCTTTGCCTCCTCCTCCTCCTTGAATTTACCATCCTTTCACCTCAGCCTCTTTATAGATTGGATTACAGGCATGCATGCACCTCCCTGCCTTCTGATACTAAATTTCATAATGCTAAGTACTTACATGATGTTACTAATAATGGCTAGAAGAAACTACATAGTAATTTAAATTTTCTTTCTGAGCCATTCTAGATGGAACCCTGATAAAATATTTTGACATTTGTCTCAACATAAATAGCACACAAAAGTTACTGCTCATAAAATAAGCCGGATGTATATAATAAAAATTGTGGCGGGTAAAAAGTGTTGAAGCAATTATTTGATATAAACATCATGTTCTTTCTCTCCTGTTTCATGATGTTCTCATTTTCATACATTTTTAAATATAATTTATACTTGTTAGAGACAAGTTTTCTGGCTGTAAATCAGTGTTAGACTCAGGTCTGCATTTGGAGCCCAGGAGATCTGCAGCCCTCTTTCAATTGGGATTTGAAGAACGGAATAGGAAAAAAAAAGCATAGTATTCCAGTGTGAGTGTGTGTGTGTGCATCTATCTATCTATCTATCTATCTATCTATCTATCTATCTATCTATCTATCTATCTATCTATCTATCTACACTGCCACATTTTGGCACAGCTCTATTTGTTAGGAAATGGAAAGACTTGGAACAAATCATATTAAGTGAAGTAAGCCACACCCAAAGAAACATAGATCCTAAGGTTTCCCTTATTTGTAATAATTAGTATATGTCTAGGATAATTTTTTCAGCTGAGCAGAAAAGCTCAAAAGGTATGTACATATGAGAATATAAAATGATGCTAAACAACATGAACCCCAAGATATAGACACAAGAGGTCTTTGTTGTTGCTGTTTTTACTGTACTATATGGGGTTTTTTTTGTTTCCTTTTTATGTACTTCCCCCTATGGTATATCCCCAGTTGTCACTGCACTTGATTTTGGTACCCAGCATCTTGTATATACATTTGTCCAATTTGGGGAGAGGAAGGGGAAAAACAAAACACTGAAACAAGGACATAAGATGACCCATTGCAAATGATACCCACAAGACAATATATTGTAAATGAACTATACAATATCAGGCGGGGGAAGGGGGGTAGAGGAGTAAGGGAGGTAGGGGAGGGAAGGGATAGTAGGAGAACAACAAAGGAGGGGTTAACAATACTCCACAAGAAATGTACTCCTTACCTTACTCATGTAACTATACCCGCTCTGTGCAGAATCTCCACAATAAAATAAACATTTTAAAAATTGGAAGAAATAAAAGAAAGGAATAGAAAAAAAAGGAGCTTGCATTTCAATTTTGTCACTGGCTACTTGTGATGCCAGGCATATTACTTAGTGTTTCTGATCTCTTTTTTTTCCCCATTCAAAACAAGGATTTACTTCACTTTTTTTCTATGTATGATTCAAGAATTAAGAGTCGTAAAGAGAATTTTACATTTTGTACACTTTGTACATTTGTACATGTTGTTTTCAATATCCTTAAATAGCTGTACAAAAGAGTTTCAATTCAACATATCATTTTGTGAGTAGAAGGCCTCTTCATCAATGTGACCCTTTTCATCATTTTCCTCCATCTCTTGCCCACCACCCATCCCCTCAATTTTCCTACTTATATTTTTACGACTGCATTCACCCACCCTTCCTCTCTCCATTTGTCTCTCCCCCTCCCATTGACCTCCTTCCCCTGACAAGGGATGTGCCAGCTTCCTGCCATTCATTTTGTTAAGCTGTATATCAATTGACCAAAGGGATTGCGCTATTGGAATCCTTTCCTGCATATGCTAGACTGCATCTACATGTGTCTGTATATATGCATATGACCCTGTATATATTTGTATATGTATTTATAATTTAGAACTATTTTCAATATTGGAGAGAAAACACATGTCTTTTGTCTCTTGAGCCTGGCTTAGTTAACATAAATTGTCCAGGTCCATCCATTTTCCTGAAAATGACATAACATAATCATTCTTACTACACACACAGATTATATATATATATATATATATATATATATGTTTTATATATATATATGTATATAACATTTTCTTTATTATTCATCCACTGAAGGGCATCAGGGCTGTGGTGCCTAGGGCAGCAATAAATATGGGTATGCAAATGTTACTTTAAAACCATATTACCCCTTCCCTGAAAATAATTGGCATTCATCTTCCAGTTGAAATACATTAAATTGGTGAGAATTCTGCAGTGTAAACAAACTGAACTAATGCCTATGTCATTGTCTGCCAAGCCCTTTCTGAGAGATCATAGAATGTCTGCACTTTGTGTCCATAAAGAAAAGAGAAAAATCAAATGATATAATTTTCAATAGAAATTGCATCACCTGGTTAGGAAGTATTTCCGCGGAATACTTGCTATTCATAATAAATAGACTCTTTTGAATGACCTGATTATTTAGTTAAGCCCTTTACTAACATTACATTAAAAGAACATTGACCAAAGAGCCTACTCCACAAGGCCTCATTGATTCTGAAAACAATTGCAAATGAAAGCTCTAGCCTGAGCTGTACCAGACTGAAGAATAAGGTGACACATTATTCTGTCTAGGTCTTCTGTTCTTAGTCAGAAATGCAGAAATGTGGGCCCATCCCAGCCTTGCCAAAACCTATCTAAAGAGCTATAAAGTTTCACCAGATTTCTTGGCAAGTTGAAAAACACTGTATCAGGACAACTAACTCAGCCGAATACTGAGGACTCTTATATTGTCTGGGTCAAGCATAATTCATGCAAGATTTTGGTTTTGGAACATACATTATTGAAATTGAAGCAAAGATAAGAAAACAAAACCGAGACTGTTTTGCTTTAATGAACAACAAGCTGGATGTCTGCCAGTAGTTAAAGCCTGTAATACTAGGTTCTCAGGAGACTGAGAAAACTGAAGATTGTGGTTCACAGCCAGCCTGGGCAGGAAAGTCTTTGAGACTCAAGTGGAGTTGTGCCTCAAAAGCTAGCCTTGAGCAAAAGAAGCTCAGAGACAGTCCCTAGGCCTGGAGTTCATGACCAACATACACACACGCGCGCACACACACACACACACACACACACACACACACACACACACACACACACACACACATTTTTTAAATTTACATACAAGTCTAGGGAATTTTTTTAAGTATTGTTTTATTTTCTTCAGAATGATGTTTTTATTTCTAATTTTACAAACTTAAGATTAAAAAGACATAGTCATTAAGTATCCAGTCAACTCGTAGAGTTTTCAAATATAGATCTGGGTTTCTTCATTCTTTTTATGCATCATTGTCATTATTGGACTCTTGTTTACACAGGGCTTCAATTTCCTGGAGATTGGAATTCCCTCCCCACCCCCCCCCCTTTTCTTTTATTGATGAGGCAGGTTGGCCTCCTTTTTCCATAAATTCTGCTGCTTCCTCTTTGTCTCCATCTAAGGGAAAATGCTAGCTGCCATTTATCACTATTCCTGGGTTATACAGTTGTTTTTGTTTTTCTCTCATAAGCATTGGGAGGAATGGGAAGGGTCTATTTCACCCATCAAGGGTAAAAATTAAATGTAGTTTTATGGGATCATGGGACTTCAGAGAAACGAAAGTGTCAGTTTGTCCTTGAGCGTCTCTGCTACCTGCACTGGATTTAAATCCTGGCAGAGTCATTTATCAGATGCAGAGGCATCCAATTATTTAGTGTGTGTCTTAATATACTTTTCTGTAAAATGGAAAACATACTCTGTCTTTTCTGCAAAATGATTTTATTTTGCAAAAATGCATCTTACACTTTGGAAATAGGTTAGACCTGGATTGAGCACCACATATGAAGCCTATTGTCTTTATTTCCCAAGCAAGATGTATCTTTGAGTGGTTTCTAAATCAACTTGCTCATGAATATGTTCTGCTTTCTATATGTCAACCCTTCAAACAGTTCTTTAAGAGTCCACTGAACTAAAATCTCCACAGCAAGAAATGTTATTTTGTGCAAAAAATAACAATAGCAATCATTTTTTCAGGACTAGGATCACTGAGGTATGCCAATGGAATTTATGAAGTTTACAAACGGTTTCCTGCACAGTTCTTTATAGCTGAACCACCCAACTGACTATTAGTTACGTGACTGGATTCATATTAGCTTAGATCCACAGTTCCCAAATGCAAGTGATTTAATGTCCAAAAGACAAGGCTACAGAAGTACTGACTATTCCTGATCCCTACTCCACCATCTTACAAACAACAGACTCTACCATAGACAGCTACGCCTGCTAATGTTTAGCACATTTATGATGCAGCTAGAATTTTGACTGATGTACTTTTTAAAAAATACGAATAGTATATTTTCTGCATCCCATCATTTTTCCATTTGACATCCCTCTATCATTACCCTTTTCTCCCCATCCCAGTTTGTGGTTCACTCTTGAGTTGATAGGATCTCTGCCTATTAACTATAGCTAAAACTTTCTGAGGAAAAGCATATTGAGCAACAGCTTATACAGTAACTCAGTTGTTGTTACATCCTAGTATTAAGGTATCAGATAAAAAGCAAGTTGCTGGTGGCTCACACCTGTTGTCCTAACTGCTCAGGAGTCTTAGAATCAAGGTTTACGGTCAGTACAGGCAGAAAAAAGATTGTGAAAATCTTCTCTCCAATTAACCAGAAAAACGCTGGAAGTGGAGCCTGTGGCTCAGGTGGTAGAAAGCTGAAAGGTATCTTTTAAAATTTGAAAATGCCTAAGTCTTGTAAGCATATTCAAGTTTGAATTTTAGACATAGAATGAATTTTATTTGTACATTATATATATATATATATATATATATACATAGAAAGTTGATTGATAGATAGACATCATCCATGTTCAAATTCCACTAGCTGCCCTTTATTTATATTTACTAAATCTAGCAAACTTTCTATGGTGACAATCCAATATCAACCCTTTTCTCTCCTCCTTCCAGTACTATCCGCCTGTTGTTTCATACCCCACAATAGCAGATGTTTATTGAGAGAAAAACAACAATATTGGTGATACTGTTAAGGTTGCCCTTTTCTCTTGGCATTTTTCCAATATTTTAGATAGTCCAAAACATTTTCCAAAAGCATATTGTGTTTTCACAATCAGGGTCCCTGTTTATAGATTTTTTTTCACCTAAGGAATTACTTCTTGAGCTTCTAGTATGTCATATATATTTCTTAAATATATATAAGTTCAAGGAATGCTTTAGAAAGGCATAATCTTAAAATTCATGGAAAGGCATAATTTTAAACACCTACCAATGCATTCACTGAAGTGTTCATTAAGAATTTGTTATTGTTTGCAAGTCCTAGGAAAGCCAAAGAATACAGGATATTCTAAAAGTCTGTAATGGGAGATCTGACATAAAACCATGAGGAAGACGTTGGGTGGGAGCAAATCTTCTTTTGGTTAAGTGAAGGATTTTGAACTAGATTTACCCTTTGCACCTACTGGCTTGGTGATCAAAATCACCTGAGGAGCTCTTCAGAAATTCCAATTGAGAAGAAAGGCGGACTAAAAGGAAAGAGTATGTGTTAGAAAGACTGATAAGCACAGCTGCCCAGATGTGGTGAAGAGCCTGACTGCTTCCATCGGTGTGTTCTCCAGCTGTGTGAACACTTTCTCTGTGTTCATTCCTTTTCGTTATTGGCAGGATTTATGGGTCATCACACCACCACTTGAAATAATCCACTTCTAATTTGATTGATCTCCTATTTTATGGAATGTCTATCTTCTGTGACAAAAACAACTAATTTACATTTCATTCAGCTGTTAGGAATCTAATTTAGACGTAAGTCAAAATAAACACACTTTTCAGAAACTTTCATAAAAACATATGCCGACTTTGATATTTTCATCCCTCTGCTGAGTTTTCCAAAATAGTAACATATGGTGGGATTATCACAAAAGTCAACTGGAACGGAAGATTCCTTTAAGCGTCGTTTACATGCTCCCTGCAATAAGAAACAACTCGGTCTTTGACTGAAGTGTCAAAAGCTTTGGTAAGTATGTTCAGAAGTAACTCAGCATCATGGCACTGTTCGAATGATGACTGCTTGAATGCTGATGAGATTCTCACTAGTAAGACAATGGACCTTTGTTTCTGCCATTAAATATCTTTCTGAAAGTATACTACTTACAGGTGATTTTTCAAATTAAATTTTATATTATTACTTCAAAGCTTCCTATTAGAAAGAAGCTATAAAAAATTAATACATCATACACCTCCATCCACACCCGCACCTGCACATATTTATGCATACATACACGTAGCTCCAGGTAAAATCTTTATCTACCAAAGTTCCCTTCACTTGACGTTGCTCCTTCTTCCCACCCTCTTCCTTCTCATTGTTGCTGTTTTTTCTTCTTTCTCTCTTCTGGCTCCTGTGTTACCTTTTCTTTCCCTATTCCCCATCCCATCTTTTTTTTTCCCCCCAAACAAAAAGACCTTGAGCAGATATTTAATACCATATTACCTTTAAATAGATTTTCATCTTTGGCACAACCAAAAATAATGACAAAATAACTAAAAGGAAGATGCCTTACCTGTGGCCCTTTATCAATAATATTAGATTTTCAATTTCTTTCTTAGCACCGTCCATTCATAGCATACCGTAAGAAAGGCACGATTCCTTCAGATTTGTAAAACTTACAAGTCTACTATTTGACTTTTTAAAAATATATTTTTTTACTAGTAGAATTTGGTGACTGAAACAAGAAGAAGTAGTTGAGAATAAAAGAGACATACTCATTGGGCAAGAAACACTAGGATGGGACACTGTAACTGTGGGTCTTACTCCTTAATGATAATTAGATCACCTTTGGGTTTTAGCAATTTTTAGTCTCCTGTGCAGCTGAAGGTTATGAACCACTGATCTATTTTTTTTTGTTTTTTGGGGGGTCTGGTCGTGGGGCCTGAACTCTGGGCCTGGGCGCTGTCCCTCAGCTCTTCAGCTCAAGGCTAGCGCTCTACCACTTGAGCAACAGCACCATTTCTGGCTTTTTTCTTTTTGCTTATGTGGTGCTGAGGAATCAAACACAGGGCCTCATGCATGCAAGGCAAGCACTCTACCACTGAGCCACTATCCCAGCCCCAGCCACTGATCTATTTTTATTTTTGTCTTCAACTCAGCTGTTTCCATGAATGAAACATACCTGCCTTCTGGTCCCAATGTTGTCATTTACATTTGAAGGACATTTACATTTTGAAGGAGGTAGAGTTGGAAGTCTCAGACTTGACCAACTACTGGAAAGGATTAAAAAATGCAGAAACTCAAGGTATTGTGAACAGAGAAATCTTTGTGGAGTGTTGAATTCTCCTTGATTGAATATATCTATGAGAAGTTATCAATCATCTCTACCTGATGTTAATTTCATACCCAGACAGATCATAAAATGATTCATTAACATTGTTTACATTCACCAATTTATGAGCAAATTTGCAAAGCTGACTACTCACTATCAGCTCTATTTTACCTCTTGTTGTGTGACTGAGCAATGGCCTACTTTCTGGGGACCCATTTTGAAGCACTGAAGATGTCCAGGTCAGAACTTGTGACTTGAGGTTTATCAGCAAGCAAGCATGTGTTCGCCCCCACCCCCCACCCCCCTGGAGTTTCTTAAATTGTAGAGCATGGAGCCATCAGAATTACACAGTACTTAGCAAACTCATGCAGATTAATCTGAGAGTAACTTTCTATAATAGTTAAAAATAAACATGTTCCACAGTTTAATGCCTGAGCCAGATGATGAAATAGGAATAAATCCAAGAGGCATGGGTGGAAAGGATTGAACATTTGCCAAAATGGAAATGAGATGACACTTGTGGCACAGTGGAAAAAGCCCTAGACTTAGAAGGGACAAATTTAACTCTAATCCTCCAGCTAAACAAACCATTAAGTTCTTTTATGAGGTGGTTAGCCTTTCAAGGTGGTTGGCTATGTATCGAAATTATTACTCCTAACAGAGATATGTGCTCTGCTCACATTCACAAACTGAAGAACCATTACACCATCATGTGTGTTTGGGGGGAGGAGGGAGGGAATATAGGGGTGTTTTATAAAAAGAAAATCTATCCAAGATAAGATCAGACTAGAAACCATCAAAATCATTGGGTGAGGAAGAAATTCAGAAAAGATTTGGGATCCAAACTGACTCTTAAACTCCCCCAAAACTATGTTTGAGTGTGCCTGCCTATCTGTGATCACAAATAAGCAAATATATGTGGTTTCAGAAGGGAAAAACTAAGGAGTCACTCCCTTTTTTGATGGCTGTCAGGAAAAGTTCAGATGGCAAAGCTTAATTTTTTTCTCTAATGTCAGTGATTAATGGGCAAGTGCTCAACTTTTGTACTTTCTGAATCATTCAATTAATAAACTATATATTTGGTAAAACTATGTTATTAGATTCTACTCTGATCACTGGAGGTGTTCTAGAATTATAAATAGCCACAATTTTTAGCCTCAGAAAACTTACTTTTGAGAGCCTAAGTTCTGGAACATTAGCAGAACTCAGAAAGTCACCAGACAGTTGCATTTAAACACCATGAAATTGTGAGGGATTTTGAGTACACAGTGAACTGAAGTGCTCAATATGGCTCTTCCCAAGATCTTACACAGATAAATAGAAGGACACTTAAATGTCAGCCCAGTCACACAGCAAGGTCACTCCTGGGCCACAAACATGGGCTAGTGATAAATGATAGTGTCTGGGCCTGAGGAGAGTTGGCAGGGAGTTGTGGGAGGTGGGGGAGCCAGATCTGTGCATGTTCATTTGTTGGCGCTTCTTCCTTTATTAATTAATGATCTGATAGATCAGAGGAAACTGGGTAGTCATCAGATTTTTGTGACACCAGGATCAGTTTGAAAGCACTGGAACCAATAGAACCAGAAAGGAGAAGTTCAGTTAAAATGAGATAATTAGAATACAACACTATTAAGATAGACCGGAGGGCACTAAAATGTGATACACAATTAAGCTGGAGAGGAAAATGCCAGAGGGTAGAGAAATGCCCAGAGGCAACTTGAGTTCAAAGGAAAAGCATTGGACCCTGTTATTTTCAATTGGGATTCAATGTTCCATTATTCTTTAAAAGGGACAGTTTGGGGATTTATTTTTAAATACTGAAATAGCTGCATTTAGCTGCATTTGAAAAGTAACTTAAACACTTTGGAAGAAAATAATACAAGCCACAATGGTGGTGACTAGATTTAGACTATTAGTAAAAGAACCCAGGATGGTAAACATGCTAAAAATTATGGACTACAGTGGGCCCCAGTGGCTCATGCCTGTAATCTTAATTTACTCAGGAGGCTGAGATCTGAGGATTGTGATTCAAAGCCAGCCAGGGCAGGAAAGTCTGTGAGACTGTAACCTCCAATAAACCACTCAGAAAACTGGAAGTGGCACAGTGGCTCAAATAGAGCGCTAGCCTTGAGCTGAAGAGCTGAGGGACAGCGTTTGGGCCCAGAGATCATACCCCATGACCAACAAAAATAAATTAAAAAAAAAGATATATATATATATATATATATATATATATATATATATGTTGACTACATCTTCAAAAACAAAAATAAGAACTGTATGATTATTATTATTAACAAAATAAAGGTATGCTTGCTTGACAATGAGCTCTGATTAGCTTAATTTAACGATTTTTCTCAGAGATGATATTATTCTAGCCCAAAGCAAATACATTTATGTGCCCCTCAATTTGTGTAGCCAAATTGAATATTTAGTTTCTGGTAGAATGGTGAAATAGTTAATTACTTAAAACTTTCTCCAAAAAACCTCCAAAACGATCCTAGGCTTTGTAAAGAGTGGTTAATAGTTGTTCTCACCAGATAGCCAAAGTCTAACTGTCACACTAAGAAGTATATCTTGGGAAAGCTTCTGAGGTTAAGATCTAAAGCCATAAACTAGTAGGTCATGACTGTAATCCCAGCTACTCAGGAAGTCAACATCTGGGACCTTGACGTTCAAAATCAGCCTGGCTAGAAAAATCTATGAGACTCTATCATCATGTCCATTTCCAAGTAGCCATCTAAAAGTTAGGCTGGAGGCATGGCATAAGTGGTAGAGCACAGTCCAGTAAGAACAAAAGGCCCCTGTACAAGGAAAGATAAAAGATGTTGTCTATAAATTGATGACACAAATTTCATCTAACTCATAAAGTTCCATGACTATTCTGGGGTGTTCAGAGTAGGCTACCTTTAAAGAATGTTACTATACATATGGATTATTTTAAGATGAATTCCTTTAAGAGCGGGGAGACACAGGGCATTTTTCAATCTTCTTCCATCTGCCTGAAATAGAACATTTATCTTGTGAAGATGCCACTTTTTCACATAGGTGATACAGCAACAAGAAATATTCCAACTCAGCAAAGCTTGTTTCGTGCCTAGTGAATCTTACTACTTTTATATCCCAATTCCCTAATTCCTCAATGTATGTCTTCCCACATTACTGCTCTTAGAAACTCAACCTCAGTACCTTTGTCTCATCACTTCTTCACAAAATCACTGTGCTTTTTGTAAGATACACTACAAACCGAGGTTCTACTACCCTGACAGTACGAATTACTAAGTACTTCTGTGTATATGTTTGATACTGCTCACTGTAATCTTCTATTTTATCAATCTGTCTTCTCTCTTCTCAATCTGTTTGTTATCAGTCTCACATTCAACCAGTGAACCCAAGATGAATAAAAGAAAAATTTATTTCCGCAACTGCAGCTCCTTGAGATAATGCACATAACACCCTGAGAGAGGTTCTAATATGCAGTGTTTTTAATTAGCTCTCAAGGTATGGTTAGTGCTATGAAAATCCTAGTATCTGTATAATTAGAACCACATTACTAATTCATTGTAAATATTTTGGTACCTAAAATTCCAGTTCCATTCTTTGTAATTGGTCAATAAACAGCACTATTTAACACAATGGATGGTTCAGCAGTATGAGAAATACATATAAACATGTTTATATGCGGATTTGACATATATACATCTGACAGTAAAAAGGCAAAGTAATATAATCTTAATGAAAGATGACACGAGATAACAGATTTTATTAAGGACATAATTAAGAAAATGTAGATATGATCTTTTCTTTCTTTCATTTTTTAAAATTTCCACAAGGTGATCTTGTTACATGGCACACAGAGACTCTGAAGCTCCATGGAGACACTGTAAGTCTAACCTTGAACCCCAACCAATTCCATGCTCCTAGAACGTGGTTTTCTCTTTCTGACCTTCATCATGTCCTGTATCTCACTCCCCACTGTATTCCCTCCTTTCCTACAGATTCTATTACTCTTGGACTTAGGCACTCTATTTCCCACTGTGAATCTGGGATAAAGCCAAGTTCTATTAATTTATTTCTCTCGGAATGCTTTCAGTCAATTTACGGAACGAGAGGTGTTGGTGTTGGAGAGACTGTAATTAGGGCAGATTCGTGGGAGATGCTGCTTTCCCTAGGTATGATGTTTTGTCTCCTTCCTACCTTTTGGGTGGGGCCGATAACATTTTATATCAACTAAAAAAATGTTTTGGCAACATCCAATCAGGCTCTGGAGGTCTCATTTGAAAGACAATTCTAAAAAGAATCCTTGCAAATAGATTGAATGTTCTCCCAAAGGGGAACTCACTTGTAACCATCACTTTTGTGTGAAATCAATTAACTGAGGCTCTGGATTCTTTCCCAAATTTTGGGAGGCATACAGGATATGTCAATATATGTGAGTTTATACATGTTTAAGACAGAGTTAAGAAGTCACAGATAGGCTTCCTCTTTCTGTGGTGTGTGTGTGTGTGTGTGTGTGTGTGTGTGTGTGTGTGTGTGTGTGTGTGTGTGTGACAACAGAACAGTTGTCTATTTGTCATGTGCTTAGAAGGGAAAGAAGAAAGACTCTACCTTCCTGGTGTTTTAACTGAAGCTTGTGTGTGAGTGAAGCAAAATGAAGCTCCTCAGTTCACAGGAATTCAAGCTCTTTTCCTCAGTAATTGTTCCCCAATATTTATGATTGGATCCAACACATTTGGAAGAAGATAAAGTTCTGGGCAAAAAGAAGATACTCAAGGAAAGGAGACATTCAGAAGATATTTATACTTAAATGTTTCCCAACATTTACACCTTAAGGAACATTTAACTATTAAAAATAGTACCAAAAGACTTTGCAGAGAAGTGTAATGAGGTAGATGTAAACTTCAAAAAGTTAACTCTTTCCTGGACGTCACCATACACCACAGAGTCTCTGAGTGAGTTCAATACTGTTACTGAAGAGATGGGATCAAGAATCTGGGGTCCTGAGTTTCAGGCATATTGTAGTTCCCATTCAATTTAAGAAACTTAAGAAACTCTCTTACTAATGTTGAAAACTAAAGAAAAGAGCAAATCAGAACAGATCATCACAGGGAGATTCATTTTGTTTTAACTATTATGTATGCTATAGTTGTTTCTATTTTTTTCTCCTTTCCTCTCTCCTTTGTTCTCTTTTTCAGCCTTCACTATTCTGTTTTCCTTCTTTGAGTCTACATTAGACTTCAATTTTCCTTTAGTTTGTCATTCTTTCCCTCTCACAGTTAATGATTTTCCAGATATTCTTAGATTTTTTTTGGACTAAATCACTAGATTTTGATACTATATCTTAGAGAAACTTTGATATCCATTCAGATTGAAAGACCCCAGACTCCAGTATATGTTCACCCATTGAGCCCCCCATTGAGCCCTTTAAGGAAAACTGCTGCCCCTTCCCCTGCATACCTAAGAGAGCGAAGCAGGACACAGGCAAGTCATTACATGCCCTAAAACCAGACATTCCTGGAAAATAGCCGACCCACCCGTCCCTTCCTGTAAAATTCAGCCATAATGGCAGGGTAGGTCAGGAGGTAATAAATCACTTGTCAAAATTAGGGAACGAACAGTTTCGGAGCATGACGACCAGCACAGACTTGTCAGGGCAAGTACCGACACGTCAGCTTTCCCCCAACCCCACCTGCCCCATCTGGCCAGCTTAACCTGACCAATCCCCACCCTGAGCGTAATTTGAAATTAACCAATCAATACTCTGTAACCAAGCATCTCGCTTCTGTAACCTTGCTTCTGCTGTCCATAAAAAGAGGGTGCTTTCAAGCACTCGGCGCGCAAGTCTCCCGATAGACTTTGTCGCCCCGGGTACCCGTGTAACCGGTTCCCAGACACTCAACCCGAACCTTGTGGATCTCGAGGTTGAGTGCACCTGGGAGCCGAGGCATGCCCGAATAAACCTCTTGCTGTTTGCATCCGCACAAGTGGTCTCGTTGTTCCTTGGGGAAGGGTCTCTTCAGATCGAAGGGCACCCCACGCCGACGGGGGTCTTTCAAGATTACCTTCCTTTTCATTCTTTTTAAATGTTTTGGTGCCAGGCACCATTGGCTCATACTTGTAGTCCTAGCTACTTGAAAGCATGATCCTCACAATCTGTGCATCATGATTCAAAGCCGGCTCAGGCAGGAAAGTTCATGAGAGACTTTCCAATAAACTACTTAGAAAACACTGGAAGTGGCACTGTGGCTCAAGCAGCAGAACACTAGATTGAGCACAAAGAGGCTCAGGGACAGCCTCCAGGCCTTGAGTTCAAGCCCACCACTGACAACAACAACAACAACAGCAACAAAGAATATGTTTTGGCTATGGAGACCTTCTAGAATCATCTACTAGTGCCCACATGAAGATATGTTTTTAATGATATTAATTAGCAATACAATGAAAAGTATAAGTTACTGGAGAAGCACTATTGCATTTAAGATGTTAATTTTTCTTTTCCATGATCATGGTATACTTTTTTTATTTGCTTTTGGGTTCCTTAAACCTTTTATTTAAAAGTTTAAATGATCTGCATAAAGATCCAGCCATCTCTTGTAGATTTATTCTGACATTTTCAATGCTTTTGTTGACTTTTTTTTTTTTTTTTTTTTTTTTCAGTTGTGGAGCTTGAAGTCTGGGCCTGGGCACTGTTCCTCAGCTCAAGGCTAGCACTCTACCACTTGAGCTACCACACCACGTCTGCTTTGGTTGACGTTTTAGATAGCAACTTTTAAATTGAAAACAAAACGTGCTGCTAAAATCATTATTTTGTATTGATGAGTACAGAAATATTTCTGATCTCTCTCATTGTTGTAACCACGCACAGTGAGGTATTTGAAGCAACCTGATCAAATGATCAGAACAATTTTCAGGGTAGAAAGAACCAAATGAGTTCTAGGCGCGTGCGTGGTGCGTGCGTGCATGCGTGTGTGTGTGTGTGTGTGTGTGTGTGTGTGTGTGTGTGTGAAATGTTTTGTTTGCTTTTGTTTTTGTTTTTGCTAAGGCTAGCATCTGCCACTTAAGTCATACCTCCACTTCAAACTTTTCATAGTTAATTGGAGAAAACAATCTCCTGGACTTTACTTACTATTAGGTTTTTACAAAGAGATAGCCGAATAAGAACAGTAGCACGCACGTGGTATTCAGGTAAGGGGTAGGTTTATTCATCGTTCTGGCTGGCACCAGGCCATCTGGGTCCTCCACGTGGTGGGGAAAGGCCTGGGAAAGAGAGCTGGGAGAGCTGGGAAAGAGAGAGAGCTGGGAAAGAGTGAGCTGGGAAAGAGAAGGCTAGGAAAGAGAAGGGAGCTGGGAAAGAGAAGAGAAGGAAAGAGCTAAGAAAGGAGAGAGAGGGCTTCTGGGCCTGGGCTAGGCCTTATCTAGGGTATGGGCGGAGAAAGGTGTGGCCACATCAAATTCAGATGTGACCTCAGCAGATGCTGATGTGACCTCTTCCAGGTGTCCCAGTTGCCTAGGTAACGCAGGTACTGGGTGGAGACTTTGCTGCGAGGAGGATGGAGTCTGCTAGCCATCCAGGAGCCGGACCTTACACTTACCTGTGCTGGTTTGAAATAATGATCCTCAGATCTCAGGTTCCTGAGTAGCTAGGATTATAGGCCTGAGCCATGGTTGCCCAACTAAAGGGAATTTAGTATCTGTGATTCTATATGAAATAATTGTATACGTTTCTCTGCTTATTTTATTTAATTTACTAGGCTTTGGTATTAAAATCTCATAAACATTATATTTCTGTGTTCATGAGGAGCTCTATTAATTGTCCTTACAATGCTCTTTTATCTAGGGTTTGTTTTTTTTTAACTTAAAAGTATATATCTATTGGGCTAATAAAATTTTCCTCTAGGGTGTTTGTTAGGACTAAATAACAAAAGCTTATTTTTAAAGGTGGCTAAGGACTTAGAGGTCTCATTAAATGCTCTCTCCCTGGCACTTTCAGCTTGTCTGAGTGCTTTTGAGAAAGGGAAGAAAAGACCTGAAGGGTGGAAATTGTTTGCTTCTTCATTGTTCTTTCTTTCTTCTGATTCCATCCCCCCCATCCCACCCCCCCCCCACCTCCTAGAAGCCAACTTAAAATACTGATCAACGGGAAAGTCACTAAATGTGTTGTGTTTCTATTCACGATGTTACTTTCAGAAATACACATGGAATTTATTTGCATAATCATTCCCCAGGTGAAGAACCTCTCCCTAAGGGGTTATCATTATTTAAATTAAACTCAGGTCATTATCCTCCTTCAAGCTGCGGGGCCTAGCTTTGTTTCCTTCCCTTTTCCTGGGCTATTGCAGCTCTGTAACGCTGATCTGGAACTTCACTGTGGCTCCAAAGGGGAAATTTAGGCAAAATCTGTCTCCGAGTGGAAGAAGCCAAGCACTGGGTGTTAGGAAGGTAATAAATGGGCCTCACAGCTCAGTTTCACTTCCCACTGATTGAAGTACCTTGGGGAAATGATTTCACTAGTTTGCCAAGAACAGATCCTCGGCTCTGTATGGGAATTAAGTTGTTGAGAAGTTTAATTGATTACAATACATCATTTCAAATCAAGGCAGTCTCTTTAATTATATTAGTCCCTTTCCTTCCCTGCCTTCCATTGTTTATCTAGAGGAGATAACACACTAGAGCAAAGAAACAAAGACAATTCAGGGAAAAGGACTGAAGAGTGGGACCACATTTTTTAAATCGGCAGTTTGCCTAGAAGAAGAATTTAACCTATTTGTAAGAATCATTTTGTGATGACAAGAAAGCATGTGATAATAAAACTTTATCAGGCACCGTATCAAGGAGAATATCAAAAGGGTGTATCTATATGTGTATGTGCATGTATATCATGTATACACACATATGTATGCATAGATATCATATATACATATACTCATATATACATAGGTACATATAAATGATATATAAATATGTAAGTGTCTATATATGCATATATTTTTGTGCAAAATACTTTACATCTTACTCTAAGAGATAGTATCTGAAGTCCATGGAAAAGTAAATAATTAATTCTCATTAAAAAGGTAAAATGCAGGAGTCTGAGGAAATCACCCTATCTGGACCAGATAATCTTGCTCTCTATATGGAAGCTAGCTTTCCACACAGTCTAAAACTCACCCCTAACATCAACAGACAAAACTTTTCACATATACATATACATGTATATATGCTATACATATATTATATGTGTGTGTGTGTGTGAGAGAGAGAGAGATAGAGACACTGAGAGACAGGGACAGATACATTCAGTTATTTGTCCAGTAGTACTCAGCTAAAAGGTGAAGCATGATTCTAATCCAAGTCTAGATAAATGTATATCACATGCCTCTTTCTTGGAAAGATAACCATGATGTTGGGTCTTCTGAGAATTTGGGAAATTTTCATGCAAGCCAGTAAAAACAAACCACACACACACACACACACACCACACACACACACACACACACACACACACACACACACACAAACACACACACACACACACACACACACACCCCAATATTATAGAATATAGGAAGTTGGGAAAAATGTAAATATTGATTTCAGTTTAAAATTACTGAAGAGTGATGGCCATCTATGGGATTTCTTTACAAAATAGAGGAAATAGACTACTGTTTCCCACATCATCATATATAGTGGTTTATTTATTTATTTTTTTATTTAATACTTAGTTTTTTGTTTGTTTGCTTGCTTTGAGTCTAGAGAGAATTCTAGAGGATTGGCTTTTTAGATATTAATATGAAGAAAGAAGCCTTACTTGAATTTCTTTCTCCCCCATTTACTATGTTTTAAATTTTTACAAAATTATCTTTAGGTAGTTGTACAAAAGAGTTACCATTTTAAAATGCAGTTTATGAATACAATATATCTTTTTTTTTTTTGGGTCATGGGACCTGAACTCTGGGCCTGGACGCTGTCCCTCAGCTCTTCAGCTCATAGTTAGTGCTCTACCACTTGAGCCACAGCACCACTTCCGGCTTTTTCTTTTTGCTTATGTGGTGCTGAGGAATCAAACCCAGGGCCTCAGGCATGCAAGGCAAGCGCTCTACTACTGAGCCACCTTCCCAGCCCCGAATACAATATATCTTAAGCAATGTCATGCCTTTCAACATGCTCAGCCATCCCTCCCTGACCCACACCTTCCCTTCACTCTTAATTTTGTAGGACATACATTTACTACTGCACAACTTTTGGGAAACTGAAACCTATCCGGATACTTTCCCCACCCAACAAATTGCAATAGTAAATATTATAATGCAAATATTTATGTAAATATTATTAGATCGTATGACTTACTGAAAATAGTGTCTAGATCAGAATCTTGATTGATAAAAATTAGCTTATTCTACTTCCATAGGAGATATATATAAATAATTCTAATGATTAAAATTGTCTTGTAATTGATAAAAAGGCATGTTTTGTCTTTATGAGGTATTTATTTTCCTGCTTCTTAGTACAGTATCTTTTTCTTCAAAACTTCACAATTTTTTTTGTTCTACTATCAATTTAGAAAATTTTAATATTTACCCTAATCATTGATAGCATAGGTCAGTACATACTACTTTAAAATATATATACATATATTTATACATACCATATACATATGAGCACCACATATGTATATGTGTATCTATATATAGATATATACTGAGATAGCTATATATCAATATAGGTATATCTATATCTATAGATATCTCAGTATATAGATATAGATAGATCAATATAGATATCTATATCTATAGATATAGATCTCTCTCCATATATATCTCTTTCTATAGATATAGCTAGATACCTATACATAGATATAGATACAAATACATATACTTCTTCACATATAGTGAACAGGGCAAGAATTTTACTTCTCATGCATTTTGTATCTTACGTAGGAAAGCAACATGCACTTTTATGAAGCTAAACTGTCCATGTCTCCTTCATCACAACAAGTCCTATTCCCCAAACGCGGCCAGTTTTTGACTAGTTCTTCGTGAGTCCACATTGAACATCTGAAATGAGGCTACAGAAAGGCTTTGCCATGGAGGAAACTGCTTGCTTATCTCAATTCTCTTAAGAACGCTCCCCTCACCCTTCCTGGTGACCTTAAGCCTGTCCTGATATTTTAATAACAGGATTATTGTCACTTCAGCTCTGAAAACAAGAAGAGCCAGAAAGAGCCAAAAATTTGCTCAAAAGAAAAGACACCCTTTAAAAATAACTGCATAAAACTCACTGTCATTTCTTTTCCTAGGCTTAAAATGTGGTTTCTTTGAAAAACTATGTTCTATGCTTAGATTTCAGGGCATTGAATTTTATGAGCTTAATTTTCATCAGTTTCCTAAATTCAAGAAGCAATCTCAGTAATAGTATATGTGCTTCATAAACAACAAGTGCATATGCATAAGGCTGTTTAATTAGAAAAATGAAAAGTTAAGACTTCCATAATCCTTATTTTAAAAGGGAATTTTTCATAAAGTGGTATAATTTTGAGGATTTGGTTGAACATGGTACATTTTTTCCTTGCACCATTCAATGATAGTATATTTAGTTTCTTGTGGTTAAAACAACACACAACTGAGTAATTCCCTCAAATCTGCTAAAGTTATAATACATGTATACATTTGACTTCTATTAGAATTTTTCAGTTATGATGATTTTACTTCATCAGTGAAAACAACCTACATAAATATTCCTAAATATTCTCTAAGTAAATATGTCTCGTTTGTGCATTGGATTATGCAAAAAAACCTTCAAATATTAGGCTATACCTTTATTTTCCTAAGAAGTTTCAATTCCTCATAACAGATATTCTGTATCTTAGTATCAGATGAACCATGGTTAGTTTTTTGTTGGTTGTGGGGCCTGAACTCTGGGCCTAAGCACTGTCCCTCAGCTCTTCAGCTCAAGGCTAACACTCTACCACTTGAGACACAGCGCCACTACCGGCTTTTTCTGCATATGTGGTGCTGAGGAATTGAACCCAGGGCCTCATGCATGCAAGGCAAGCACTCTACCACTGAGCCATTTTTCCAGCCCGAACCATGGTTATTGACTTCAGGTTGTTACCAGTAAATGGGAAGCTGCGTAAGACTGAATTTCTTACAAATGTGTGCAGCTCAGCTTTGCTTTCCCATCCTTGGCTCCCCTTCCTTCTTCCTTTTGGGTTTCTGGAAGCTTTCCCCATTGGACTTCTCCCTTGCACGGGTAAACAACTGACTTAGCTTCCTGGGCTGAGGGTGTTCCCTGGATATAAGACTCTCATTGTTGCCATCAGAACATCTCCGGGAGGCGGAGGCGGGGGAAATATTGGTCTTCCACCATGGAAGCAATCTGGGAAGGTATTGTTCGTGTATGCTTTCAATGTGTTCTGCAAAACGTTTTAGTGAGAGTTTCTAGTAAAAAAAAAAATGCACAGATAATTTCTATGATGCAATTCTTTGAGGAGAGAGGAAGAAAGACAAAAATGAGAAAGTACTCAAGAGGAAGTGAAGACTGCTTTTATAATCATTTTAATTGCATCCATTAAGTCCTCTTTGAGGAAACTCTCCTAGAGGAATAGTCTGCCATTAGCCGTCATGGCTGGACCACGCTGAAGTCTAACTTGAACGTACGATACTAAATCTTCCCCCAGAATAGCACCAAGAAGAGTGTGATTACGTATTAAATAATAATGACTATGGTTCTTAGATGTCCCTAGACAAAGCTGAGGCATTTAATCGATGTAAGTCTTAATCTAGTTCCTGAACTCTGCGTGCAGAATAATACTTTTACATCTTACTCTAAGAGCTAGTATCTGAAGCCCAAGGAAAAGTAAATAATTAATTCTCATTAAAAAGGTAAAATGCATGAGTCTGAAGAAATCACCCTATCTGGGCCAGATAATCTTGCTCTTTCCCTCTATTCAGCTTTCCACACACACACTTTAAAACCCACCCCTAACATCAACAGATAAAACTTTTCGCCTCTAATACAATTAGCATTTTTCTAAATGGGAAAATAAGCCAGATATTAAATAATTTCTTCAAGAACACACTCTACTTAGCTACAGACTTTTGCGGACATGTGAATTTCTGTCCCAAATGAGGGAAATATTTCAGGCAGCCACTACAACATGATGAAGGAAATCAAGGATTTACTCTGATGATCATCAGAGTTAGACATATAAAGATTTGCCCAAGGTAAAATTATTAGCACAACTGTGTGTGTTTTGTATGTGTGTGCACGTGTGTGTGTGTGTGTGTGTGTGTGTGTGTGTGTGTGTGTGTGTATGCTAGTAATAAACTTGAAGTCAGGTTAAAAGTGCTCCTTAAATTTTTTTGCTCAAGCCTGGCGGTCTACCTCTTGAGCCACAGCTTCACTTCTGGCTTTTCGGTGGTTAATTAGAGATTTGAGTCTCATGGACTTTCCTCCCCAGTTGGCTTTGAATCACAACATTCCAATCTCAGCCTCCTGAGTAGCTAAGATTACAAACATGAACCACTGACTCTCATGTCTATAACACAGTAGTAATTTCTCATGCTTCATTTTTCATTATACAAATTTGGAAGCTCTCTGTCTCTTATGTCCTCTTTTCCTTTGTCAATATAAGTAAATATCTGCCAATTTTGTTAATCTTTAAAACAAATAATCTATTGGTTTTACTTCTCTTGTTTGCTTTTCTATTCTCTATTTGTTTTTCTTTTTTCCCCTTTTAATTGTGCTTTATGTGCTTTTGTAAAACATATATTAACCTTCAGTTTCTTAAGGTTAGAGCTTAGAGTATTGATCTAGGGCAAGTAGATTTTCTCATAAGGTTGGAAATGATTAATTTCAAAGTTTTCGTGTGATTGGAACTAAAATCTAAGAGGGGGAGGAGGAAGAGGAACTGCTTTAGATCCTCTATGACCAGAAGCCAATCTGAGAAAAGATATCACATTTATGTACTTTATGGAATAAATGGTTCTAGAAAATGCTGATGGAGACATGGAAAGAGAAAGGAAGGGAAGTGAAACAAGGTGGTTTTACCTCTGTATCTTACTCTGTTGAGATCACTGGGATATTATGCACATTCTTGGAGCAAAAAGCTCATGTGTTTATCATCCAGAGCCTGCATGGATTTAAATCCGCTTTACTCAGGGTGTCCCAGATAAATCCCTCAGGGGATCAGTGTCAGAGGCTTATTGGGCAAAGCATCAGTGAACTACCAATGGTTTTTGCTGCAACCAGGTTTCATAGAAGTTTTTTTTTGGGGGGGGGCGGAGTCTGGTTGTGGGGCCTGAACTCTGGGCCTGGGCGCTGTCCATCAGCTCTTTAGCTCAAGGCTAGTGCTCTACCACTTGAGCCACAGCGCCACTTCCGGCTTTTTTCTTTTTGCTTATGTGGTGCTGAGGAATTGAACCCAGGGCCTCATGCATGCAAGGCAAGAACTCTACCACTGAGCCACCTTCCCAGCCCCTCATAGAAGTTTTTTTTAATGCTGCATCATGGCAATATTAAGTGAGCATCCTAAGGGGTAAAGCTCTGAAAAATATCTATCCACTATTTTCTCTCTGCTCCACTCTCTTTACGCCTCCCACCACATAATTTTCCTCTCCAAAAAAATAGTATTTCTACAGTTCTACCAGGTCTTTTTCGACAACATACTCTATTCGGAACTTGCCAAGTGTTTCAAAAGATAGGAGACTCCTGCTGCTACTGTGGCCTGGCCTTGCAAGAGAGAACTAGAGGGCAACTATGGAAAAACTCCAGAATGCAAGACATTGATCCGGGTCCCTTCATTCAGCACGGTATCAACCTTCTCAGAAGAGAAGTGCTGCTTATTTCCATCTTGCTTCCTGTCTCTCTCCACGGGAAACTTTCTTCTTGCCGAATGTACAGTTTAGAAATCATCCATCTAAAGCTGTACAGAAATAATTTAACTTGACTTTCTCTAAGCACTTCCATGAACAACAACAAAAGCGTTCTGCTTAAATGATCTCAAAATAGATTCTTTTGAAGGGTGGGGAATTTAGTTTAATTTCAGACGTTGTACATGTGGAGGAAATGGGCGGAAAGAGTTGCTACTCAAGAAGTCCGGGAAGTTACTGAAGTACAGAAATCTTTTGTTCTTGCTTCTATTTTCATAAGTTATACTCTCAAAAATACGTGTGGAATCTTTGTCCATGTCCATTTTGTTATGGATTCTTCTCTTTCAATTTTAAAGGAAAAATACTGCTGTTTAATACTAAATCAAATACATGCATAGGCTTCAAATACAATTCTCTCTTCTAGGCAAGATTCTTTCTTCAGCACTGTTTCTTTGCAAAAACATGTTCCTTAATCACTCAGGCTATCAGCTGATTTATTTATAAAGATGGAAAAGAATAAATATGTCTTATCAGTTGAGTGGAATATAGGATATTCGATGAAGTTTTCCATTATTAGAAAATTCTGTAAGCTTGTTTACCAATTAGCAATTAATTTTATAATAAACTTCTACTGACTGCCTCACAAACCTTACAAAAACAATCTTTTTGGGTTTTATTTTAAAATATATTTTAAGCTGGGTACAGGTGGCTCATGCCTATAATCTTAGCTACTTGGGAGGCTGAGATCTGATGATCAAAGTTTGAAGCCAGCCTGGGCAGAAAAGTCCCCAAGAGACTCTTATCTCTAATCAACCACTCAAAAAACCAGAAGTGGTGCTGTGGCTCAAAGTAGAGTGCTAGTCTTGAGCGCAAAGAGGCTCAGGGACAGCTCCCAGGCCCTGAGTTCAAGCCCCACAACTGACAATAATAATAATAAGTTTTAATATATGTAAATTAATATATGTAATATTAAATTATGGTACATTATATCTATGATCTCCAAAATGGTCCTGGCTTCATGTGTACACATTTGTACACATGAAGACCTCCACATACAGTTAGGTGGAAACAATGGAATTTTTTAAAAAAGCTAAAGTATTTCTCAAACTTTTGTCAGTAGCAACTGAAAACTGGTTATGATAAAAAAAATTAAAACCATATGATGCCCCAAAATATCTCCAGAATAAACCAGTTCAAAAATAGATCCATTTGTGCTGACTTAATCAGTAGGCCTTACTGTTGAATTGTTTCCAAGTTGGCCTCATTGCTAATTTAGAATTTAGCACAATGTTTATTAAGTTTATAGCTGACTGAAATCATGAGCTTGCTCTGCATGAATTCGGATGAGAAAAGAAACCTAACTAACATTTGCCATATTCATGAAATTTTTGTGGAAGTAAATTATTGAAAAACATCAACAACAACAAGAAAAAAATCCTCTCGTTCTGCTTGCCAAGTATTTTGCCTCTCAGTCCTGTGGTTCCTTGATAAAAACATGATTGGTCCAGTCATTAAGAGAAATGTTCCTTTGATTGAGACAAATTATTGGGTGGTTTAGATAAACATAAAATTGCAATAATCATTTCTACTGAAAGAGGCAATTTTCCTTAAGGAGAAGTGCATGCACATTTTAATTTGAGAATTCCAAATCAATCATCCATTTCATTATTAAATTCATGACATCTTAGATTTCAGGATTTTTTTCCCTTCTCTACTCAGCCACATTTTCTTAGCTTTATGTGTCATTTTTTTGCCCATAAATTATTCCATAAATTATGAAATCTAAAAAAAAAAACACACGAGAGTATTTGTCCACATCTATTTTTTTCCTACCTATATCAGCTCCTTTGAAGACCTTCATTAGTCTGAGAGTTTCTGGGAACCATATGGTGCAGGATTGCTCAGACCTCTAAGCTCCTTAGGGAAGAAGTCTATAATGAATGCAACCCCAAATCAGAAGAAAATGAAAAGACCTTAACAAAAAATGTAAAACATATGACAAGTCTAAGGAGGAAGTGTTAGGATCAATTTCATAGCTATACAAAACATGGTAACAAATTCAAACTTAATTCATTTTAGACACTTAACACACTAAAAATACAAAGAAACTTTTGTCCCTGATAAAGAGTACATAGTTAGCCTAAAGAAAGTCATATACTCACTGGTGAAAGTTTTAATAGTTTTTCCATTGTATTAGGAACATATCAAGTTAATAGCCATTGAAATAAAAGAAAAATAAGAAAGAAGAAGATGGAGGGAACCCAAAAGTTAGATGGAAAGAGAGAGAAAAAAAGAATAAGAAAGACAGAAACAAAGTTTACCAATCAAACAACATGATTCAGTGAAGAAAACTCATGAGAATCTATACATTTATTTCTAATGCTAAGAATCAGCAGCAAGATACTACAGACAATTGCAACTTTAAAAATCAGTATTTCTCTTTACTACTTATATAATAAAACTAGGAAAGAAACAGAAGAACAAGATCTGCTTTCTTGGGAACTCAACTATTAGAAGTCTATGAATATATTTAGTAGAAAATATATAAGAAAAGTATAGAGAACTAAAAAGAGCAAGAGAAGTCTGGAAATCTTTGAAAAAGAGGGGGGAAATGTACCCAGTCCAATATGGAGTATTACAAATATTGATATTAAGGACAGAGAGTCCTACCTTACACTTCACACAAACATTTCTAACAAAATTATGTATCGAAAGCACAAGTAAAATTTGTAAAAAAAAAATGTAAAAAAGTAAAGAAAGGGAAGTATTGTCATATTCCATATGAACACTCTGAAATACAATTAAAAATTAAGATATGCAATTACTCATTTAAAATATAGCATATAAACAGAGTATAAGTTTATGAAATTAAAGGCCGAGAATGCTTACACCTACTCTTTCTAAAAAAAAAAATCAATCATGCTACTTGAGTGCTCTACAGAGTTTATTATAATTCAGTTTTAAAAAGCCCAATGAAATCAGGACCAGGAAATGGGGCCAATGGGAGAGGGGTAGAGGGGGAAGAGCAAGAGAATGCATGAAGAATTCACTGTGTATACCACAGAATTAAGAAAAATAAGA
The DNA here is from genome assembly GCF_024711535.1 of Dipodomys merriami. Classification (NCBI taxonomy): domain Eukaryota; kingdom Metazoa; phylum Chordata; class Mammalia; order Rodentia; family Heteromyidae; genus Dipodomys; species Dipodomys merriami. The sequence goes on along the minus strand of NW_027205715.1, from coordinate 6,241,543 downwards.
GAAGGGGTGGGTCAAAGGGGGGGTGAGAATGTTGAAGGGGTGACACTGATCAAGATGCATGGCATAAAATTTACAAAGTTAAAAAAATAAATTAATTAAAAAATAGAAAAAATGCATGGTATTATTGAACTGCTTTGTTACATGGTACCTCTTTTGTACAACTACTTAAAGATAACGCATTTTTTTTGAAAAAATGCTTACAATACATATTTCAAAAAATCTAAAATGCTTGAAATCTAGAACAGTAAACTCTTTACATAGAAATTCTACAAATAAGTGAAAATAAAGACTAAAAAGATAAAGTTAGTAAGAAAATAGGCAAAGATACTGTAAGTAAGTGTGAAAAAATGTGACCAATAAACACATAAGAATTCTCCTTGCATTCAAATCAACACAAACTAAATCAGTTTATCATTCCATTCTTGACCTTTAAAGCTTAAGAGTCCTCATGGTTCTATAAGGTGAAAACCAAGCAAGAAAATAAATCTCTTATATACAATTGGTCGGAGGACAATATTTTCAACCGTATTTGAGAACAATTGAGTCACAGCTGGTAAAGATGAAGATATACTTGGAAATATTGCCTTAGCAATTCTACTTCCTAAAACATTGCCTAAGAAAAGGCCTAAGAAGATATTCACAAAAGATTATCTGCAACATTGTATGAGTAATAATAGAAAGAAAAGAAATTAAATATTCTCAAACAAGAACAAGAAACACCTCTTAAAGTGATTGTCTCAAATGGGATACAACAAGAAATGCACAGATTATACCATTTATGAAAATGTATAGAGAAGTCTTAGCTTCATAGGCAAAAAGAAAAAAGTCAAGAGGGCATTACAGAGATGTTTAAATATAACCCCTGCCCTCAAACATGCGCAGATCACCTTGCTGCATCCAGTATATGTGTTATATTTGTTGAGAGTAATATCTTTATTAAAACCAATGAACCTACGGTGGCATTTGTTATCATTTAAAGTCCATAGTTTATAGAGGCCTTGTTGTTTCTATGTATTCTGACAAATTTATGACATATCTATCAACAGTTAGAGTATCCAACAAAATAGTTTCACTATTCTAAATTAGGTTCTATTGCACAGTTAATACACAATTTTAATCATGCAAAGCATGTATCATTGTTAATAATAAGTGTGTTATCTAGGTAAAAAAGTTATTGTATGTGGGTTGGTTGGGGGACAGTCAGATTCCATATAACATAAAAGGGCATGCATGTACATAGGTCAAAGTCGAAGGCAATTTTTCATCTTAGTATCCTCATTATGTGTGTTTTACATGGCCTACTTACTAACAAAGGCAAAGATGTCTTTCCTTTCATTCTGTTTTGTTGCCTTTGTTAATATATGAGCCATGTGGCTGATAACATTTAAGAGAATTTCTCTGGAAAGAAAGTCAGTACTGAAATTAAGTTTTTAAATAGCATAGCAGTTACAAAGGGGACAAATGCAACAGGCCATTTCTATCCTCATTTGCCAGTGCTCTCGCGTCTCTGGGACTTTTCTCAGTTTCTAAGTCAACACAAATCAAACATAATCACACTAGTTTGTCCTTTATGTTTCACTGCCCAAGTATGATACTTTTATCCATTGTCCTGTAGGCTAGAGCTGGAAGCTTTTTATCTGGGCATCTGATGATCTCAGTGTCCAGACTAATCATAGAAATGCAAGGAGCTAAGGTCATTCTAGCTCTAAATGCTAATTCTTCTGCTAACAGTTTTCATAGACAATACATTTTAAAGGCCAGACCCATGTTGCATTTAGTTCAAGCAACAGACATATGTGTATTAATTAAATATCCCAAATAACAAATCTCTCCCTTCAACAACAAAGAAATAAAAAAACAGGAAAGAAAAGTCAAATATAAAAATTGTCTTTTGGAAAGAAGAACATGAGTTTCTTAAATGACAATAGAGTATGTAAAAGCAAATTGAAAATGAGTACAAATCTAGGGTCCATTTCTGCCTCTTTTCCCAGCCTTTTCTTTTGCATCAAGGCTTTTGTTCTGCTCCACATGGGCTAATATCTTCAGTCTGATTAGTTGCCAGCCGAGGTGCATGGATGCTTTCTATAAAGTTACTGGGAAACAAATATATTTTCATATTGTCATTATTTTGCAATGATGGCTCAGGCCCAGTATTTGCTATTATTTCAAACTTGTTTCCTTAGTTTTGTCACACACACACACACACACACACATGTACATATGTAAATTTTGCCAGTTATAAATAGGACCATGTGTTGCCCCCACACACATATTGAATATATACATGCATACAAAAGATAATATACAGTGATAGACATTACATTTGGTTCATAGAACGTACACACAACCATACAGAAAAGACATTTACAATACATGTAGTACATATGAATGAAAGGCAATCACCAAGGCTCTCTACATCCCACCTCCACAGGTTTTCCCATTGCCACAATTTCTATCAAAAGAGCATACTATAATCTGCTGAAGTATTGCACAGTTGACTTTGGAAATACATTTTCTGATATTTTATCCTGCTTATTAGCGGTTCACCAGGTACCAGGGTAATTCCTTAAGAGTTGAAATTACTTGAAGGGTCTTGAACTTTGTAGTATTGGCTGAAACCAGAGGGAGGGCATTGCAGACACTTTTGAATTGGGCATAATGTGGGCCTCCTGCCCAGATAGTGCCTTTCCCACTGGAAGCCTTCGTGCCCCTATTTGAACCAATTCACTCAGCCCATGTTTGCTAGTCGTGTGTATTTAAAAGCTGCTTGGGGAGCCAATGAACACAAATATAAAACAAAGCCAGTAAGACACAAAAATGAAATTACTACCCCAGGGGTCTTCTTTTTTGCGTAGCTCAGGTTCCTATTATGAGGGAGGACCTGATTGAGGTTTATTGTTGGGCCTCAGGAGTAGGCAGTCTAGCCACTATTGGTGCCATCTGAGGATCCTTATCGCTTGGTCATTTATTTTCTCACTACCAACGTAAAGTGAAAGCCTGTGGTTTGCTGGAGGCCAACCGGGTGTAAAGAAAGAAAGAGAGGCAGGGAGAGTAAGAGAAAAATGAGGGAAGAGGTAATGAGTTTGACAAGAAAGGTACTTATTACCTTATTTATGCAACTGAAACCCCTTTGTGCATCACCTTGACAATAGAAAAGAAAGAAAGAAAACAGCTTTATCCAGTGCCTGTGACCCCATCCTACTAAACACATATTCTTTTTCTAATTATATCCTCACTTTATCTTTGCATGGGAGACACCGCCTTCCAGAGGTGAGAAAAAACCCCGAGCCATACAGAAATTAAGTAATAAGCACCACGGTTACACATCCAGTGTGTATCATGATTGGAATCAAAGAGCAATGGAATCCACTCATGAATATGGGCAATGGGTTACTATACAGTGAAATGCAATGCTGATTTGTTTTGCTTTGTTTGTTTTGGTTTTGGTGTGTGGCAGACCTGGAGCTAGAACTCAGGCCACAGGCATTATCCTTGAGCTTTTATGGTCAAAGCTAGCATTCTGACACTTGAGCCCAAGCTCCACTGGCAGCATTTTCATTATTAATTAGAAATAAGGGTTTCACATACTTTTCTGTCCTGGCTGGCTTCAAACATTGGTCCTCAGATCTCAGCTTCCTGAATAGCTAGTAATTCAGACATGAGTCATGATGCCTGGCTGATTTTTTGTTTGTGTCATTAGGGAGAATGTGGAATGAACAAATTCCAAATTATAAAGATTAAGAAACAAGCCTCTCTCATCCAATGGAAAAAGTATCCCTGAAATCAATGAAGTATAGATAATACATTGTTATATATTATACATACAAAAACATTCACTATGTAAAATTACAAATGTGAAAAGAATAAAAGAAAGACAAGACTAGAGTCAATTATTTCAAGCACACAAACTATCTTTCCCTTGACATACTGGGGGAAACCAATTATTATTACTATAGTAGTGGGTGAAATTGACAATATGAATATATCTTGATGATGTTTTTGACAGGGATTTTGATATACTCAGATGCTTAAATACATACTAAAAGATATATTTCACTTACTTTAAGTGTTATATGCTTACGTTCATGTTACATATTTTAATTTGGCTCTTGCTGGTGTAAGTTAGGAAAGGCTGTGCCTATTTTTTCTTGAACTTCATTACTGAAAGCTAATGATCTTCCATTCTATTTTATTACACCCTGCAGTTTTTTTTCTTTGGGAAACCCATAATTTCTAAGCAGCACCACTAATTAACTGGCTGCTGTTGTTTGCATACAAATAATAGTTACTGTAATTCTGCTCAGCTTTATAATAAGACAGAGAACACATTGCCATGATCAATTCCTGTCCAGTGTGACAAACTCGTTTTCTAAACCTCCCCAGGTATGACATATAAATAAGTCATATAAAAACATATGTTTAAATGTATACATGAATAGTAGCTAGGAGATGAGCTTGAGTATTATGGGGTGCCGAGATTTAACGTTATTAAAGCTTGAGTTAAAAAAAGAAATTTTTTGGAGGAGGGTAAAACAAAAGACAGGGCAAAAAGACAGCATTCCTCAGGGTTTTATTCTAGACCTCATCAAAAGCATTGGCATTAATTGGCATTGCTTTCTGCCTGCCCAAATGTAGTGTGTTCTTGTGTAAATAAGAAAAGGAGGCTTTAAAAATTCCGACTTCAACTCATGACTTAGAATTTAATGAAACCGTTCAAGTTCAGCACTTTAATCTCACAAATTGGTTTATCACAGCCTAGTGGCCACTTCTTGTTTTATAATAAGCACAACAACAAAAAAAATCTATGAACACTTAGAAAATTAAACCAAGGGAAGTATATGTAATTCTGAGCTCATTAGAAGCAATTCATATTTTCATCTGTCTCATTAGAGAGGTTTTTATGAACTGAAAAAAAAAGTACTTTTGTATCTGTGGATTTTTTTCTTGTTTTCAGGCCAGCTGGTAGGAGCAAAGTTGTCTCATTATTCTGAAACTATATATATGTATATATATATATGTGTAATATATATATATATGTAGTGATTATGTAGAGAATATGTAGAGAAAAGAAGTATTGCAATAAAGAAATTTAGATCAGTGGAATGATAAAGCAAACTACTACTACTATCAAGTATTTAGATAATTTTCAATGACTTCTTATATATTATAGTTCAAACTTTCATTCCACATCTGAAAGACTAATATCTGAGTACACTGTATTTCTAGTCCTTTACACGATGATAATGAAGGTAGAAAGAACACTGTACAATTTTTATTGTTGATTGTCTCAGCATAAAGTCTTAAGACGTATCAAATGCAACATTTGATCTTTGATCCCTGGGTTTATAAATCTTTAAAAATTTGGTCACATCAAAAATGAATACTTTGTTTATATCAAACCAGTTAGCTAAAAAGAAAAAAACTATTTAAGTGTGCCGCTGCTAGTCCATATTTGTGTGACTTTAACAGAAAGTAACACAGTCTTGACTTTCCACATACTAATTACAATTCGCCTTCTCTTTGTTGGCAAGACATAGCCAATTAAAACAGTCACACTGAGATTGACTAACAACATAGGATTTTTACCAATAAAAGGATGATGATCCGTGCTTGAACTGCCTGCAGACCCTGCAGTTACATCAGCTTTATGCATGTATATATCTGCAATCTATATATGCAAAATTACACAATGTATTGATTTAACCTTCGTTAGTGTCAGAGAAATCATATACACATTTGTTGATCTCGAATCTTCACTAAGAATCTTTCACATAGGGTAAATCACTTCCTCCTTGGGCATGGTGCTGCTAGCACTCAAGAGTCTGAGACAGGAGGAATGAGATTCTTATGTCAACTTGGAATACAGAATGAATTCCAAAGGAACCTAGACCTAATAACTAAATCAGCTCCTCAAGATCCATTTTCACCCAGATTCAGATGAATTTGAATGCAGGATAATGACTACCAATTTTTAACAAATTTAACATAGATTAGAATTAAAAAGTTAAATTATTTCCCTTATTGGATATATACTTTCTTCTTCAACTATTCCAGTATACTAAGAAGAACACGATGTATTTATTCTCCTCATTTTCATGTATAATGATATGCACAAGGGGTTGAAGAGTGTACCCTAAAGTCATGTCTTTTGTGCATCTCAGAATGTGGTATACTTAGGTTATACCAGAATAAGGTAAGTTAGGACTAATGTCCTTATATGAGAAAGAAAAAGACCCAGACCACAACAGAGTGGAAAGAACAGAGGTCCATGTGAGATTCAAGCGAACTGAAATGATCACAATGATCATTTCAGCGAACACAATGATCACTGGAAAATGACAGGAATTAAAAAGAAAGGCAAGGAATAGATTTTTTTCCTACAGACTTCAGAGAAAGCATGGCATTGTTCATACTTTAGTTTCTGATGTATAACTTCCAGAACCTTGAGACAATAGACTTCTGTTTAAGCTACAAGTGTTTTTTTTTTTGGGGGGGGGGTCTGGTCGTGGGGCCTGAACTCTGGGCCTGAGCGCTGTCCCTCAGCTCTTCAGCTCAAGGCTAGCGCTCCACCACCTGAGCCACAGCGCCACTTCCGGATTTTTTCTTTTTGCTTATGTGGTGCTGAGGAATCGAACCCAGGGCCTCGAGCATGCAAGGCAAGCGCTCTACCACTGAGCCACCTTCCCAGCTCCTCTACAAGTGTTTTAACGTACCCAGATTGTGGTAGGCCTGGGAGGGAGGACCCTCCACCAAAGAAACTAAAATTACTTTTATTGATAAATGTACTTATTTCCTTAAAACACTGTTGTGAATTCTACCTCTATAATCCAGAAAATGTAGCTTTGTGCGCCAAAATGAATAGCGTAGAACTCCTAACCTCAAGGATTCTCCCTCAATGATCTTCATCCCTAGTGGTTAACAGAAAAACCAAGATGGTAAGAGACAAATATAATTTGGAACAAAGTAGAGGGCATTAGAGTATAAGACAATTTAAGACAATATACAGTAAATAATCTCTCACTTCCATGTCTGACTGATACTGGCAAATACTTATTGATAAGTGGTCCAATAAATAAGGTGATGGATGAATAAAAGAAAAGAAAAAGGTGTAAGTTTCTTAGCCACCTTCTCCCATTAGGGTGGAAATCCCAGATCCAATGTCAAAAGGAAGTTAGAAATGATTGTTGAGAGAGCCAGACAGGGAATAGGTGGGTGGGGAGGAAAGCATTTCTCATACAATAGTCTATCTTAGAGCCTACATTCTGGACCATTACTGGATTAGGGACATATAAAACTAAATGATTCTTTTGAGACTTGGACATAACTCAACATACCTATGGTAAAATGTAATGTTAGATTTTATGCCGGGGATGAGGTACATTCTTCAAGAGGGGAAATATGTGAGAAGCAAATGTCAAAGAGAATTAAGTGTCTTGCTAAGTCATATAGCTTTGTATCCTGGAAGCCACCTGAATAACTAGGTATTTCAATCAAGGATAATTGTCACTTTGGCTATCGGCCCAATAAATCTTTCAGTACTTTGGGTGGGCTTCTGCTTAGGTGCGGTGTGATGGACAGATCTTCATTTCCAATAGAGACTCTGCTCTAGGTGAGAGGCTGTGACGCTGTGTTTCTCTTTATTGAGAGAAAATGCAAAGCATAGCATCAGTTGTTGTTGGGTTTGTTGATGTTTTGTTAACTTTCCATGTAAGAATTTGAATGCTCTCCATTTTAACCATTACTCAATTTCCATCTCCTTTTCTTGGCCCTAGATTCTTGTCTTAGATCAGCCTTCCTGGATCCTTGTCTATTTTATTACTCTCAAGATTGGAGAGAAGAGAGTGGACTCAGAGCCAAGTCATCTGGAGATTTCAGGTAAATGTGCTTAGGATATTTTCCCCTACAGCAAACAGATAACGTTCTGTTACTCACATGATAGCATCCATGGACAGCAAATTTTGCATTATTGTCCACAAAGAGAGTTAGTAGATAAATATGAATTGACTCCTGAGTCTATACCTCCCTCTCATCAATATGAGTGTCACCAGGGCCTGTGGTACGTGAAGACAACTTGGGTGTCACTGGAAGTCTGCCCGTTATTGAAAGCTCGCTGTTGCTCTAAGATGTCACCAGGGACCTGGTCATCAATCTCTCCACCTTTCCTGAATGGCTTTCATGCTGATCAATCTGGTTTCCCTCAGTATTAAAGTAATGGGCTCTTGGCTCTATTTCAGCTCTGTCAAAATAGCTGCCGAGCCTCCCTATGGCCTTCCTACAAAGATTCAATCTTCCCCCAAGTTCTCTGACACATTATAAGGAGGAAATGTGTGTCCTCTGTCACTTTTCTTTTTCTCAGCCAGGTCTGCAGCAGAACATCTTTGCTTTGGATAAGACAGGGCACACTTGCTATGAAAGCCGGTGTTCTCATGTGTGCTATGAGTTGTCTAACTTAATCGTCTTGTTTCCCCACACCCCTGAGGCATTTTGCATTTCTAAAAGGGGACCATGCATACATTCTTACACTACTTATTTTCTCTTCCTCTGTGAAGTGTTTGACCCACCAAGAGATACGCTACTTTTCATGGAAGCAAAATTACACAGTTTAATGGCTATGCTATATTTGTCATACATTTTATTTGTTACTTCTAACTTTTCTTTCTTCTGGACAGAAATTCCATCTCAGGGTTTTGTTAATTAAAAAAAATAATATCTTTGCAGCCAGGCACTGGTGGCTCATGACTATAATCCTAGCAACTTAGGAGGTTGAGATCTGAGGATCATGCTACAAACCAGCCCAGGAAGGAAAGTCTGTGAGACTCTTATCTCCAAAAAACTACTCAGAAAAAGCCAGAAGTGGTGCTGTGGCTCACGTGGTAGAGTGCTAGCCTTGAGCAAAAGGAGCTCAGAGACAGCACCCAGGCCCAGAGTTCAAGCCACAGGACAGGCAAAACAAAAAACAAACAACAGCAACAATAAAACCTTAGACTTACTCCACGGAAAGAAAATGGACTGGATATGTTTTCTTTTTGTGTGTTATCTTATTTAATCCTAACAACAAAATGGATATGGTTCTACGTGTTTTGCTTATTATTTTTTTGCTTATTATTCTGGAACATATGCAAACCAGTGTTACCAGAGATGGAAACTTTAATTCATTATGACCCAATAACTTTCATTATCTTGTCTTTACCTCTGAGGTCTATTTTTACTCTCTGACAATACAGATTTGCTAAATTCTTTCAATGCCTGAATCGATCCTCACAGAAGCTCATCTTATGGATAATGAAGAATGAAACCAGGTGTATGGGTTTACCTGTATTCTCAGCTTCTTGGGAGATACAGGCAAGATTGCTAGAGCCCAGGAAGTCAAGAGTAACCTTGACAGCAAAACAGACTTTCATACTAGAAAGACAATACAAAGAGAGGAGAAAAGAAGAGAGATTAAGAGACAAAGGCATGCTCAAAGACATTAGGTCATCTTACTCATGTCACACAACCCATTTTCAAAAGTCTAGCTAGATGAAAGTATGAGATTTTATTCATGCTGTGAATAAATAAATTTTGGTATCAAATAATAGAAAACCTTAATCTATGAGTGTAGGCTATAAAAATCCTAAATCTATGGTTGTAGACCATAAAAAGACTCAGTACATGTCATTGAAATCTCTCTGTCTCTCTTTGTCTCTGTCTCTGTCTGTCTGCATCTGTCTGTCTTTCTGTCTCTCTCTGTTTACTGCCTTTCTACTATAAGAGTCTATAGTAAACAAACATTTGGTAAATTGTTTTGGTTGTTTATAGTTTACCAAAACACATTTTGAATTCAATTAATATTACACAGCAAAGAAATTTAACAATATAACTTGACAGTTTTTGTTGTCTATAGGTGTAAGAAGTTTTAGTAAATGTAGCTTTCCAGGATACAATCATTATGGACAGATTTTCAAGTGAATGATAATGATATGCCCAGTTTTTGGTGAATAGTGCTTGAAAGTTTGAGAGAAGAATATATATATATATATATATTATATAATATATGTTATATATATAGTTTAACCTTCTCCAGGTTGTCATACCCAACATAAAAAGTCTTAAGTCCCTGTAGTCACACATGTGTATACAATAGCCCTGATCTTTAAACTATAGACCAGCACCTAGATGAGGAGGGACCAGTGGAAATTTGTCTCTCTTTCATATTATGATGACAAATACCAAAACATTCTGTATGGTCCACACTCATGGGTTTAAATTTTCCATTATTTGAGACAGGAAGCATCCTAATTAACATGTTGGCAGACTTGGAATTCATAAGCTAGCTGTGGTAGACACGACTCATGAGATTTGTCTTAAACACACTGAGGGAGGGTACTACCAGCTTCTCATCAAACAGTATTTCATTTCTACTTAAATGGATAGTTATGAGCATGTGATCGGAAAACATGCATTAAACATTCATCAAATAACTGATGTCCATGTAACCAATTAATTGGTTGATATTAATTAAGTTATTTGCCTAGCCATGTCATCTCCAGCTACATAAAATTAAAACAGCCCAACCACATTGGGCATGTATTGTGATCCCAACCCTACAAGACACTTAGAAGTTTTAAGTAAACTGTAGGAGATTAGAAAATGATAAGTGTTGCACAAAAAGAAATATTTCAGACTAATAATCTCATAAGTACTGGACTTACTATTTTTTCCAGAGAAAGATCTGTTAAGAATGTTTCAATTGCCAAGTGCTAGTGGCTCTTCCTATAATCCTAGCAATTTAGGAGGCTGAAATCTGAAGGTACTAGTTGGAAGTCACCTTAAGTGTGAAAGTCTGTGAGACTTTCCAACTATCAAAAGGCCAGAAGTGGAGCTGTGGCTCAAGTGGTAAGGCACCAGCCTTGAGCAAATAGCTTTGAGATGACAGCTGCAGGGTAATTAAAAAAATGAAGTTCACTGTTTATTTCCAAGTGGAATTGTTATCATAGAAACAAGATTGTACCCTGAAGGAAGTCCAAGACATCTCATTTGTTAATGAAGATTGTGGAGAATGACATGTATTCATCTTTAGTTTTCAATTTCTCTGTACACTGAGGATCAGAATTACATCCTAGTCACACCTTTCACCACACTACCAAGGAGATATGATATACAGAACAGAGAGAGGAAAGGTCTAGGATTAGCTAGGTGATCAACAAATGCTTTTATTTTTTTTGCAATCATCAGTATCAATTAGCATGTGTTTTATTTTCCAATTGCTGATCTTTCATTAAAACAAGTATTTCTGACTATAATCAAGACAAAATAACTTGCAGTGATTAATTGGGAAATTGCTAGTCTTACAGAGGAAAACGATTAGGCACTATCTCAGAAAAGAATTTGCCTGCATAAACTATAAAAAGAAAGCATCATTTTATCTAGGAAAAATAATGGAAAACTACTTACATGAAAAAAATATACTGGAGATGTAAACTACATTCTCCGAAGAACACTTTCGAGATGTCTATTGGATTTTTTTTTTCCAGCAAACAGTTTTTATGGCAAAAAAAATGCCTTTTGCCTTTCAATGTCTTCAGTGGTTGTGTTGCTGCCAGAGAAAGCGTTGATCTTTGTTTAGTGGTATTGAAAGTGTACATTGTACACACCATTTCCTAAATGAGCACACATCTGAGAATAATAGAAATCTCCCAGGTCTTAGAGAGCTGACTGTTTCTCGATACATTCAGGCAGATTTTGTAAAAAAAAAAAAAAAAAAAAAAAAAAACACAAAAAAAACAACAAAAAAAACTCTTTTAAAAGATAAAAATGGTTACACTGGTTGGCATCACCTGAGTTTTTCTTAAAACTCCTGTAGGTTTGCTGGTGGTGTTTTGTAGTCTTGAAGCTCTAAAAGCATCTGATTGACCTCTGTGCTTTCCAAATCTTTCAGAGCTATTGTTACAGTTTTATGTGCTTAATAAATGCATCCCATTAAACAGAATGAAAGAAAATGACTTCAGTGTTTCTCTTCAGACTGTTTCATAACGCTTGGTCGGGGAAGCGGGGCATACAGGCCAAGAGGCTTCAAAAATGATGCAAATCAAGCTCCAACTTGGTTGTCACTATTCTTGACTGACTATCAAGATGGGTGTGATCCGTTCTTTCTGATATATATATTTTGTCAACAGCTTTGCAGAGATCAATTTCTTCAAAATGTAAAACTCACATCTGAATAGTCAAAATGCTTCTCAGTGCCATTTCTGAAATAGCTGATGTATAGGCATAGATCGTGTCTCCCTGTAAGATAGAGATAGCTTCCAAATGATTTCTGCCACTCCTGGTGTTCTCCTCTACTCTTTCCCTAATTGAAGTTGGCTTTGTAAGTCTGCCAGGGCAGAGAGACTAAATTCTGCCCTATTCCCATCACCTTGCCCTTCCTGGGTAAGCCTGGTATCTTAGTCTGCTATCAGCGGCCTCTGCTTAGGAGACTAACACTGATGGCACCTTCCCACACAACGATTCTTAAGAGTCCTCTAGATTCCATTCCAATCTGCTAGCTAAGAAATCAATTTGCTATTTCTTGGCCCCCAATTTTCTGGAGTCTTAACCAGCAAGCCTAATTAAGTACATTAGGTGTACATTTAATGTACACTAGATTCATTTCAAAGTTCAGCATTACCCACACAGGAGTCTTCATCAAAAGAAGGCCCAAACATAGATACCTTCTTGATTTCATGTGAAGAGTTAGGTATCTTGAAATACTAAAGAACAAATAATACAGGGTCCTACATGCCTTTTTCTCCGTTGACCTCATGCACTTTAAGCTGGAGTCCAAGAGGTTTTTCCACCTCAGTACACATGATTGCTATGAATTATGTTATCCACACATACCGGCACATTATTATGTTCAGTCTTCAAAGTGAATCTATGTCTTTGTTCCCTTCTCAATGAGAAAGTGAAAGCGTTCCCAGATTCTTCAGCTAGTAAGTGGTAAGCTCACAATTTGAACATAGGCTATATAATCCATTATGCCTTGTTACCATTTTTCTTATTAGGAAGATCATTTTTTTAAAAAAAATCCCATTTTATTACTGCTGACCAGTTGCAAAAGCATGATCCAGACTACATATCGCCATAACTAATGAATGAACACATCCTAAGAAACTGCTTTGACATTTCTCTTTCTCTCTCTTGCCTGGAGGTAATTATAGCTTTTTTTGAAGGAAATTAGAGAGATATATTTCTTCCTGTTGAAGTGACCTAGGCACCGGTAAAAACGAAGCTAGTCTGCTTAACATATTTCAGGGGCTGCTGAATTATTTGTGCTCTACTACAAGGTCGCTATAATTTCTCACTAGCTATCAATTGTTTGACAATGGGGTGTCATCCATCAGCCTATAACTTTTATTGCCAAGTGCATTCTATTTTTATATACTCGTGAACTTGCACATTTAGCAGAGACAGGAAGACGTCTTTCTCTATAGGATAAGCAATGAATTGCGTGTTTCATCCAAAATACATTTTTTACAACATATTATTCAGAAATATTCTTTGCCACAGATAAAAAAGACGTTGGGAAAAATTGCAATACAGTCTTCCTTAAAAACTTTTTTCCTATGAAGGTTTGCTACAGAGAGCAGATTGAAAAAAATACCTTCTATTCTGCCATTTTATAAAATATGTCTCAGCAAATAGTCATAAATCTGTCAGATATTGCAACCCAGTTTGTATTATATAGTAGGAAAATGAACTCAATAGCAATATAATCTTACTTTCCAATATAACTGAACTTGGGGAAAATATCTCAGGAAGAATACAGACATAGAAAGCAAATAAAAATCTAAGTAGCACAGATATAAAGAAGTTTATGATAGTATATACAACTTTGGATATTGGTGTTTTCCTTTTATTAATTCTAACACAAACCCTCCATCATATCTTTCTTTTTAATTTGGTTTATCTTTTTTTCCATTTTCCTCATGAAAAGGAAATTAGATTTTATCTTTTATCTTTTTTTTTGTATTGTTCAGGCTAATCTCTCCATTAAGAATACCATTGGAAGCCTCTTCAGATATTAGCCTATTTATACTAACACTATTTTCTTAGGGTTGACTCACTACTCTCTGAATCACACGGATGTATTGATTTCTCTGTCTTGCGAATCAGATAGTGTGAATCCATTTATCAAATTGGAATTTTGTTCAAGAGGTTAGCAGATTTCTTGGTGGTGTTTGAGGGTTTCAACGTTTTAGCTGCCTTTTCTTAATGACAAGATGGACAAATATATTTAGCCACTTTCGATTTAGCCACATTGTTAAAAGCTCATTCTCACTAGCTGTGGAGAAGAAGATGTTCTATCTTTGGACTTTTTTTTTTCCTCATCAGCTTTTGCAGAAAGATCACCAAGTGACTCAAAGGAAGCAGCGTTGATTGTTCCTTTTTGGAATAAGTCCTCCATTCACTCGCACACCGACATCATTCAGCAAGTAATTATTGAGTGAGGCAGAAGTCAGAGAGAACAGAAGACTGAGAGAGTGATCGTGAAACAGAGCCCAGAAAAAAAAGGACCCTTGCTAAGATACATGCTAATTAGCTGGTGGAAAAATAGCTCTCCATTGATCTAGAATACAAAGTCCTTAATTTGGTTCACCATGCCTTTTATGAGCGGGCTGCTCATTTGCTTTCCAGCCTCCTCACTTACGTCTCCACATTTACTTCCTCCAAACGGTGCCACAGTCAGAATGAATGTCTTTCAATTTTGTGTAAAAGACCAACTTGAAATACACCAAACTCTTTCTTTCATGGATCATTGTTATCCTTCCCTATATTTTTCACCAGCTCCTCTTCCCTGAAATCAGAAATCAAATATGGTTTCCACAAGGTCTTGATTTATTGCATGAGCTACTATGATTTCTAGGACCTTGACATTTCCTCTCATGGTGGGTAAAATGAGACAATTCCTCACTTCATTATTCAGGTTTACAACTAACATCAGCAAGGCAAGCTATAGGGGACTTTAGGATCAGTGTTGAAAACTAAATTAATTTATATGTTAAAAGTTTCAGCAAGATGAAGCGCTTCAGGTGAAGGAGAAGACATAATGTAGGAAGGCATGCATTTAGGCAAGTTACAAAGTATAATGGAAACATAATCTGGCCTTAATAAATGAGGTATAAAAACTACCTTGGGTAATACAGCTACTAGGGAACCAGAGATTAGGATTGTGGTCTGAGGTCAGCCTGAGTGAAAGTTGGTGCATCTCTAAACCACTAGTAGGCATACTAGTACCACTGGCTCTGTAGGAAGCCTTTGGGTAGAAACACATAGGGCTGAGTTCAACACAGACAAAAATACCAGACATTATCTGAGGCATTTATTTTGACCTCTTAGTATATTCTGCATATTAATCCTTTGTCCGATGAATAACTTGTAATGATTTCCTCTCCTTTTCCATATTGGCCTTTGGTTCTGGTAATTGTTATCTTCAATGTACAGAAACTCCTTAATTAGATGCAAAATCCCATTTGTCAATTCTTACTTTTATGTTCTGGGCAATCAGAGCCCTATGTAGGAGCCTATGCCTGTTCTCTTCAATTGTTTCCCCTGTGTTTTCTTTTTTTATTGTGAAGGTGGTGTACAGAGGGGTTACAGTTATATAAGTCAGGTAATGAATACATTTCTTTTTGGACAATTTCACCCCCTCCTTCATTTTTCGCTCCTGACTTCCCTCGCCCACGAGCTGTATAGTTAATTTTCAACGTAGTGTCTAGTATCACTGCTAAATTAGTTCACCCTTTGTTGCACCCTTTCTTTTTTAAAAAATTCATTTTATTGTCAAGGTGATGTACATATGGGTTACAGTTACATATGTAAGGTAATGAGTACATTTCAGTGTTACTCCCTCCCCCATTTTCTCCCACTTTCCCTCCCCCCCCAACTCCCAGTTCTAACTCAGACTTTAAGTTGTAATCAAACCCTACATGTTTAGAACCATGAAGATAAAATTCCTTTTTTATTCTTTAATATTACAACTAAAATTTTCGTTAATAGCAAAAAATTATTTGAAGTCTAAAGGCAACTATGGATGAATGAAGAACATATTCAGGTTGTATAAGCAACCTACTCTTAGATAATCAAAGCCTAGGAAGTGTGACCCTTGAAATCAATGTAACTGATCCCCTAGTCTATTCTCTCTCTCTCTCTCTCTCTCTCTCTCTCTCTCTCTCTCTCTCTCTCTCTCTCTCTCTCTCTCTCTCTCTCTCTCTCTCGTGAAAATACTATATAAGAGGGGTTACAATTACATGGACAAGATAATGAGTACATTTTTTATCAAGCATTGTTGCCTCCTCCTTCGTTTTTCCCCTACCATCCTTCCCTCCCAGCCTCCACAACAACCCCTCTCCCCCACAAAAAAAGTAAAGTTTGTTTTTCAACACAGTGTCTTGTGCATCTCATTGTTACAATGGGTCAACCTGTATCCCTATTTAAGCATTTTGTTTTTTCCCTTCTCCTCCACAAATTAGAGAAGTATATATATAAAATGCAGGGCACTGACATCAAATATAGTGCATTAATTGATATATTTTATCAATTTGGAGTTGATTTGTGTGATCTATGTTATTTTTAATACTCATTAGTCTTCTTTGGAACAATTCATTGTGCCTTTTTGTTGTTGTTGTCAGTCCTAGGACTTGAATTCAGGCCACACAGCACGTGGGTGATCTTATTAGGTGAGTGGTCTACCACTCAAGCCACAGCTCTACTTTTGGATTTTTGATGGCTAATTGGAGATAAAGAGTCTCCTGGTTTTGGACTATGATCCTCGGATCTCAGCATCGTGGGTAGCTAGGTGTGAGTTACCTATGCTTGGCAGTTTTTGTATATTAAAAAAAGCATTGTTGGCCAGGTGCTTTAAGATATTGTTTTGTAGTAAATTTATGGCTATTTATTTTATATTTATTTTTGTAATTTATACCTCTAGTATAATGAATGCTATTGGTTTTGGGACACTGGTGAGGTAATATAGGTAAGATGAAATCATGAGAGTGGGAACTCCATTATAGTGGAGGTTAAAGTTAGAACATGTGAGCTAAATGTCAATACATTTGCTACAAAACGGTATCTTAAACTGTGAGAGATTCACCTGAAAAACATTCTTCAGCGTTGAATAATTGCCTGCCAAAATTCACATTCTTTGAAACCTTAGACTACTATAAAGATATGAAGTGTAATTAGTTAAATGAGTTCATGCCGGACAATAGCCTCTTAATCTAATACAGCTGGTGCCCTTATTTGAAGTGACACAGAACTATGCATATGCAAAGATGGAGATACAAATCAATGGAAGCGGATATTCACCGGACATAAGAAGCCAAGCCTTGCTGGCAAATACCAAAAGCTAAGGGAGAATTCAATTCTTATTTTTACAGAAAATGTATATATCTTCGTTTCTATTTGCATTCTCTTCTTGTGATGGTTATTAAGTCTAAAGTGAAAAATCTTTCTAAAATGGAGAATCTGGTTGAAAGTTCAGCAAAGCAAATTAAACCATCTTTCTTCCATACCAAACTCCATTTATTGGCTATTTTAAAATTAAGTGACTTTCTTGAACAAATTCCAAGTGTCACAAATAGTTGCAACAGCATAAGGATTTTTAAAATTAGAAAAGTACAGAGTAACAAAGTCAGTAACTTTATTTTATTTTTGTTTTAAAGTCTAAGCATTTGCTAACATCTTGACATATTTTATTCCTGGGTTTCTATGCAAGGATAGAATGAGAGTTTTAGAATCTCATTAATCCTACCTTTAGCCTTCAGAGATGTTAAGGGATAAGAACTTGAGAACAATATTGAATCATCCTAATTTCTCCTTGGATGTTTACATTTTTCACATAGTAAGAATTTACTAGAATGTATAGATATGAACTAAACTCCAACTTAATTACTCCTAAAATGATAGCTGACATGAATTATATATGCAAATTCTATTTTTCCAGCCAGTTTTTCTGTAAAACTCTATTGAAAAACAAAGTTTACTAATTTAATTCTTTTGAAGGGTAATGAATTTCAGGATTCTGAGACCATAAGATGTAGCAATTAATTTGCATAATCTAGAGGTGGAGTCCAAGACTCAGTAAGCATTTTGGTATTTTTTACATGTTTCTTCTGGACCATTGTGTTGTGAAAACTTGTTGATCATCTTTTCAGGGCAGTCTGCAACTGGGGCACAATTTAAGGGTGAACTTAAGCATTTTGTTATCTACATGTGGTACAAATGGATATGTGTGTGTATGTGTGTATGTATTTAATGTATATATATGTGTGTGTATGTGTGTGTGTGTTTGTGTGTTTTCCTCATTCAATAGAGATTACTTTGGATACGATTTTCCTTTAAAACTATTTCTCTTGGGCTGGGTATGTGACCTAGGGGTAGAATACTTGTCTAGCATCCATGAAGCCCTGGGTTTGATTCCTCAGTACCACATAAACATAAAAGGCAGGAAGTGGTACTGTGACTCAAGTGGTAGAGTACTAGCCTTTGGCAAAAGCAGCTCAGGATTAGTCCCCAAGCCCTGAGTTCAAACCCCAGGACTGGGGGAGAGGAGGACTATTTCTGTTATGTTTTAATGGTGGAAAAAGTCTTACATTGGGGTGAAATTTTTCAGAAAAGGCCAAGCTTACAGATGGTATACTATGATATCAGACATAAAGACCATAAATTCTGTTAAGTTTGCCATAGGCAATACTGTCTATGGAAACACAGGCACTTGCTCCTTGATGAATGTGATTCTTTTTCTGGTTTCTTTTGCAAATATGGACTTTGAGAAACCTTGATAAAGTAGGCTTCAAGGAACCCTACGTCTTTGTTTTGACTCCTCCCATTCTCTTTTACTTTCTGCTACTACTTTTGGTATCTGTCACGAGAGCCCATATGAAACTAAAACTTCACGTTTGCATTCACCCTGAATAATGTCATTTCCATCTTTTAAGTTGGATTTTTGTGAAATGTCAGAGAGAATGGCATTGACACTTCATCTTATTTGATTTTTGCCTAAACATCTGTTTGAACCATATATCAAAGTCCCTACAAAATCAAAATGTGAAACTTTACATTGTAAATTGGATGTACCTGTGATCTTTTTTTTCTACTTCTCAAATCCACAGAATCAGTTAAATGTCCTTGGGAAGCAAGTAACAGTGTAATTCTTGCTGAAAATTCTAAAATTACCAAAATGTTAATGCATTATTGATTTTTCTGGGCCTTTTTACAATTGTCTATAGAGGTAAAATTACCCATTTCAGCAATAACATATTCATAATATATACAAAAGAGTGTAGAAACCCATGGCTCCCTAGGTCATGAATTCAACTGCAATTGGTGTTTGGAGAGATAAGCAACCTACTCTCCATTTCATCTATAGAGGTAAAGAAAATTGACATTGATATGTCTAGACATAAATGACATAAAAACACACAAAAAATCAAATTATTTTCAATATTCTACTTTTTCTTTGTATGAAGTATTTTGTAAACTATTTCTTGTAATGGAGGCATAATGTTTAATGACATGTTTTATTCTTCATTTGTATGTTCACTTATTTTTATAACTGTTGATTTTTTGCCATAGGAGCTCACTTTGTAGCCCAAGTTGATATTGAAATTGCAAACCTATTTACTTTGCCTTCCCAGTGCTAGGATTAGAGGCATATGCCACCACGTCTGGTTTTCTATTTTATTATTGTCCTCTAAGATACTTTCAATTTCCTCTTTTTTATTATTTTTTACTTGTTGGCCATGGGGCTTGAACTCAGGACCTGAGTGCTGCCCCTGGGCTCTTTTGCTCAAGGCTAGAGCTCTACCACATTTAGCCACATATCCACTTCTGGTTTTCAAGTGATAGTTGGCAATAATTTCCTGCACCAACTGGCTTTGAACAGGGATCCTCAGATCTCGCCTGGCATTCAGTTTCCTCTTATTCAAATAGATGTCTAATGAATCTTGATGGGCACTTTTATCCAGATTTGTCTCCTTAAAATAATTCCCTAAATCTAATAAAAATGGATTAAATATACCGTGTTTTTGTTTTTGTTCTTTGGTTGGTCATGGGGTCTGAACTCTGGGCCTGGGTACTGTTCCTCAGCTCTTCAGTTCAAGGCTAGCACTCTACCACTTCAGCCAAAGCACCATTTCTGGCTTTTTCTACTTATGTGGTGCTGAGGAATTGAACCCAGGGCCTCAAGCATGCAAGGCAAGCGCTCTACCACTGAGCCACCTTCCCAGCTCCCATAATTTTTTCCCCCAATACCCCATGATTTTTTAAATTATAAAAATCTCTCTATATTCCATCATTTGAAAGTAGCATTTTAAAAAGCCACTAGGAATTAAAATTTTCATGGAAATAGTTTTATAAGTAGAGTCAAACTTGGATTTTCTCATATATACTGTGACCCAGCACAGTATATATGGGGACTGGAAAAGAAAGAGAGGAAGTGAATTGAAGGTGTTAATCTTGGAAGATTGTTAGAAGACTTTAGGGATAGGAGGAGAAATGAAGGGAAATATTCAGTTTTTGAACTATTAAGATGCTATTTTGAAAGTCCTTCTACTTCTCCATGAAATGTAATAAACTTGAAAATGTTAAATTAATATTATACATTGGTTTGATGAAGGAGAAGTGGAAATTTTGAGCCTTCCATTTCTTACATGGAGAACAGGAAATGCTTTTTCATTTTTCTCTAGTTTATGCTGGTTTACTAAAATCAATCAATCAATCAATCAACCAATCAACCAAGCAATCCTTGATAAATCTTCAAAAAAAAGTGGAAGGTCGTTCAACTTTTTATTTTCAAGGGACACAGATGAGAAATACGATCAGTAATTAGTCAGCTTCCTAATTTCATTGCTCATTATTTTGAGCCCACCTCTTTTAATTACTTAGGTAGATTGCTGTTCCCTGCTATTTCTTCTCTTCCTCCTTCTCTTCATTCTCTCTCTCTCTCTCTCTCTCTCTCTCTCTCTCTCTCTCTCTCTCTCTCTCTCTCTCTCTCTCTCTCTCTCTCTCTCTCTCTCTCTCTCTCCCCCCAGTCATTAATGACTACTTCTAAATATTTTTAAAGCCAACAACGCATTCATTTTTCTTTTATGGAAAATGACATTATTCTTACTATCAAAGTCTTATTTATTGACTTGTACATTATTTTCAAATGTGTAAAGGGATGTTTAGTAATTTCTATCATAACCCCAAATATCTCAACATCTGCAGGAGACCTTCTGAATGCTTTATATGATAACTAGTTCATTATAATTTGTTCTTTAAGAATTATTTTGCTTTAATAGATTTGACTATTGAGATGTTTATTTTGAGCATACACAGAAAGACATGTGCACATCTATAGAAACATTTGCAAACAAACACCAAGTTTTCTCATGTATTTTCTGATTTTGGTGTCATGTTCCAAAAATTCACTTTTGTACAATGATTATCTAAATATTTACTCATTATTTCTAATCATACTATATTAGGCTTCAGATTTATTTTTAATCCATATTGACATTCTCACTTATATTATGTAAATAATAGTCTATCTTTACACTTCTTAAATAGTTGGCTAATTTCCCAAAACCATTTATTGATTTGCTCCTTTCTTTTTTTAAGGCTTAAAATAGAGTGCATTTATTTTTCATCTTTGTGAAAATTTTTTTCTTAATATATTTTTTATTGTAAAGGTACTGTACAGAGGGGTTACAGTTACACGAGCAAGGTAATGAGTCCATTTCCTATGGAGCATTGTTACACCCTCCTTTACTTTTCCCCTACCATCCCTTTCCACTCCACCTCCCCAAATCCTCCTTCTCCTCCCTCCCCCAAAGTTGTAAAGTTCATTTTCAAAATACTGTCTTGTACAACTCATTGTTAGAATGGGTCATCCTGTATCCTTATTTCAGCATTTTGTTATTTCCCTCCCCCTCCCCAAATCAGAAAAAACATATACAAGATGTAAGATACCAGAATCAAATACAGTGACAACTGCTCCTTTCCTTAAAGATTTAAAATAACCAAATAACCACAATGTAATACATGTCTCATTATTATCAGTCTCTCAATTCCAAATTGCTTTACATATTTTGTGTCAATTCAAGCTCCTGAGTTATATCTTTCATTTACTATACTTTTAGATTGATTTTAGAATAAGTCAAAATCTGATCTGTGATTTAGATGATTGTTTTCTGAGGTTAAAGACAGTTTAATTTCTCCAATATTAATTCAAATTTCTGCATTTCTTAAGAAGAAATTAGGCATCTATTTAATGCTATGCTGATAAGTATCTGGTATTTCTTTAAATCATTGATTCCTATTCAAGGTCCAGAATGAGTTTTCTATTTGTAGTTTACCAGCTTCAAAGTCTTATTCATTCTCCTCTCAAGGAAGGGTATGAATCGAACTTCAGAACCTAATATTCAGGCTTTTAGTTTCTCCATCTTGATTAGCTATAGCCTAATTGAATAGGTTGGGTCATGGCAATGCCTTCAAAGCGTATTTACTAATGAGCAATGTTGAATTTAGAACATGTGAAACAGGTTTGAGAGCATGTCACAGTGCTTGCATAGCAAGTATAGGATTTCAGTTCAAACCCCAGTACCACCAAAAACATAAACAAAAAAAAAGAAAGAAATGAGAATCACATGATTTTTTTTAAAAAAATTTCTTTTTCTGAGCTCCATGCTGAAGTATGATAAACACAACCACAGGTATATATTTGCTGAGTACAATGTATTATACTTCACCTTTCAGAGATTACCTATCAGATTAAAGGTAAAGATGTACTTGGGTTAGCTTAAAAAATGGGTTCAGCCGAGCGCCGGTGGCTCACACCTGTAATCCTAGCTATTCAGGAGGCTAAGATCCGAGGGTCACGGTTCAAAGCCAGCCCCGGCAGGAAAGTCCCTGATACTCTTATCTCCAATAAACCACTAGAAAACCGGAAGTGGTGCTGTGGTTCAAGAGGTAGAGCGCTCGCCTTGAACTGAAGAGTGCAGGAACAGCACCCAAGCCCAGAGTTCAAGCCCATGACCAACCAAAAAAAAAAAGGGGGGGGGATTCTAGTTGGGTACTAGTGGCTCATGCCTCAGCAGACTGAGATCTGAGGATGATAGATTGAAATCAGCATGGATGGTTAATCTCCAGTTAACCACCACAAAGCCAGAAGTAAAGCTGTGGCTCAGTGGAAGAGTGCTTACCTTGAGCTAAAAAGCTCTGGAACAGTGCCCAGAAATGCTCCAAGACCCGCATAAACAAAATAATAATAATAATAACAATAATAATAATAATAATAATGATAGGGGGAGATGGGAAGTGATGGAAAGGGAAACAAAGGAGGAGGCAACAATGCTTGATAAGAAATGTACTAATTACCTTGTTCATGTAATTGTAACCCCTCTGTTTGGTATTTTCACAATAAAAAATAAATAAATAAATAAATAAATCTCTCCAGGTCCAACAAAAAAATTTTAACAATAATTATTTTATTTATCTAAAAAAATAATAATGAACTGAGTTCAAGTCCCAGGACCAGCATAAACAAAATAATAGTAATAACAACATCAACAACAATAATAATGTCTTCTAATTCTTATAGCTGTAGAAAAGATATTCTATTATATTTCCAAGAACAGTTTCTTTTTTTTCCTTTTTCTCAAATTATACTTTATTTAGGCAAAGCCAGTGCGAGATATTCTCCTGCATTTTAGAGTAGTACATGTCTATTTTTCGGTTGTGTTTTCAGGGTCTCCAATTTCTTGGAAGGAGAAAGTCTCTGAGATGACGAAGATGAGGTAATACCTCATTTGCCTTGACCTGACGTTCTTAGAGGTTGCTATTTATATGAAAAAAAAAATAATCAAATGAGTGGGGTTGCAAAGAACTCTAACCTTGGAATGCCATGCGTTTTGAGTCACTTTTTGGCCCAACCTAGTGCTGAGGGCATGCAGCTGTCCTCCCTTGAGAATTTGTCATGGTCTGTCAGGGATCCAGGCCAGCAAATAGACAAGCATCATCTATCAGCATATGCAGGCCCATCACTCAGCTGTGACCCTGTGTACTAGCAAGCAGTGTCGACAGTAATTAACTGAGAGTTTTCTCCCTAACTTGCTTTTGGAGGAGAATGGATTCCGACTCTGGACACAGCATTTTTTTTTTAATTTTTTATTGGAGCAGGGGGGCTTGAGGACAGTTTAAAGCAGAGGAGTACCATGAGCAAGAAACTGCATTTTCTGCTTGTAAGACATGAGAGCTTCCACTTATTAAGAAAATAAAATTTGTGGGATTTTTTTCTTTATGAATATGTGACATAATTAATAGCACACTAGCAATAATTGTATTAAATGTCTATTTAATGAGTGTTTGCTATTGAAGCCTATACAGTGTTCATGGTTGCCAACTGGTGGATTTTTCCCATGGTCGTTGATATATGGGGAATAAAGAGGCAGAAAAGTCAGTCATCAGATGAGTAAGATATGTAATTAAATATGACTTATGGTCAGTCTTTATAAAGCCAGAGTTTCATGTGTTTTTTGTTTTGTTTTCTTTGTTTTGTTTCATTTTGGTTTTGGTATCGTGAATCTCTACCTTAATTATCTTCTTTCTTCACTTTGAATTCCTAATTGTCAGGTATCACAATTAATAGCCAGTTACAAAGTGCACAACTCATAGCATGCTACCTAGCACTCAATAAATGAAGGTTATTATTGTTATTGAGTGCTACTTCTCTATATCAAGTGCTAATTCTCTATTCCAGTCACCTTGCTGTTAGTGTTATTCGTTACTTATACATACAGTGCTTGATGATCTATTTTAACTTTACAAATCAAGACACTGGAAGTTTACAAGATAAGCTACATGCTCATGCTTACACAGTGGACTGGATGGTCAAGCAAGCACAAGGACCTGAGTTCAACCCCTGGTATCATAAAAAAATACCCCACATACACAGAGGAATACAAACATGACAATCATATATATATATATATATATATATATATATATATATATATATATATATACTGCTGTGTTATAGACTCTGATTTTGTTTTATGTTTGATTTTTTTCCCCTTCATCAAGGCTACTGCTCTAGCAGCTCTACTTCCAGCTTTTTTGTAGTTTATTGGAGAATTAGAGATAAGAATCTCTTGGACTTTCCTGCCCTAATAGCTTCCAATGAAGAAACAGACAAAAGAAAACTGTTCTTTCAAAGAGAAAGATAGGATTTTAAAATTACATATTACTTCCTTCTCATTTTTAACTTTTTGTACCTGTAGTTCCTTTTGATTATAATGACGTTGAGAATACAAAAGAAAAGCAGGTGACAAGTTAATTAATAATGTAACATGCATCAATGTGTCGGTGATCAGACACCAGAGCACCATCTTTTGTGCATATTTATTGAGATTATTTTTCAAGTTTACTTTTTTATTTTGTACCAGTACTGGGGCTTGAACTCTGGGCCAATGTGCAATTTCTTAGCTTTTTTTTTTCTTCTTAAGGCAGGTGCTCTTCTGGCTTTTTGGTGGTTAATTGGAAATAAGAGCATCATGCATGGAATTCTTTTGTCTGGGCCGGCTTCAAACATCAATTCTCAGATTCCAGGCTCTCAATAGCTAGGATTACAGGTGTGAGTCACAGGTACCTGGTGATTATTTTCTTATACATAAATAGCCTTAAACTCAGAGAAGGAAAGTTACTTTCCAAGTGTTACAGAACATTTATTTGCTGAATATAATGGTCATACTCACGGAAGACTGACTGCTAAATTTGGATTTTTATTATTTTATGATCATTTGTTTTTAGTTTCCTTGCTCCTGCTTTGATCACTTCAGGAAAAGTTTAAGAACATTGAGCGTGTCCCTTGTGTCTCTCTCCCATGCAAAGAAAATTTTTCTCTTGTTTCCAAATGGTTGGAACAATGAAAGCCACCTGAATTCCCCACATTGCTGAATATCTGAATTTCCCATGCCAAGACAAGAAGGTGTGTTGACAATGAGTGTTTGACATTTGACCTCCATCTGCCACCAGGAAGACTCACATTAACAAGCAGATGAAGATGTGTGACTTGCCAGGAGGCTTAAGTGTTTAATATCGAAGCCATTATTTTATAGAGAAAGAAATATTCTATTCAACCAGTTCATCAAGTTTATGTATCTAAAGGACACATTGTGTTGGCACCCAAGGGCAAAGGAAAATCATCTTTTAAAAGAGTAAAAACGCCATTGCAATTTAAAAAAGATAAATCAAGACAATTGTCCAACTACCTATTACAGTTTAGAACTGGTTTTCATCTTGGAGGATAATTCAGAATATCGTAGAGGAAGACAGGAATGAATAGAGCACAACTTTCGTGCCCTTCCATTCTATGTACTAGTGCTGGAGTTTCTCACCATCAGAAAGTTCCCAGCTCAACAAAGACCTGCAGACAAAGAAGGCCTGAGGATCTCAACAAGAAACTAAAATATAAATCCGGAGTTGCAACAGGGCAGACCAAAATCCCTCCCACCCCAAGCAAGTGTTACATTAACCTACCTGCCTGACCTACTTTACCTTGCCATATTTATTTTAAAGATGGGGTTTATGCTAAAAAGTCTTAAACATCAAGATTTTAAACACTGGAACTCAAGTTGCTAACTTGTTTTATCTTCCTTTTTCAGACTGAACTTCCAGTTAAGGTTTAAATAAGCCTCTCCATTTAGGAGGAGGTTGAAACATAGCCTAGTAGAATTTGGTGGTTTTCTTTTCTTTGCTATTTCATGAATCACCTCTGTACCTTGTTGTCCTTTCTTTCTCTTTCTCCCTCCCTCCAGAAGCTGATTGCTTCTAGGCTAGCACCTGCAAGATGAAGAAGGGAAGACTACTTTGTTGCAGTTAAAGTTCATGTTGGAAGCTTGTAAATTTGGGAAATATCTAAACACTGGTTCTCTGTAAGGTAAATTTTCCTGATGGTTGAGTCACACTCCCCTAAACCATATACTGAAACTCAGCTGCAGTTCTGCAAATGGCAGCTTATTAATCCCGAATGCAGACTCCCTTCATAGTGTCACCTGAATTGTTCATTTAATCCTCTTGGGCCAGATTCATGACAACTAGAAAGACTGATTTGGTTAAAGTGAAATCCAACAATCCTGAGATTAGTTGGGCTGTGGAGTGTCTGTTCAAGAGACTTATTTTTTTCTTGTTCTACTGGTAGGTACTTAGTGTCTTAACTTTTCACCTTTGGTTTCATTTCTCTTTGCCTTAGATGTTTGACAAACTTGTCTGTTGTATTCCAGCTGTCTGAGTGGCCCTTGGAAGACATTGCCACTTGTCTTGGAGGAAGGGAGAAAATTCTGAAAAATATCTCTCACATTCTTTTCAATTTCTGCCTTTCTTGATTAGCAAAACTAATATTCACTACAGCCAATATTCACTACACCTTTCCTAAATTTGGAATTATTCTACTTAAGCAGATAGCATCCATGACCCATTTAATCCTCACAATAAACATATGCATTACACTGGTCAACATGCTCATCCTAGAACTATGAAAACTGAGCCCTTACAAAGTAGAACTAAGAAAGGCTGCTGAGCTAATAAAGTAGCAGAGAAAATGTTAGAGACTATAGCTATTTTTCCTCAAAGTTTGGGCTCGCAACTACAACTCTATTATGCTATTTCCTGGTAATCATAACATCATGCTAATTCTTTTGCATTCTAACAAATACAACTAATATCTATTGAGATTTTATTTTAAAAATCATTCTAATAAGAAATGTGCAGATTGATAGCCTATTTGTTGCCACAAAATGAGACTAAATATAGCTGAAAACTGAAGGCTCAGAGCGGTACAATGGCTTCTTGGTTTGAACACAGCTCTAAGTAGTGAATTGCAGGTTTGGAGCCTGCCAGGGCCACTCTGTGGCTAGGGCTCAACTTCCCTGTTCTGGACTCTCTCCCTTTAGAATACTGAAAATTTGCTAATTTAGGACAGCAGACACAACAGGCTTTCCTACTGTACCTAAAAACAATTTAAGAGTCTATTAAGATGTAGTGAATATATCAGTTTTATTTCAAGCTTTAGTTCAATTATATGAGAGCAAGGTTATATAAGAAGTGGAGAATCTTTATTGGACTACAGAGGGCAAGGTGAAAAGTATGTATCAGTGGTCCATCTCTCTCTCTCTCTTTCTCCCTCCCTCTCTCTCTCTACATGTCTACATGATTAAATGGTTTAATAAGTTTTATAATAATCATTATTGTAACACATGGCATTATCCTATATCATATGATAGAAAGTTGTGCTGGAATATTTTATATTACTGCAGCTAACTCTTCCAGAACAACAGGGTACCATATTATCATGCAAATTAGAATTGCATTAATTGTTCAGTGAATGCCTTGCTTCTTGCAGAGTAACTGATAGTAGGGAACTTAGATATATTCACTTTGCTGCCATAGTAACCTTGAAAAATATAAGCCCAAATTGAATATGTTCTTCTGGCAGGTCCATTTGGCTGTCTACCCAATAGCTATTTCCCTCTTTATTTCTTGCCAAAAATACTTAACCACTAATTTGAAAAATGTTCTTTAAAAAGTCAATATATATTGTGGACTGGTATATCATGATGAGTTCCATCTCTTTCATCCGGTACTCCTTGTAGGCAAGAATGGCTTAATGTCATCATTTGAGTCAATAGAAGGAAAGTATTATCTTCTGTGGAGTTTTCTGGAAGAAATATTTCATCTTGAGGCCCCTCCAAAAAACACCCACATGTATGAAAAAAATCACATGTGAGGCCTATTCTCCAGGTGTTGAGCACATTTATCAGAAGCAGTTGTGCCACTGAGTAACACATTCAAACATAAGCATGGCTCTGATATGGGAGGGGAAAAGAGGGAGGGAGGGAGCGAAGGAGATGGGGGAAAGATGAGACCTAGGTGTGTAATAGTTATTGATAAGATTTTGTGAAATTTCAATCGACTTGGCTCCATCCCTCCTAGTTCATCTTTATTAAATGTGTGAAGGCTCAGGATATATCATCCTTTCTAATGGTTTGGAGTTCAAGAGTATACATATCGTGAGTACATATTCTGGCCTCCAACAAAACACTTAATCCTTCTGCCTCTGAAGCTTCAACTGTAAGATAGACAGTTGTTACTTCAAACATTATAATCATTGTTACCCTAGTTAAGGAATAAAACGTAGCTGACAAACCTAAATCTAGGATGGATTTTCTTTCTCTTAAACAATGGCTCAAGTGTGTGTTTGTTTGTTTTTATAAACAAATACCTACATTCTTTTCCTTAATTAGGTACTACATAAAGGGTCATAAAATAAACAGATGTGGACCTAATTATCTTACCTTAGAAATTCCCCATTGATCCTTGTTCCACGGGGCTCTTAAAGTAAAAACAAACAAACAAACAACAACAACAACAACAAACTCTTGATCATAAATAATATAAATGTTCATTGAGTTTTACACTATGATTTCATGAGTCATCATAAAGAGTCAAAACACAGGTTGTAATTGTTATATGTGTCTCAATTATTTTAAACAGTTATTCTCACTGTATCCTGCTCTCAGACTATCTGCTCATAGTCATTCATCTCATTTGCTGATCTGATGTTGTCTCCATGTTTCTATTCTAAGTAATTGCATGAGTTTTGATGGTCTATAAAGCTAGAACAAACACAGAAGCCCTGAGAGAGATGCTGGAAGATGGAAGAAACTGTATCAGCCATTATGGATCCTGGGTCTCACCAATATGGTGAACAGAATGGTCCATGTCTGGTTCTCTATCAAACACAGACAGAGCCCAAGACTGTATGAGCTTCCTGCCTCCCTCCCCCCCTCCCCCTGCCCCCACTCATCCAACTGTTATACCGCAGTTCAGCATCCTGAGGACTGTCCTCGAAGTTCCAACACTACCTGCAGGTAACAACAACAACAAAAAGACAAAAGAGGAAGATCCCTCTAGCCAGTTGCAGGGAGCTGTGGATGGGGAAATGGAAGACCTCAGGCTCCTCCATCCCTTCCAGCCTCTCACTAATTAACCTCTTACTAATTAGAAATGCCATTTTTAATTACCATCATTTCCCTCTTTAAATGTGGTGAAAGCTAACTCTGTAAGGCTCTGGGGTTCCATTATGTTACAACAGCTGTAAATTACCTGAGTGATTAACATGGCCTCTTCCCATGCCCCTGGAGGCCTGCTCTCCCCTGGGAATAGGGCATGTCAAACACAGACCTCAGCATCCTGGGATGGAGCACTTGTTTTCAAAGTGCTCCATTATTGTTAACTTTTAATAAAATGATCTGGAAAGAGGAGACCTTGCTCTGAATCTGGTATACCAGATGGTTACCAGTGAAAGGCCCTGTCTCACCTATCACAGAGAACAACCAAGATTTCCCTCCAACTCTCTCTAGAAGTCATCTGAAAGTCCCTGTTTTTCCTCCTGCCTTCCAACACCTTTGTACTGAACACAAATCTGCTTTCCTACTGCTGACCTTTGTTCTCTCAACAGGAATCGGGGTGTACCCTGCACAATAGCTTCCACAGCCTTTCACAAGCCTCTGTTCTCTCAAGTGAAAAGCTTTGCCTCCTGGCTTAGCCTGTTTATAGCCTATCTGCTTTTTCACATTACAGAAGTTGCTCTTTGCCAGCTCCCCAACAGTTTGACCGGGTTCTACATCTATTGGGCTTTTGTGTCTTGTCCATTACAGCATGTGATGGTCGCAATTAATATCTATATATTTTTGTTGTTTGACTAATTTGTTCTCCTCATTCAATTCCAGACAGAGACATAGCTGGGCTACTGGTCTGAACCTACACATTGAAGTACTGTTTTGGTACAGGGTTAAAACCGAATAAATTATTGTTAAGTGGACAAATGAATAAGTAGTTGGGATATTAGTTTAATTATTCAAGTTTCCAGCCAGTAGCAAGGAGACATAATTTGTCTGTCCAATAATCAAAGATTACCTTGTATATACAAACATCTTACCAGGTTTTACTTCATTGAGTTTGCCGGATAGGTAAAAAAAGCCTCTTGTATTTTTAATTCTCCTCAATTCTCAGTGTCCAAATAAGTTGTAAATCACTTTTTTTCTTCTCTATTTTAGATGGATGAGGATAGGATGTGGTGACTCAAGCCTATGAACTGGTTTTGTAGTTAAAAGGACTAAATAATAAAAATTATCACTCTCTCCCCATTGTAAATATTTTTGTGCATAGGAATCCAGATTATTTATTTGTTAAGAGAGAAAAATATGTTTTAAAATCATTTATTTCATGAGGCAGGTAATATTGGGAAGTAATTATAAGTCCAACATTCAACAAAATGCTAGACACATAATCAATGTTTCATAAATCCCATTTCTTGGAAAGGAAGAGAAAAGAAAGGAAATTAACCAGTAGTAATCTGTGCCCATGGCCGTGGTAAGGAGAATTAACCCATGGCCATATCCTGATCTCCAGAACCAGTGAAGATATTATGTTATATGACATAGGACATCTAAAGCTGACTTCAAAACTTAAAAAAATATAAAAGGGGTTGGATCATCCTCTTTTAAAAGTAGAAAATAGGAGCAGAAAAGCTGGAATCTGGATGACATAAGGTCAGCTTTGAAGAGGGTAGAGAGCTGTTAACCAGGGGGTATAGGAAGCTTCTAGAAATAGGGAAAGACAAGGAACACCTTTCTACCCATTTCCTTAATTTTAGTCCCAGCCTCAATTCAAATTTTGAACCTTGAGAACTGAAACACAATACATTTGTATTGCTTATATTCATTAATCATCAGCCATGAGAAACCAAGACATTATCATTATCATTACCATCATCATCATCATCATCATCATCATCATCATCAACAACAACAACAACAAGTGCATAGCCTCTTTCTCTGTGGGTTTCTCCTTTTTCTCTCTTTCCTGATATAAAATGGGCCATTGAAAAGTGAGAGTTTGGGGCACCAACCAACCTTGCAATTGAACTTTTTGCACATAGCTTTCCATTCCCACTAACTAACTTCTAATAGCTCACTACTAATCACATAAACACTAGACAGACATATATAGATATATAGATATATAGATATATTCTGCATGTTATATGTATGTATTGTATAAGGTGAGAAATACAATATGCAGGAAATTTCACTGGCACCCACCCCTGTTCAGTGCTCAGGACAGGTGAGCCTGTCAAGGCATTTGAAGTGGATACTCAAGATATTGACCAAGAATTACACTTATAATATGTTCTTACTTACACTTAATATTTGTAATAGTGACAG
This sequence comes from Dipodomys merriami, assembly GCF_024711535.1. Classification (NCBI taxonomy): domain Eukaryota; kingdom Metazoa; phylum Chordata; class Mammalia; order Rodentia; family Heteromyidae; genus Dipodomys; species Dipodomys merriami. The sequence goes on along the minus strand of NW_027205715.1, from coordinate 6,209,258 downwards.
GAGGGGTGCCTGCAACTTCTTACAGTAGTACAGTAGACACTATCATGAATCCTACCCCGTTCTGATGTAATATTGCATTTGTAAGCATTGTGTATTTATTTTGGTGGTGAATGGTGCCTCATAGATCTGTAACTGCTTTGTGTGTAAGTTTGGATAGGTTTTAACTTTTGTTTTATTTTGGCTTATTGTTTTGTTTTTGGTCATGGGGTTTGACCTCAGGGCCTGGGTTCTGTCCCTGAGCTTTTTCACTCAAGGCAGATACTCTACCACTTTGAGGTACATCTTCATTTCTGGTTTTCTGGTAATTAAAGATGAGAGTCTCATGGTCTTCCCTGCCAAGCTGGGCTTCAAATTCTCATCCTCAGGTCTCAGCCTCCTGAGTAGCTAGGATTACAGTCGTGAGCCCCCATCACCTACCACATTTTAACTTTTTAACTTTTGATGACAGATTTTTACAATAGAAAAATTAAACAATTATTCATGTATATTTTATTCATCATAATCTTTGCTATTTCTAGACTGTATGATTCCTTGATAAGTTGTTTCAAATGATCACAAATCCCACCCACAAAATAATAAAATATCCACAATATAAGTGAATCTGCACAGTTCCAAATTCCATTGAAGGGTCACCTGTATACAAGTACATATCTGTGGCAGTTGCACAAAGAAGCTTGAATTCAACATGGTAAATAGTGAACATAACGCATCTTGATCAATGTGTGTGTGCGCGCGCAAGTGCTTATTTATAATCACAGATACACAATGAAACATTTGAAGTGTCAAACAAAATGGCTAGTGAGTCCTTTGATGTGGAAGATAGGCTTGATTCAGAGGGAACTTATTTTCTCCTCTGTGCTGCATGTCCTCAGTAAGATAAATCTGCATCATTGTCATTAATCTGTTAATTGTGGCAGTAATTTTATGGTGGGATTACTTTCCCATTATCAATCTCATTTGCCCTACCAGAAGGGGCTTTGTTTGACCTTGGAGGTGAGTCTCAGCTGTGGCTATGTGCCTTTCATAAAGGAGAGGCTACAGGGAGCAGAAGGAGGACTCCATTAGCTGGACACATCTGCTCTCCAGGTGTCAGTAAATTCTATACTTGGCTCTTAGGTGAAAAGTTATATGTGCCATCAGTGAATAAATAGACCGGAGAGAATTAAATAGAGTTGATACTGGCTGGATGTCAGACTCAGAAAAGATGAAAAACAATAATAGTGGGCAGAAGATACTTTACCCTGCTCGTTCTTGATGCGTAATTTCCTTATTCGTCTGTTGTCAGACGATGAAGAGTTTTAGGCACAATTCAAAGTTTGGATGATAGAGTGGGAGGAATATACCACATGGTTTTTGTAAACTTCATACACCTTGAGTCTTTTACATAATGAACAGTGAATTAGCAAAGATGAACAGGCTGGTGATGACAACACACTGTCTACTTGTATAGGTTCTTATATTTTCTTATATTTATGACTTACTATGTTATTGTAAAATTATTAAGATCAGGTTCAATTTTTTGGTTTATAAATGCAAGTAAAGTTTCTCTGTGATTAAACACATTATTTTACTGACAAATGAAGATCTTAAATACAGATTCATGTGTAGAAGTTTGCTTCTAATAAAACATATTGTTTTTCTATAATTACTAGACATGATTGCCACAGTAATGACTAGTATGACTAACGTTTTACTCTATAAAATTGTCTCACCCAAACCACATAGTAACATAGTCAACAAAAAGGAAAAACAAAAAACAAAATCCCTTCAGTCTTTTTGTCCTAATTGATCTGTTATTTGTTTTATGTTCCTTATTTTACATTCACAAGGCCCACAAAATGATTAATGCAATTCCAGTTTAAGAATAGTTTCAATAATTTTATTTCTCAAGATTAAGAGAAAATATTAAACATAAGGAGCCAGGCACCAATGGCTCATGCCTGTAATCCTAGCTACTCAGAAGGCTGAGATCTGAGGACTGCGGTTCAAAGCCAGCCTGGGCAGCAAAGTCTTTGAGACTCTTCTCTCCAAAAACCACTAGAAAACTGGAAGTGGCGCTGTGGCTCAAGCGGTAGAACACTAGCCTTGAGCTGAAGAGCATGAGGACAGCGCCCAAGCCCAGAGTTCAAGCCCCAAGACTGACAAAAAAAATTAAACATAAGGGAAGGTTGCAAGAGATTTTTAATTAACACATTTGTACCTAGAATACATATTTTATAACATCTTACTAAACTGTTTTATTACATGCATACCTACCTATTTGGCAATTATACAGATTAGCTAGCTTCTAATCTATATAATTATTTCTCTTTCTTCATTTTTACTTTTATAATTGCAATTTCTTCTTAACTATCACTTATAAGGTTTGCCTGGCAGTAGCTCTTATTATAAACAGCAAAAGTTTCTTTTCAAATGTGATCATAAATGATGTATTGAATTTTGAAATGATTGCATTTTGTGAATAGAATTTACTTTCCAATTACAGTTAATAAACACTCATTGAGAACCAATTACAGGCCAATCATTGTTATTTGCTGTGGCTATGAAGATGAATAAAACACCTCTCTTGCTCAAAAGGAGCTCAGTAATGGTAGAAGAGATCCTTATTTAATTTTGCTTTTTTACAATGCAATAGAATAATTGCAACAGTAAAGGCCCATCCAAGGTTTAAATACAACGTTGAAAGGGAATTCATTAACCTTGTATGGCCCAACCAGAAAAACGTAGTATCTTCATTAATTTTGAAGAATATCGTGCTAAAAAAGTTTGATTCACTACTCAAATAAGAGAAATCCCCATCTTACCAACCTCGACTCTTCTTTAGAAACTGATGCTGCCACTCTCTCTAGTTAGTGACTTAGGTTTTGTCCAGCCCCATCAAAATGGGGCTCTGTCTGAGGTCAATGATTGGTTTAAGAGTGCTAGTGAATTTCATATACAGTGTTCCCTTGGATTAAAATAAAAACGGGTTAAAAACATTATTGCCCCTAGGATGAGAGGCACGTTGAAACTGTCGGATGTAGAAGGAGGGTCTGGGTTCCTTGTAGAGTCATTCTGTAATAATATGCAGGCCATCTTTGGGAACCAGTGTCATCATACTGTGGCCATAAACTTAAAAGTATTGAGCATAGCAATATTTCTTCTCCTCTCTCTCTCTCTCTCTCTCTCTCTCTCTCTCTCTCTCTCTCTCTCTCTCTCTCTCTCTCTCTCTCTCTCCCCCTCTCTCTCCCCCTCTCTCTCCCCCTCTCTCCAAATGTCTATAAAACCTGTTTAAAAGCAGGAGAAATCAGCTTCTACTTTGTCTTTCAAGTAGCTTCACTACACACTAAACACTTCTCGGGACAAGGTTGTCTGATATGACAGGCAAATTGCTAGGCTTCCATCCTCAGAAAAAAAAATCTTTCTGTACTTGGTTTCAAGCATTTTGAAACTTTTATGAACATAGAAAGATGTGTGTCCATATGTGTGTGCACATGTGTATGTATGTGCATGGTTACTATTTCTTGTGCTCATGTAACAATTTCTACAGGTATATCTTGGCATAAGCAAACAAAAAATGTTTCTAGCATTCTCTGTTAGATATCATTCAGAACACACATAGAACATTATTATTATTATTATTATTATTATATTATTATTATTATTATTATTATTATTATTATCTCAGACTTTTTCATGGAAGTAAGAGCATTTTCCTTAGGAAACAGCTCTTGTGAGTGGATTCTGCCCACATTCTTTTCCATGTTTTTCCGTAGGTCAACTAAATCTCTGAAAATATTGCTTTTAGAAGTCTGTTCTTTAACTTTTCGCTTTGTTCCAGAGAGGATATAACAGGATTGCATCCTGTTATAAAAATAAAGAATCAAGTCTAGGCGAATTATTTTCTCTGGGAAAGATATTGAGCTTAACTTATTTTCTCCATAGTCAACAGTATATTTTCCAAAAGATGTTAAAGTGTGTTTCATGTGACAGATGTGCTGTAATGATGGGTAGTGGTTTCTTGTAATTATTAAGGATTTCAGGACCAATTACCAAGCGAACTATTATTTACAAACTCAGATATTTAAACATTTGAGCTGGCTGAGCCAAATGTGAATTCTGCATCTATCTATCACACTTTGCAAAGGAAAAGAATCCTTAAAACGTTGGATGTAAGTACATCACAACAATTTTGCAAAGAAAGCAAACTTACTGGTCCTAGATCAAATCAATAAGCCAGAATCTAGAATCTGTCTTTCTGAACCAGAGCCCAGTACTCTAAATAATTGGATATACTACCTAACAGGAGGCTTAGAAATCATCAAAGCAGTTTGAGAAATGAGTTTAAGTATCCATCATGCTTAGGAGGGCCTTCAAGAGTATAGAAAAGTAAAAGCGACAAAGTTCTAATCCTTACATTTTGGCCAGGCAGATGAGATACACATGCAACTCAACTTGAATTCAGATTGGAGAGGTATGATTGAAACAAGTAAAGGTCACAGAAGAAACATTTCTTTCCATGATTCTCCCAAGAAACGAGAAACTCAGTTCTTCTGTCTTGGTGTCTCACACAGTATGCTTAGCACCATCTTTGTTCCAAATGAGACTGGCTCAGGTTAACTTCCTGAGAAGTAGATCATGAGATAGAAATTTGCAAGCATGTGATCTACCAGGAAAATAATCGCAGAATATCTCTGTAAAGAAAAGAACAATGCTAGATAAGAAAGGTACTCATTGCCTTACTCATGTAACTCTCACCCCTCTGTGCAGCATTTTTATGATAAAATAAAACATAAAGAAGAAAAGATGTTTGTGGATCAGCAAACATCAGGAGACAAAAGGAAAAGTATGGTTGTGCCCAAATTCAGGGCTCAGCCTGATTTGACTTGAACTTCTGCAGTATGAAGTGACTCACAGATCTGTACAACCTGGGGAAGGAAATTAGGCTTTTGCATCTCTGTGCCAGTTAGACACTGACTGCAAAAGAAATCAGAGTCGTTCTAGTATGTGTTTAGCTACCAGCTTTGAAAAAAAAAAGAATTCTGATTTCTGGAGCTTGCTAAATTTCTTAGCCACAAATATTCCAAAATAACTGACCTAGTATCAGCACTTGAGATCAATTGGTGTTATGTGGAGGATCACAGTTGTATTGCAGCTTAGATTGCCAACTCTGGCTGATGGTAAAGTCTTTGTGTCTGTTCTATCCTTTCAGATTGGATTTCAACTTCAATTCTGTAGCATCCTAGTCAAGTATTCTCCCCAAAGTATCTTACAGAACATCTTAGGATTTCATCTTGTGGGGTTGAAGAGGTTTTAGTTACTTTGCCAAGATCACATATGTATCAGAGGCAGAACTGAAATTAAACTTAAAGCTTTTTATAGTCGAAAGTCCGTGATTTTCACAGCCCACCACATCCTTAAAATATCCTTAAAAAAATTAAAAATTGAGGAATCAAGAGTTGTCATTTTCAAAACCTTCTAATTACCCCAAATCTTACTTTGTGAAAAACATACAACACTAATCTTAGCATTTCAGTGAAGGTTTTAAAATAAAAATTAAAAACATTTAAAGAAAACTTCCAAGAGTTACAGTTATCTAAGTAGTACAGCCAACCATAGCCCATAAAACAAAACTTTTGTTTAGCAGTAGTTTTTACTTAATTGCATATAACCTTAACACCACATAAAGGATGAAACTTGGAAATAAGTTCTTCAGGTTTCAAAAATCTTTGGGGGCATAACAATTACCATAATTTTTGTTCATTTTTTTGAGATGGTGCTTATAATTGCTGATAAACCATCCAACGAATCACCTTCTGACGGGGATGACTGGAGTAAAATAAGTGGGTTTTTCACAAAACAATTTTTACTTCAGTAAGAAAAAAGCCAGTTTTTCTTTTAAAGGGCTTAATATGGGCATTTCGAGTGGAAGTAAAATATGTAGCCTTAATTTCCTGACCTTATGAAAGTTGGAGACTTGGCATCAACTGGAAATAGAATGAGATAACACAATATTAATCCAGTTTGTTAAGTGTTCTGGTTGATGAGACTTCCAAAGACCATTAATGTTCATAGAAATTTGCCATTCTATTTTTTTTTTTTTTGCCAGTACTGAGGCCTGGGCTTTGTCCCTGAGCTCCTATTTCTCAAGGCTAGCACTCTGCCACTTGAGCCACAGCACCATATCTGGCTTTTTCTGAGTAGTTTATTGGAGATCAGAGTCTCATGGACTTCTCTGCTAGGGCTGGCTTTGAACCATAATCCTTAGATCTCAGCATCCTGAGTAGCTAGGATTTTTTTTTTTTTTAGGATTTCTAAGTTTCTTTTTTTTTTTTTTAAATATTATTTTATTTTATTTGAGAACATACTGTACAGAGGGGCTACAATTACATGGGCAGGATAATGCATACATTTCTTACCAAGCATTGCAGCCTCCTCCTTTGTTTACCCTTCACCTCCCTTCCCAGCCTCCCCCCTCCCCCCACCCAATTATACCCCCCCTCCCCCCCCCACCGACATTGTAAAGCTGGTTTTGACATGACATTTTGTACTTCTCATTGTTGCAACAGGTCCACCTGAATCCTTAAACGACTTGTTTGCCCCCATCTCCTCCACATGTTATACTGACATCAAATATAGTGAAAGCGGGGGTTACACTGTGGGGGAGGGACATACAAAGCAACAAAGAAATAATCTTATAAATGCGTTAGAAACATATGCATGAAAGAAACGAAAACATTAAAATACATATTTAAGGGTTCATTTTCCTAACATCACATTATCTGACCTTTTCTGCTTGACTCATACCTATACTAGATATTGCAAATAAGGGAAACCATGGGACCTATGCTTCTTTGGGCCTGGCTTACTTCACTTAATATAATTTTTTCCAAGCCTTTCCATTTCCTAACAAATGGGGAAATGTCATTCTTTCTGATGGAGGCATAGAATTCCATTGTGTATATATACCACATTTTCTTGATCCATTCCTCTACTGAGGGGCATCTGGGTTGGTTCCATATCTTAGCTATGGTAAATAATGCTGCAATAAACATAGTTGTGCTGGTAGCTTTAGTGTGGTCTTGTTTGTATACATTTGGGTAAATGCCCAAAAGTGGGATTGCTGGATCATAGGGGAGATCTATGTGAAGTCTTTTGAGGAACCTCCATACTGCTTTCCAAAGTGGTTGAACAAGTTTACATTCCCACCAACAATGAAGTAAGGTTCCTTTCTGTCCACATCCCCTCCAGCAACTGTTGTTCTTAGAGTTCTTATTTTTTGCTGTTCTAACTGGAGTGAGGTGATATCTCAATGTTGTTTTGATTTGCATTTCTTTTATGGCTAGGGATGTTGAACATTTCTTCATGTGTCTATTGGCCATCCTTCTTTCTTCTTCAGAGAAGCTTCTCTTTAAGTCTTTCGCCCACTTATTTATTGGGCAGTTGTTTCTTTGAGGATTTGTTGTTGGGTGGTTTAATTTTTTGAGTTCCAAGTATATTTTAGATATGAGACCCTTGTCCGTTGTATGGCTAGTAAAGATCTTCTCCCAATCGGTGGGCTTTCTATTGATCTTGCCAGCTATGTCATTTGCCCTGCAGAAGCTCTGCAATCTTATGCAATCCCATTTGTCCAACCTTTCTTTGATTTGTTGTGCTTCCGGGTCTCTATTCAGAAAATTTCGGCCTGAGCCAAGGAGACCTAGGGTTTCTCCTATTGCATCCTGTAATGTTTTCAGAGTGTCTGCTTTGAGTTCAAGGTCTTTGATCCATTTGGAGTTGATTCTGGTGCAGGGTGATATATAAGGATCTAGCTTTAGTTTTCTACATGTAGTTAACCAATTTTGCCAGCACCATTTACTGAAGAGGCTGTCTTTCTTCCATTCTATTGTTTTAGCTTCCTTATCGAAGATTAGATGGCTATAGGTCTGTAGGTTCATTTCTGGGTTTTCAATTCTATTCCATTGGTCCTGAGGTCTGTTCTTATGCCAATACCAAGCTGTTTTGATTACTATGGCTTTATAGTAGAGTTTGAAATTTGGTATTGATATTCCTCCAGCAGTGTTCTTTCCGTTGAGGAGCGTTTTTGCTATTCGGGGTCTTTTATTGTTCCATATGAATTTTTGGATTGCCTCCTCTATTTCCTTGAAGAATGAGGGTGGAATTTTGATAGGTATCGCGTTGAATTTGTAGATAGCCTTGGGAAGTATTGCCATTTTCATGATGTTAATCTTGCCAATCCAGGAGCATGGGAGGTTTTGCCATTTTTTAAGTTCTGTGTTGATTTCCTTTTTCAAGATTTTAAAGTTTTCATCATAGAGGTCCTTCACTTCTTTGGTTAAGTTAATTCCTAGGTATTTTATTTTTTGTGGGGCTATTACAAATGGAGTGCTTTCCTAATTTCAGCCACACTTTTCTCATTGTTGGCCTGAGTAGCTAGGATTACAGGTGTGAGCCATTGGCTTCATTGATTGCCATTCTGTTTTTTCGATGAAAATAAAAGAAGGAGCAGGAGGTGTCAATAAATGTGTCACCTTATGAAGCAGTGTGGTGAAACTGTCTTCTTTTTGTAGTGGGCAAAGTAGAATTGAGGTGAGACCGCAAAACTGAATATGGGATACAAGTATGTCACTTCCAACCAAAAGGCAAAGGTGAAGTAATTTCACAAGGGTAACTAAAATGACAGGGAAAGTGGGTTGAGTTTGATCTAATCAAAAGCTGAATGATTCTCAATAGGCTGGACCTAGTCATGCACAATCCTTAAAGGAGGATTTCCTACACTGGCAATCTTGCACATAATCAAGGCAGGTGCCAGTGCCATATTGTAGAAGGCTGTAGTATCCTGTAAGGAGCTAGAATAACCCTGGACTAACAACAAAAACACGAGTTCCTCAGTTCTGCCACTGAATGGTAAGACCAGAGGCTATCATTCGATTTTGCTTGATGGAGAGCTCTGGGTTCCAAAAAGGAAAGAATTCTAGAAACCTTAAGATATATTGTATTCATAAACTGCTTTGTTAAATGGCAACTGGTTTGTGCAACTACTTAAAGATAATAATTTCTTTAAAAGTGAAAGAAAATAGCTTGAAAGAAATCAATAATTCTTAATTGGAACTTGGAGAGATTTGTCAACTGAAGACTCTAGGACTCTGGTTGTACTCATGAACCATGAAAACTGGAAGATAACAGATAGATTTTTTTTTTTTAAATTTTAAGCACTCAATGTTTTAGCAAGTTATTGAGAGGAAGTAAGGGACCTAATGCACACTACTTACAACTGTTAATGCATACTCCTAAAGGAAAAAGACCCCCCCAAACGTGTTCTTTTTATGGAATCTGAGAGCAGTTGATAATCTCTTACTCTATTTTCTCCTTTTCACTGTTTCCAAAACATGCTCTTTGTTCTTACTATACTGATTTGTGTTTACTAATATAATTTTATGATAATGATTACAGTGATGACAGAGGGGTTACCATTTCATAAATTAGGAAATGAGCACATTTCTGTTTTTGGGCAATGTCACCCCTTCCTTTACTTTCCTCCAGTTTCTCGCTCCTGACTGTGCCCTCAAGTTACAATGTTCATTTTCCACAGTGTAAACTGAATATCAAAATTGCATGTGTTCACCCTTCTTCCCTTCATTTCTTTTTTTTTAAATAAGTTTTTTATTGTGAAAATACCTTACAGAGGGGTAACAATTAGATGAGCAAGATAATGAGTACAGTTCTTATCAAGCATTGTTGCCTCCTCCTTTGTTTTTCCCCTAACATCCCTTCCTTCCCATCTCCACAACTATACTCACCCCCCCGCCCCCTGCCCACCAAAGTTGTAAAGTTCATATTTCAACATAACATCTTGTACATCTCATTGTTGCAATGGGTCCACCTGTATTCCTATTTAAACAATTTGTTTTTTTCCCTTGCCCTCCACAAATTATACCAACATCACATAAAGTGAAAACGGGTTATACCATGTGGGAGGAACATAACAAAGCAACAAAAAAATCACATGGTACCTTATAAATATGTTAGAAACAATAGCAAGAAAGAAAAATACACTTATATCCTGATGTTGGGGGTCATCTTATCTGACTTTTTCTGCTTGTCTCAGAAATATACTAGTTTTTGCAAATAAGGGAAACCATGGGACCTATGCTTCTTTGGGCCTGGCTTACTTCACTTCATATAATTTTCTCTAAGTTTTTCCATTTCCTAACAAATGGGGCAATGCCATTCTTTCTGATGGAGGCATAGAATTCCATTGTGTATAAATACATAACATTTTCTTGATCCATTCATCTACTGAGGGGCATCTGGATTGGTTCCATATCTTAGCTATGGTAAATAATGCTGTAGTATACAATGCAGTGCTGGTAGCTTTAGTATGGTCTTGTTTGTAATCATTTGGGTAAATGCTCAAAAGTGGAATTGCTGAGTCATAGGGAGCTCTATGTGGAGTCTTTTGAGGAACCTCCATACTACTTTCCAAAGTGGCTGAACAAGTTTACACTCCCAACAACAATGCAGCAAGGTTCCCTTCTATCCACATCCCCTCCAGCATCTGTTGTTATTAGAGTTCTTGATTATAGCCATTCTAACTGGGGTGAGGTGGTATCTCAATGTTGTTTTGATTTGCATTTCTTTTATGGCTAGAGAAGTTGAACATTTCTTCATGTGTCTATTGGCCATTCTTATTTCCTTTTCAGAGAAGTTCCTCTGTAAGTCTTTAGCCCACTTATTTATTGGACAGTTGTTTCTTTGAGGATTTGTTGTTGGGGGATTTAATTTTTTGAGTTCCAGGTATATTTTAGATATGAGACCCTTGTCCATTGTATGGCTAGTGAAGATCTTCTCCCAATCCGTGGGCTTTCTATTGGTCTTGATAGCTATGTCCTTTGCCATGCAGAAGCTCTTCAACTTCATGCAATCCTATTTGTTCAACCTTTCTTTGATTTGTGGTGTTTCTGAGTCTCTATTAAGGAAATTTCAGCCTGTGCCAAGGAGACCTAGGGTTTCTCCTATTCCGTGCTGTAATGTTTTCAGGGTGTCTGCTTTGACCCAAGGTCTTTGATCCATTTGGAGTTGGGTGCAAGGTGATATATAAGGATCTAGCTTTAGTTTTCTATAGGTGATTAACCAATTTTGCCAGCACCATTTACTGAAGAGGCTGTCTTTCTTCCATTGTATTTTTTTTTTAGTTCCCTTATTGAAGATTGGATGGCTAGAGTTCTGTGGGTTCATTTTTGATTTTCAATTCTATTCCATTGGTCCTGAGATCTCTTCTTGTGCCAGTACCAGCTGTTTTGATTACTATGGCTTTGTAGTTGAGTTTGAAATTTCCTCCCTTCATTTCTGTGTTCTCCCTTAACCTCACTAAAAGGACAAAAAAGAAATGGGACCCTAAAGCAAAACACTACTCACTACCACCACCACCACCAATAATAATAATAACAATACAAAAACCCCTTTGTTTCCATTTTCTGGAATTCATCTCAATAAATAGTATTTTCAATTCTTAGAGGAGTTATGCCTTTAGGTTCCTCTCCTCTGGGTATCCTCCTATAGTCTTCCTAAATTCCTGAAAAGTTATCGTGTCTAACTGCATTTTATATCTAGCTTCCACAGATGAGAGAGGAATGGCACCATTTGTCTTTCTGAGATTGGCTAACCTCACTTAACATGATTTGTTATAGATCTATCAATTTTTCTTATTCTTTCTAATGGGTGAGTAAAATTCTGTTGTGCATATGTACCATGTTTTTGCTCTCCACTCATCTATTGTAGGGCACCTGGGCTATTTCCATAACTTGGCTATTGTGAACAGTGCAGGTGTCTTTATGGTATCCTGACTTGTAATGTTCTAGGTAATATGACTGGCTTTCAGGGAAGATCTTTATGTATATATTGACGTATTCTAACTTGAATTTCCTACTCATTGATGACTCAGAATTTATACACCCACCACCTATTTCCACAAATGTCTGCTTTTTCCATTCTATTGAACATTATATGGAGATACCTATTCTTTTGGCTTAAGCAGCACTAATTTATTCTGAATTTCTTTAATGTTTCTCCCTCCCCAGTTTTGAGTTCTTTATGATTGGCAAGGAGCCAACTCCAACTTTACTTCAAAGGATAGACAAGTAATTCAGTTTCTTCAATCAAATCACCACATCTCTTTGACTACAGTAACTGAGTTTAGTATTGACACTTGGTTTGATTAGCCTCCTTCTTTCTCCAATCAAGGACTTATATATAACTATTAAGAAAGAAGAATGCCTATTTCTGCTATAAGTCAAGGAAATTCAAATTCAAGATCAGAGTTCTTTGGAATCATTCTTTAGAACCAGAAAAAGAATCTAACACAGGAGAGAATAAAAATACAGTGTGAATTAGGACATATATTTCCCAATAATACTTCTAATCATCTCAACATGCCATATCTGAGTTTACTTTTGGACAACTGCTCATCTTTAATTTTAATTATGTACTTTGAAACAGAATTAGTAAACTCACACTACTGACAGATGTCCATTACATGAGTTTTTATTTTGCAAGTATTGTTTGTAAGTCAATACAAGAGAGCTTGTGAATATCAGGCATGGTGGTTCATGCCTGTAATCCTAGCTACTCAAGATGTGAGGATCATAATTTGCTGACAGCCCTTATAGACAAATCCATGAGACTCCAATTAACTAGCACAAAGCCAGAAGTGGTTCTGTAGTACAAGTAGTAGAGTGTCTGCCAGTCTTGAAAAAGCCAAATAACAGGTTGAGGCCCTGAGTTCAAGACTCAGTACAAGCACATGCATGCATACTCACATACACACACACACACACACACACACACACACACAAACATGTACACACATACATAATGGCATTGTGAAGATTATTCAGAAAAATCACAAGTGATCACTGTTCTGAGGGGTCACAAATAAAATTATCACGGTATGTGCAGAGTTTTGAAAACTTAACAGTGATTAGTATAAGATATTGTTCTTTTGTATATTCTTCCCCTGTGGTATAACCCCATTTTCACTGTATTTGATTCTGGTACCCTGCATCTTGTATACATTTTTCTAATTTGGAGAGGAAAGGGAAATAACAAAATGTTGAAATAAGGATACAGGTTAACCCATTGTAGCAATGAGATGTACAAGATGTACATTATGTTGAGAATGAATGGCGTTTGGGGGGATAGGGAGGAGTTGGGGAGGTGGGAAGGGAAGGGATGGTAGGGGAAAAACAAAGGAGGGGTAACAATGCTTGATAGGAAATGTACTCATTGCCTTAGTCATGTAACTTTAACCCCCTGTACATTATCTTTACAATAAAAATTTAATAAAATTTTTTAAAAAAGAAATTAAGAAATATCTTACTGTCTGAAAACGGGAAATATCTTTGATAAGAAAACAATATTTACTCTGGGCTTAGAAAGACAGGTGGAATTCTTTTTTTTTTGGGGGGGGAGGTTGGTTGTGGGGTTTGAACGCTGGGCCTGGGCACTATCCCTGAGCTGTTCAGCTCAAGGCAAGCACTCTACCACTTGAGCCACAGCACCACTTCCGGTTTTGTTGTGGTTAACTGGAGATAAGAGTCTCAAGCTGGTTTTGAATAGTAATCCTCAGATCTCAGTCTCCTGAGTAATTAGGATTACAGGCATGAGCCACGAATTCTGGTATATGAGAATGCATGAAGGAAGGTATGTGTTAATGAAATATCCTATGGAATTTAATTAAACTGTGAGGACACAGTATATTAAAATAATGGTCATTTCTCAGATAGACCTGAGCATGTTATTTATCAGAGAAGAAATTTGCAGAATGAAAACTGAATTGTATGGGTCACAATGATCGACAAGTAATGTACTCATTGCCTTACTCATGTAACTGTAACCCCTCTGTTCAGCATCTTTACAATAAAGTTTTAAAAAAAAGTTGAAACAGTAAAACAAAAGAAAACTGAAATGTAGTTTAGAGATTTTATATGCAAGGATTTAAATACATTTAGTGAATGAGGGGGAAAAATATCTCCAGCCACTTCAGGAATGAAAGTTAATCTCAAATATGCTTTAAAACCATGGTTCTTAAACTTGAATGGATATTGAAACAAGATATGCTTGTTAAATGCACACATGCTAAGACTGCCTTACCAAATTTGTCTTACCCTTTAAATATACAGGTTCAAAAGCACTCAAAGAAGAGTGAGCATTTTTGAACCTTTGTTATGACTCAGACTAGGATAATGTGAAGCATGAATGAGAGCATTGTTTATAACTGCTTTGTGACCCTAGGCACATATTGGGGGTAGTTCCAGTAATTATAGATGTGTTGCACCATGCTGAACATTCCTCCAAAAGCCAAATCAGAGATGAGGAATTTAGGAATTTAGGATGTGTGTTGAAGAGAACCTCAGCAATGCAATTGACAGAGAAAGATAGAAAGCATCAAGCTGTTTCATGCTGTGGGCAGTTGAATCCCACTGAGATTCTTTTAACTTCTTTAAGTCAGGAAAATAAATCTGATAGGTGGTTGATAGAATTTATCAGTGGTACCATTTTGCAGAATGCTATGAATTTCAATGCTCTTAACAAGAGGGGATGAGGAAAACATTGCTTTATTAATGAATTAATCATTAGCTCAGGAGGAAAAAGGTGATTGACAGAAGAAAAGATTCACCCTCAAATGGAATGAATTCTTAGTAGCCCTACATGGAAAGATACAAGTCTAGAATCTAGATAGAGTGATAAAGATGAAGAGATGAACTCAAGAGCCTTACAAAGTAAGGTGGACGAAGCCCCAGGAACTAATCAAATCACTCAGAAAGAAATGGAAGAAAACTCGGGAGAAAAAGAAAAAGTATTCCTACTACTTGACTTCCTTGTATATTGCTTTTATGGCTAGAATTATGACACTTGCTCAGCCTCAGCATTGAGGGAAACCAGAGCCCATACCCAGGAGAGACTTTGTTACCCTCCTAAAATCTAGGTTCGATTGAAACAAATAAAATGAAAACCAAAGGGTGGGTATGCAGCACACAGATATTTTTTCTTTCACTATTCACTAACCCAGTATTATAGCATACTAGCATTATGTCTGACAAAAGTGCCAAGCAGAATGGGAATCTTTCAGAATTCACACAGCCATTTCCTGTGGAACACCTGGATCATGGAAACTAGAATTTGTATCCAAGTTCAGAGAGTAGAGTGGAAGCATAAGGTACTTCTAATCTTTCCTTCTTCTTTTGTACCTTTATAGATCATGCTAGATATAGATATAGGTATAGATATAGGTATAATCTTTGAGATGGGGTTTAGGTTGGGCACTACTTACTTTACCATCTCTTGATACTAAAAGAATATTAGTAAATTGTATTATATTAAAATTGTTGCATCAGCAAAACAGATAATGGACTGTATGGGAGATTCATTAGCAATTTCCAGTTATTATTGATTATCCTTCAGAACCTAATGATGCCAAAGCAATCGACTCATAGGTATTAAGTGGTTGGATACACATACAAAACAATGCACCCCCATGCCCATTAAATACAATTACTGACCATTTATAAGTCGTTGACATAAAATTATTGGATATATATATATATATATATATATATAAATGCTCTCATTTTATATATGAAGAAACTGAGGCAGAGAAGAAAAGGGTATTCCTAAAGTTAAACTGCCATTGTGCAGCATTCATAAGAGTATAATAAAAATGTCTAGCCTCCTAAATCAGGTCAATTGCCCTGAGCCAATCTACAGCAACTGCCTTAAGTCTCTTCTCCATTTCTCTGTTTGTTTCTATAGGTGATTGTTATAATATTTGGTATTTATTATTCATTATATTTCTCAAAGACCATATTTTCCAGAAATAGAATACAAAACATTTCTATGTAATTTCAAAGTTAAAATGCATTAAAATACATCAATAAGAATGAAAATATAGGTATAGATAACAAGAGGGTCTTTTGGTGGGGGTTCTTTTATAGCTTTTATTATGCAATAGTAACTTTTTTGCCTGTGAGTATTCCATTTGGCTCCTACAACTCTGTGTGTAAGCACTTTAATCAACAAGGAATTTTTGAAGTTGGAAAAATTATGATCATAGCAATAAATTAAACTGTAAATTTTCTGTAACACAGCTTATATTTTCTCATATATATACAGACAGACAGATATATATACACACATCTGAATATAGAGGTATCAGAATGTAAGAGTATATACAAAGAGATGCATTTCTATACCTTTTTCTATTTCTAATAGAAGATAGTATAATATTAAGTTGAAGATTATTAAGATTAGTTAGAAAAAATATTAAAAACTCCATATACAATATTTTTCCAGAAAAATATAGAATATGATGTTAAACATATTTAAAATTAATTGAATTTCACAACTATAAACAATGTTTCAGTCTCACTGATTTCAGAATAGTCTCTAGGTTATGCCAGAGAGACTTCATTCATCATCAAAGAAAAGCAAAAAATTATCAGAAGCACTGAACTATGCACAGAAAGTATAAGTTTGTTTTTAGTTTAAAATCTTTCTAATTGTAAATTTACTCTAAAATAGAATTATCAAAAGTAAGTGCCTTGATGTCAGTTTTGGCCAAAAATAAACTATAAAATTGTATGAACATAGCTTTTTTTTTTGTCAAATGGACACAGACAGGACAATTAATTTTTTTTTCCAAAAAAGAAAACACTCATATTCAAATAACTCCAACTCAATACATTGTATGTTTAAAATATTTCATAAAGGTTATAATTATACATATATAGATATATGTATATTTCGTGAACTTCTGGAAAGAAATGGCAAATGGTCCAGGATGGATATAAACTATCATAAAAGCTTTGAGTGATTTATTTGGTATTTAGACACAAAGGTCACTACACTTCAAGCACCACTTCAAGCACTTGTCATACTTCCCAAAGCCCAAAAGAAAGTGTGGGTCACAAGCAGAGATATCAATTTTCTCTTAGCAATTTATGCAAGTTACTATAAGTATAATCTACCTAAACCAGGTAGTCCATTTTTGATTCAGTACATCTGAGAAGAATCTCTTTTATTATTTCAGGGACACTGAAAGATATATTTCTTTTTCTTTCTTTCTTTTTTTGTCAGTCATGGAGCTTGAACTCTGGGCTTGGGCGCTGTCACTGAGCTTTTCAGGTCAAGGCAAGCGCTCTACCACCTGAGCCACAGCATCACTTCCGACTTTCTGGTGGTTAATTGGAAATAAGAGTCTCACAGACTTTCGTGCTTAGGCTGGCTTTGAACTTGATCCTCAGACTCATCCTCCTGGGTGCCTAGGATTACAGGCATGAGCCACCAGCGCCCAACTACTGACTGTGCTCGTAATGAATATATACAGTCACAAACTAAAATTTGAGATAAAACAATGTAAAATGTTATCTGGTCAATCTATCTACATTGCAAATCATTTGACACTTAACAAACACATTGTAACATTTAAAGATGTGTTCATATTTGGACATATGTCATGATTCAAAATAAAGTAAGAACGTTATATTACTTTTCCTTATTTTATTCTCCTCTTGCTATCTCTATCTTTTTATTATTTAATTATTTTCTTCTTTAATATTATCTTTTCTCCTTTAATACTATCTTCAAAGATTTTGACTCAGCATACAATAAAGCAACCAAGTTCTTTGCTGAAATTCCTTATTTTAATGTCTGGTATTAGTTCAGACTGTTTAAGATTAAATAGCCACCCAATTAATCAAATGTTTTTTTTAAGTAGTGAATATTACATAAATTTGGAGTATGTTCCAGAAAAGGAAAGCTAAATTAGAACTGATCACAATAATTTTTACACAGTATAGATTTTTGTGATGAAATATAATACCTTAAGGATGCTTTTTTCTTTCAGGATCAATTAGAGTACTTAATATAATGGCGGTTTCATTGAATCAACTTTATTTTTTCTACCTCTAGCCTTCAACAAGTGTGAATTATTCCTATGTATTTCTGCTTTGTTAAGGACTCCAATTTTCATGTGTTAAAGTAACTTCTGTGTGGGAGTGAGGTTATTTATTGTGGATTTCTTTGTTTACTTTGATGACCTGTGCATATCAAGTTCAACCCAAATCCCAGATTCTAGTAGAGTTTCACCTATAGGAAGTTGTGGAAGTGGAGAAGACAGATGAAAGTTGTTTAAATGATGGTCATTGCAAGCAAAAAAATTAATAAAAATGTAAATCATCTATTTCTTACTGATGCTTGTGTTTTGTTTTCACGACTTCAAAGTATGTTCCTTAGAATCAATCCATTTGAACCTGATGGACTGAAATCCTGTATTAATGTCAACGTTGGGTTGCAACACTGCTAGAGAATTTAATACTCTCCTTCTCTCCGTCTCTCTTACTCTTCTCTCAAGAAGATTTTCATCGGAAAACATAGGGCAAATACTTATAGGAGAGAAATTATTATCAGAAAGTAATGACTAGTTATTAAAAGATGAAAAAGAAAAAAAATAATCCAAAGTAGATAGGACATCTTAAGAAGATTCGAAGCTGAAACCATTGTCATGTGGGAAGATTTTGCAGAGAGATCAAGAGCATCTGCTCTGAAAACAATGGTCATACCTAGCCTTTATTTCCCTAACAATTACAAGCTGGTGAATTTATTGGTGCTTATCCTGAAGAGGAGAGGGTGAGCCAAACAAACACTGGAAACGCATACTATGTAACCCTGTGATGTGTTCTGCAGATCACATGTCAATGAAATCTCATCCCATTGTATCTCTTGGTTTGGCTTATTTATTTATTTTTTCACTAGGCAACATTTGCACTCAGTTCCTCCAAAATCTGCTTTTCATCTGCAGAGAAATAATTAACTTGAATTGACTAGTGCTAGTGAGTTAATACTCAGTCCTACTCATATGGGTCCACTAGACACATTATGTTTTGGATGTTGCTGTCATTTCAGGTCTGATGTTCATGAGACTTTTCTATTAAAACATGTTGATATGAATATTTTTATACTCATCTGTTCTTATCTTATTTTTTAATAACTCTATTGAGTCTATGTGCATGAAATATAATTCCTATACTTTTTTGTTGTTGTTGTTGGTCGTGGGGCCTGAACTCTAGGCCTGAGTGCTGTCCCTCAGCTCTTCAGCTCAAGGCTTGTGCTCCACCACTGAGCCACAGTGCCACTTCCAGCTTTTTCTGCTTACATGGTACTGAGGAATCGAACCCAGGGCCTCATGCATGCAAGGCAAGCACTCTACCACTGAGCCATCTTCTCAGCCCCTAATTCCTATATTTAAGGCATACACATTTTGCTTCATGAAACTATCACCAACCCCAGATAAACAATCACCTTGAAAGTTTCCTTGGTATCTCTTCACTTGGTGACTCAGTGATTTGTATAATCCCTGCTCTATCCACCAGCAACTTTATCCTCCTCCTCATCTGTCCTATCCATTTCCTTTCTGTTGTAATAGATGACTTGGCATTCTTGTAGAACTTAACAGTACTAGAATAATCTAGAATTATTTAGAACAATCTAAAACAGAAATAGAACAATTTTCTGTAAACTCTTACTGTCCTATGTCACCCAGCATCATCATTTTGAGATTTGTCTATCCTTCAGCATTCATCAGTAGTTAGTCTTTATTATGGAGTAAAATTCCATTGGATGGACACAGCAGAAGTTTTCTCCCTATCCATTTTCTAACATTGTTTCTAGTTGGTTATTGTTTTGTACTAGGCTTTATTTAACAAATGCTTTGATATTTTTCTGAAGTATATGCTTAGTAGTGCAATAAATGGAATATATGAAGGTCATGTTTAAGTTTTAAAGAAATAGTCAATGTTTTTTCTGTGCACCATTTCCTCTGTGGTGTGCGTGTGCGTGCGTGTGCATGTGCGTGTGCATGTGTGTGTGTGTGTGTGTGTGTGTGTGTGTGTGTGTGTGTGTGTGTGTGTGTGTGTCCTGGGGTTTGAACTCAAGGCCTGGGTGCTCTGGGTGCTGTTTCTGACCTTTTTGGCCCAAGGATGGTGTTTTAACACTTGAGCCACAGCTCCACTTTGGGCTTTTTGCTGGTTAATTGGAGATGAGAGTCTCACAACCCTTTCCTACCCAGGTTTCTTGGAATCATGGGATTCAGATCTCAGCCTCCTGAGTACCAAACATTACAGGCATGGACCGCTCCCACCTGGCTGCTAATCTCCACTTTTTTCTTTTGTGTTTTTTTAGGTTAATAGATCCAATTTCAATGATGTAAGCTGAAAGTGTGACATTAATTAAGGTGCATTGTGTTCATAAACTGCTTGGTTAAATGGTACCTCCTTCTTTCACCCACTTAAAAGTTAATACATTTAAAAAAATAGAGTGTATGGCTAAAGTTCACCAAGTGGTAGGAACCTACCGCTTTCTTTTCAATAGGTTGTATTTAGCCACTAAGTCTAGCCTTGTTGCTATATAATTTAAAATATTTTTATTATTTCATAGTAGTTGAAGAAAGGAGTTGCCATTCAACAAAGCAGTTATTAATACAATGTGTCTGGATATATGGCATTTTAAAAACATGCTGATGAATTCCTTCATTTTTTGAATTCTGTAGGAGACGCATTGAGTTTTTGACTTGTGAATCACTTTGGAAAGTACTATAATGTCTGACGGGACACATGCAATGGAGGGAGCAGGCTTCTATTGTACCTTCGAAATATTTGTTGAATGTATTGTGCTCAGAGGACATAACAGAGTGACTGCTAAGAAAAGGTACTGTACTTAAATAAGGCTGATTCAAATGTGTTTTGAAGTTGTTTTATCACTTGGAATTCTGATTAGCCATGGATGTGAAGTTTCTCTACAATCACTCCCATGTTGTTATGGTCTGCTTTGCTTTATTATTATTTTTCTCTTCCGATAAGCCATGTACGTAGTAGTGTCTCATTATTATTTCAAATTATCTTTCCTTAATTACTAATGTTGCTATGTTTTAATGTGCAATCTTTGTATCTTTTCTAATTATGTGTCTATGAAAATACGTTGCCCACATATTGTTTGTTTTCTATGTGATATTTCTCCTTGCTTTTCTCCCCACAGCTTCACAGTAACTCAGCTTACTAGCTTATCATTTGCTTTCTATCATCTGAACCACACTTCCAGTCCAGCTTTGTGCTGGTTAGAGATGAGATCTCATATTCTTTTCTGCATTGACTAGCTTCAAACCTTAATCCTCCAGGCTTTATTCTCCCAAGGATTTAGGATTATAGATATGAGCCATTGGCACCCTCTCGAGTTGCTTTTCTTATTATAAAATGTTGCAGATTTTATCCAAATTCAGGAAATCATGATAATGATATATATATATATATATTACAAAACTGTCTTCCTGTTTGTAGCTTGCTTGTTTTTAACAGCAGCTTTTAATTATCATAAAGTTTGAATTATGACTGAGTCCACTTTATCAGTCTGTTCGTTCAAAGACCATATTTCTGACCTCATGTATGGATGTCATTTTTCAGCCACTCTTTCTGCTAGGTATTTTATACTTTCAAGTGCTCTTTACCAAAGGTATTATTCACTGTTTGTGTATTACTCTGCTTTGAGAGCCAGGAAAAAATCCACGCAGCTTTCAAAGTCCAGGAGAAATGGCCGCAAGTGCATTTTCATTTTAATGGCTTATATTAATCTTATTATTGATCATCATTGTCTTTCTGCACAGTTAGTTGAAAACCTTATAGTATTACAGCCCACCAAAACCAAGCAGAGATATATTATGATATTGATTTTAATTGAAAAGTTCTGTTTTAGTAAGTCTATCTTACTTCTTATAGTAGGGAAGTAGAATAAGACCTACTTCTTAAGATTATCAGTGACTGAAATATTTCTCTTTCTTGAATGCACTGTCAAGCATAATACTTAGCCAAAGAGAGTTATTCTACTCAAGCCCACACCTCCTTCCTAAAGACACCTGCATCGTATGATTAACTGAAGCAAGAGGAAGTGAAGCAGTGGCTCAACTGGTAGAGCCACAGCCTTGTGCAAAAGAGCTAAGAGTTCAAGCCTTACTAACTACACATAGAAAGAGGAGAAATAAAGTCCTGAAACCCTCCTCAATTGTAACAAATGGCAAGGGGTTTTCCTAAATTCTGGGCTATGTATAGGTTCCTTTCATAACTCTAATAAGACTATATCTTTGCCTTTTTGCAATACCTTTTCTTTCCCTTCACTAGAGATGTGAATGCTAAGAACATTCACCAATGATATTAATGCGTGCAAAAATATCTCAGGGTGTCTATTTCTTTCTACCTGTCATTGCCATGGGAAAGAGCGTGCAAAATGAAAATTTGAAGATGGCTTGCTGTCTGGCTATCGGCAATGGAGAGTAAGAATTGATGGTGGTGGGGAGGAGCCTTGTTAAAGATTTATCTCTCTTCTGTTACTGCCTGTATTCTTTGAAAAATAAAATTGCTCAAACATTAGCCAGGGATATATTGAACTTGGTTACCAGTAGGAGAAAATAGACTGTTACCACTGTGTTTTACAAGGATGCAGAAGCTTCAGAACTACAAGAGAAAAAAGGCAATTGTAATGACTACTAATTTAGATGAGAAAAATCGCACCCCATCATTTATTGGAGAAGGGCAAGGAAGGCTGATGGCTAAAAATAGCTAAGAGAGAAATAAAAAAAGTTCTGCTGACTGTACACCAACACCCTCCACTGTAGCCCAACCCTAAATAAACACTGAAAATCAGGTATAAAACCTGATAAGTTGAGCTAGAGAATGCTGATTCCTCAATCATCACAGATCAGCTGTGCCCATGATTAGAAACATGAGACAGACTGAGTTTGAGAATGAGATGAGCAAATCCAGGTAATCAATGTACTCTCTGTTCATGGCTCCTCAGATTACCCAGAACTCTATGGGTCAATAGAGGTCATTTAGCCTTAAATGTGGAAGCCTTGCACTCCGGCCTTTGCTTGGAGCTGAAGAAGCACCTCTGTGTGATAATATGGCATTCTATCGGGATCCCCCCCTGCCACCCAGAGAAATTACTAAGCCTTAGCCTGCACATTACAAAAGCTGAAAAGGTATGGCTTTTGCCAGACCTGAAGAAGCTTTAAGATCAGCCAATGTGTGCTACCTAGCGATGGAAAAAAGGGATGCAGATCCTGAGGCTCCAGTTCAAGGAGAGCTATGTGGTAGGATTCTTCCAGAATGCAGGCGTTAACACCTGAAGGATGGCAGTCACATACTCCAGCAGTAGTCTTGTTAGCTGAAAGAAAACAATTGCCTACAACTTGTGTAATAGAACATGAAAGAAATTATATAGGCTAGTGAGCGAATAGTAGATAGGGCAAGGAGTGACATCCAACTTTGAATAAAGGTTCTAGAGAGTACTTTACTAGGATAATAACAAACAGACTGAACACAATAGAGGCAGTATCTATGAGAACCTCAGGGAGAGATCTCTCTGTAGGTCAAGGAGTAGACTGAAAGTTGATGTTAGAAAACTACCATGAGAACTACCAATAAGATGATTAAAATGCATCAAAAAATAAACATGAGTTAGATATCTTTACCAGCCCACTTGAATAAAACCACATTACAAAATTAATGTCCAGTGAGGCCTTTGTTGCAACCTAAAAAAAATCCAGTTCCTAGACTTATTACTGATGTGTTTAATAGAATATGGGAGTCTACAGCAAATATTAATGGGGATAACTAACAGACAGTACTTAAACTATTCAGTGAAAGAAATCATGTTTAGTTTGGATGATCAGGACACTGACAGTTGTCACCCCAATGGAACTCTGCTTTCCAGTTTGCAGAGAACTAGCCAGATTTCTAGAAGGAAAAGATCTGACATAATCCTTCTCCCTAGTCCTCCATTTCTTCTTCCTGTTTGTCTTTCTTCTTCTCTTCTTTTCTACTATTCTTCTCCTTATCTCTTCATCATCTTTATTGTTGTGGTGTTTGTACCTCTTCACCTGACTTATCCAATGCATAGTGTCTTTCCCTCCATTCTTGAGGCCATTTCTCAGCAGCAATCTGTGGAATTTATATTTGTAATACTCAGATATGCATGTTGTTTCCCACTAATCATTTCTGCCAGATGTATGTTCAAAATGACAAGAGATAGTGGTGGGAGTATGATAGAGAAGTAGACAAGGGAACACTGAGAGAAGAGACAGAAAAAGAAATCTGTCTTCATATTCAAGAAGTATATCCAAAGATATAATCCCAACACAAAAAAAATTTTAAAGAGTCTATTCATTATGCCTAAGAAAATTCTTCTTGTTTTTCCCTAGATTCTTCTTGACAAATACTTGTGCAACAATAGAAAAAAAATTCATGGTGAGTGAAAAAAAGACTCAGAATTTTCTATATTTTAGAAGTACTAATGAATCTATTTATATAAGTAAACATTACTGAAAATGAATGTATATATATATATATAGAGAGAGATAATCACAGAGATTCTTGCACTTAAACACAAAGAGAAGTGAGATTACAAAGATGGGAGAAAAAATAAACAAGGTATTACTACTGCAAGGCACATTCTGTTCATAATCTCTAACAGCAAGTAACTCTCTAGCTCCTGGCAACATGTTGTTCATAGGAGCATAATATGGTTTGATTACATTTAAAAATAATCAACTGGTATTATGATTATTACCGAGGGAAATTTTCTGTGGCACTTCACAGCCAAGGGCAACAAAACACTTGGGATGCTATAATGACACAGTTTTACAGGGTAATGGATATAAAACAGCTTAATTTCTACATGGAGGTAGGCAACATTATAGGATTGCTTACCAGGAAACTGTTGTCTACTGGAAGATTAACTGGTTAGGAAAAAAAATTGTGAATTTAGAACAGTAAACTAAATAGCCCAGGATAAGAGTGATAGGTTTCCCTTTGTGTGCATGAAGGATTGATTCTAGGACCTCCTAAGGATACCCCAAGTCATGGATGCCCAAGTCTTTTCAACAAAGCCTCCATACATTCTCCTTTTTTAATCATCTCTAGACCACATATATTACCTCATTTAAGTTATGTATAAAATGCTTCTTACTGTGTTTTTTAAAATAATGACAAGAAAGGGAAATCTATTACATGTTCAGTACAGAAGTAATGTTTTTCTGATTATTTCTGATCCACAGTAGATTGGATCCACAGATGAGACTCATAGGTAAGAAAGCCTTGCTAAATATGTTAGATTGAAAGAAAGGTTCCTGGGAACATTGGGAATTCCCAAAACAGTTCATGCTATGCTCTAACCTCTCAGTG
Source organism: Dipodomys merriami (assembly GCF_024711535.1). Taxonomy (NCBI): domain Eukaryota; kingdom Metazoa; phylum Chordata; class Mammalia; order Rodentia; family Heteromyidae; genus Dipodomys; species Dipodomys merriami. Next base: position 6,183,996 of record NW_027205715.1, on the reverse strand, counting down.
CCCCATTGAGTCAGTAATGGATATGTAGAAATAAACCAAAGCTAGTGCGGTTAATGAAAAATTGGCATTAATTTGGGATATTAACAAATATGACTGATGACTATGTAACTGGAACCCTCTGTACATCACCTTTACAAGAAAAGAAAAGAAAAAAGGGGAAAAAAGAAAATGCTTCCTACCTATACTTTAAGGCTACCAATAAAGCGATACCATTCCTTTAGGAGGTAGAGAAAAGAGTTTTCAACAAAAGAAGCATTTGTCTCAGGACAATTCAATGATGAGCAGCGTGTGACAATGTGGCACATAGATCCATTACAAGATAATTTTGATTCAGATATAAATACAAATATATCTCTATATACATATATATACTAAATAGGACAGTATAATATCCAAGTTAACTATATTCAAAATAGAGCAAATATGAACAACTCTGAAACCCATGGTCCTCTTCCTGTCTTTCCCTCTCTAACATGAATCTGTAATCTTAAGCTAAAAATTTCGCTTTTCAACACTTTTTTTAATTGTCAAAATACTGTACAGAGGGGTTACAATTACAAGAGTAAGGTAATGAGAACATTTCTTATCAAGCATTGTTGCCTCCTCCTTTGTTTCCCTTCCCATCCCTTCCCATCTCCCCCCCATGCCCCGGCCCCCTCCCTCACCAAAGTTGTAAAGTTCGTTTTTCGACATAACGTCTTGTACATCTCATTGTTGCAATGAGTCCATCTGTATCCCTATTTAAACAATTTGTTTTTTCCCTTGCCCTCCACAAATTATACGGACATCAAATACAGTGAAAGCAGGGGCTATACCGTGGGGGAGGGGCACACAAAGCAACAAAGAAATCACCTTTAAATATGTTAGAAACAATAGCAAGAAAGAAAAGCCATTTCAGTCCTTATCTTGGGGTTCATTTCACCTAACATCAACTTATCTGACCGTTTCTGTTTGTCTCAGACATATACTAGTTATTGCAAATAAGGTAAACCATGGGACCTATGTTTTTTTGGGCCTGGCTTACTTCACTTCATATAATTTTTTCCAAGTCTTTCCATTTCCTAACAAATGGAGTGGTGCCATTCTTTGAGGAAGAATATTACTGCTTTAGACCTAACACTGGTTAATAATAATGTGAATTTTTTTTTCCAGGATGGGACTTGAATTCATTATTTGAGGCTTTCGCTCATTGGCTGGCATTCGACCATCTGAGCTATACCTCCAATAGTAATATGTTTGAGTGAATAAAGATAGTTGATCTCAGCTGCTGGATAAAGACCCTATTATACTCCTGAATAGATAGCTACAAAAGAGAAAAATATGCAAAACCCGAGCCTCATAAAAGCAGTGAGAGAAGCAGGCTGGAATCATATACATAATTCACTCATAGGAAACTGTAAAAAACATTTGTGCAAAATACAAACTTAAGGAACGTGGGCTATACTATATTTGTCCACCTAAGACCTTTTTTTCTTTCTAAGATGTTGTTATAGTAAGTGAAGCTAGCAATCATATTAGTAATGAATTATAAGATGTCTATGCTTACGTAAATATCCATGCTTTCATAATTACCCAATCTTATTGATATTGCTCTATTATACAAGTCAGCTAGAGGTGACTTATCATGCTTAAGAAAGAAAAAATACCAGCATTTCTGGTGTGAGAGAAGATGTGGTGCTATTTGTGGCTCTTCCAATTTACACATAAGATTACTGCTTACCTTTAGTTTCTATGATTTTTACAAACACGAAACTTGATTGAACCTCTCATTACAGAACTGGCAAATAAATCAATGAACAAAATCATGTTTATATGAATCAACATTATTGCATATAAGACAACACTTGCCTCCACATTTAATCCAGAAATTCAAAATAACTCTTGCTTTAATTTAGAGATGGTATGCAATATTAGCACGTACCAAGTAAACTTGGAGGTAACTCTGGAAAACAGTCATACTACAGGCCTTTATTACTCACTGACTTAAATTACATGTCAGTGCATACAATGGATATCTGACAAGTATCTTAAGCCAGAGTATTTTGGCCCTGTAGTCAATTAAAGAGCAATTTTAAAAATATTTAGTTGTATGTGAGTAAATGAAGTATGTGAACACATTTGCATAAATACTTGAAATAATGGTGGAAATCTATGATGCTCAACTTCATCCTTTTAGAAATAATGAGAGTTCAACCTGGGAGTTTCTCAGAAGTATACAGAAACATTATGTTGCTGGTAGTCTAGAGTAATCATGGTAACAGGAGAATAAATTTTATCATTAATTCTAGATTTAAAAAAATATATACCCTGGAATAAATCCAATAAGGAATGTATATATTCTTTCTGAATAGTATAAAGAATTAGAAGAGATAAAAAAAAGAAGACAAATATGGGAAGAAATATGCCAGGTCTGTGCACAGAAAAATGCCACTTTGTTAACATAACCATTTTATACATTAAGTAAAATTATTTTTTTTGTTCCTAAAATAATCTAATGGAGTTTTCAGAGCTATTTTGTAATGAATTTGGGGGCATATAAACTTAGAGGGCTAGAACAGAAAAAATGATTAGAACAAAATGGAAAAAAGAAGTGACAATATATTATTGTCCATTATCAAAATGGATGATAAAAGATAAATAACTACATACACTATTGCAGCCTAACATATAAACTGATATAGAGCAAAACTTATTTTCAATATTTTGTTTTACCTGTTCATATATTGTAAAATGACACTATACAATATCAATGAGTAAAGGATGAGTTAATCAATGTTTCCTTTTACAAGTTTTTGAAAGTGTTAATGAATAATTTCCTGTCTCTCATATATTTAATGAATTTCAGATTTAAAATATCTAAGCTAAAAAAGGAGAGAAAATAAAAATATGTAAATATGTTGTTTGGTTATGTATGGACAACTCAAGAATTTATTAAATATTAAAATTTTCTCACTAAAAATAAATATACTATATATACATATAAACATACATATATGAAAATGAAGGATAAAAGTCACCTTATCCTTTACATATATAGTATATCTAATTTATGAATTATATAGACTATATATTATATATGATATATATTATATATATTTATATAGAATATATGACATATAATATATTATATATATTATATGCTATAAAGTATAACACATTATATAACATATTAGACATTATGATATGTCATAGATACTATATTATATAATACATATAATATAGTGTGTTATTACTATATTATATATATCATATATTACATAGTACAGTATAATTAATAAATAATATATATAATATATAGTGTATATACTATACTTGTTATATAGTATATGTACTATATATAGTGTATATACTATATATGCTGTATATGTACTATATTCAATATATATACTATATAATATAATGCATATTAATTTCATATAGTATGAATTCATGTACTATATAATATGAATTCATATGCTTTATTATATAGTATATATAATATATAGCATATATATTATATTTTATACATACTATATATTATAAACTAGTATAACTACTATACTGTATAATATGGTACTATTAATATAGAGTAAGTTTATCACATATTCTATATATAGTATCATATATAGTAAATTCATCTTATCATAAATACTATATAATATATACTATGTCATATATTATAAAGTTCCAGTGAAAAAAATGAAGAAAATATTAGCTTCAAAAATGACACAGAATGAACTATTCTTATAAAAGTAACAAAGATTTAAATTTTTGTGGTTAAAGAAAATAGAGGATTCACATCAGAATACAAAGCAGCAGTTTTTTCTTTCTCTCACATCTTTCTGGTTCTCTGCAACCAAGGAAAGTTGTATAATATTGAAGGTTCATGCAATTAGTTGAAATATAGCACTATTGTATTCCTTTTCCATTACTGCCATAACAAATGACCACAGAATTACTATATTTTATCTTACAAGCTGACATATGGAATGAGTTTCAAAGGCCTATCTATATTCGATGTGTGAAAAGATTGTCTTCCCTTAGAAAACTCACATAAGGCTACAGCACTGGTAGCCTTAATTCTAACTACTCAGAAGGCTGAAATCTGGGGTATCAATTTGAATGTAGCCTAGGCAGAAAAGTCTATGAGACTCTATCTCTAAATAACCTGCAAAAGAATGTATTGGAGCCATGGCTCAAGTGGTAGAGGGCCGGCTGAACAAGCAAACCAAGTAAGCAAAATGTTAGATCCTGGATTCAAACCCTAAACTCCTATATAGGAGAAGGGCAGAAGAAAACAAACAGCTAAAGGCCACTTGTGTTCATCAGACTTGGACACAGAAAGGAAAATTTCTAGTAAAGCAGTCTGTCATCCACAATATGTTTCTTTCTTCTGACTTCCTTCAGCATCCTTCCTGTACTTTAAGTAACCTTGCTATACCGAAGTCCTCACAATAACTCAGCCAAATCTTTCCGTCTCAAGGTCCAGTAAATTGACCCAGTATGATGACACATGCTAACGTCCTTAGAATTACAGCAAGTTTGTCTTTGGTCAGGCCATTATTCTTCCTTACAAATTTATATGTTTAAGGCTAATTTTAGATTTATTTTCTATGTTTGTATGTCTTCCTTTGTTTTCTTTCATTTTCCTTTCCGTTAATACTGTAAAACAAAACAAAACAAAAAAAAAAAGAAACTCAAATTAAAAAAAAAAAAACACTACTTAGGGTTTCCAGAGATTATCATTCATTTAGAATATTCAGAGCCATGCTTGTAATCATAGCTACTCCAGAGGCTGAAATCTGAGGATCATGATTCAAAGACAACCTGGGCAGGAAAAGTCCCTGAGACTCTTATCTCCAATCAACCACCAAAAAAATGGAAAGTAGAGCTGTGGCTTGAGTGATAGAGCACTAGCCTTGAACACAAAAGATTAAGGTCAGTGCCCAGGCCCTGCACTCAAGCCCCAGGACTGGCACCACAAAAAAAGAAAAAAGATAAAAGAAAAAAAGAAAATTAAGACTATAAGACTATCATTCTTATTCTTACCTAATCTGATAGTTCATTCATTGGATTTCTGTGCACAAGAATATTTCAGGCTGTGCAATATGTGAAATTAGGGAATGGGAACTTTAAAGACTTACCATTTTCATCTAGGGGTTCAAAATATGGATCAAGATGAACAGACTCTACGAGATTGTTTTGTCTGGAACAGCAATGTAGGCAGAAAAGCAAGCTGACTTGTTCCAACACAATCCTACAGGCACTTTTAAAGTTGCTTCTAATTCTGTTGGGTGTTATTTGAAACGCTATCTCTGTGTTTTCTATGTTCACTTGTATTGTGGATAATTAAAATCCACATATAATACAAAATTCATTTATTCAGACACTTACACAGCAACTACTTTATGGAGCTAGGCACTGCACCCAAACACTAAATAATACAAACAGAAGAAATGCATACTATTGAAAGATAAGCATATATTTATATTCCACAAGAAGCTTGAACTTCAGTTGAATAGAGGGAATAACTCCCTCCTTGAAGGAAAAGGATTGCTCCTTGGTAAGCTCTGTAAATTCAGTTCCTTTTCCTGTTCAAACTCAATTGTCTTCCTAAACCTTTTCCTATATGATTGATGGTTGAAAGGAAGTCCTTGCATGTCTGGTTCATCTAACACATGATCTCAGCTTATCCATGTAGATATAAAAGTGGAAGCCATAACTCAACATGTCCTAAATTCATTGTCACGTTGTGTTTGTTTTTTCCTCTTCAATACTGATGCAACTCCTGGATTTCTAATTTCAGTGAATTATACACTTATGAATCCTCCTCCAGAACCTTATGAGTATTTAATCTTGGTATTTAATCTCCCTCACCCACTCCATCAATGAGGATACTAGCAGGAACAGGTACCAGACTGACATTTAAAATAAATCTAAAATACATTAATTATGGGAGTCTTAAGTATAAATGGAGTTTAGTGATAGTAGAAGAAATAGTACAGCATCTTAATTTTTTTCTGTTTGTTTGTTTTAATACTACCTCTATGAAAAGACTCTCTGGCATCCAGGAGAGTTCTGTAGACCTGCTGCTTGGAGAAATCTGTCATTTGGATGAAGAATGAGCCACGATATTCCTGCAGGTAGAGGGAAAAGGAAACATATATCTATACCTCACTTTCTCAGGACCTGTAGACTCTCAGCAGCATCCAATCAAAAGTCACTAATGACAGAGAGTGACTCACGTGATCTATGTGAATCAGTCCTCTTATGGAAAAGAGGAAGGTGAAGAAGAGAGGAACGTGGACCTTAGGAAGCAGACAGAGTAGGAATAGCCCTGAACATCTTCTCTCTGTCACTCAGCCTACTCAGTGTCTCTACTGAAAGTTCCTAACTCCTCCTGTCTTCCTTCATACAACAAATACTACGACTACCACAATGCAGCTTTCTCTAATTAGTTGTTTCCTAAATGGTTTTGTCTTCGATTAGAATGAGCTTTTCAAAATGCATGCATGATCATGCCCCATCCACCATTAAAAAGTCACCAACGTTTTTCTAGTAGAACAAAGATGCAAGTCCTTAGTACATCCCTTCCTGAGAACTGTCTCCTGTTTCCTCTTCTTCACGCAACCAAATTCCCCATTCTTCATCCTTGGTTTTATGCTTTCTTATCTCCTTCTGTTCTTTATCATAAAGCCCAGAGCCAAGTAACCAGCTAGCATCTCACAGAAGCTTCCCTAAGACTTAGTGAATAAAAAATAAGAAAATAAATACATGAAATTGTGTCTTCTTCGACTCTTCATGTTCTTACCCTTTCACCAGTATAACAATCTTCCATGAGCTTCCATGGGAGTACTTTCTGTATCCATCAGACTTTTGATTGCTGAGTCAAATATTTGGGGCGGTGGGGGGGGGGATTATTTCAGAGAGCAAATATTTAGATTGCAGTTTTAGAAGCTTCTATTTCAGGACTGATGGAGCTATTGCTTTGGTTCTGAGGCAGAATAACATGGCAGCAGGAAGAGAGATAGGGAAGAAGTCAGCAACAAGGAATATCTTCCACAGAAAGACCCCAATCACCCATGTCTTCCATTAGCCACTCTCTCAATCATACCAGCATATTATGAATCTCTTTAGGGATGGTAACATTGATTGTTAAGTCAGAGGTGTAAGCATCCAATCTCTTCAAGAGAAGCCCCAAACACATGAGCCTTAGAGAGACATTTCAGATTCAAAGTGTAACATATCCCCTATTTCTTAAAAAAGGTTTTCTTTCTTTGTCCCTGACACTGGATGCAGAGGACACTTAGGTCGCAACTTCTCTTACGAGGCCTGTTCTGATAAACGGCTAAAGGAGCCCCAACTCCTTCGGCAGCTGAAAATCTTCATAGAAATCGCTGACTTGTTTTGTGTTTAACCTGTGCAGGTGAATACATCTAATGTCAAAATAAATCACGAGGACTGGGAAGATTGTATAAACTAAAGGCACGTGGATCAGGGAAAAAGTTTTATATGAAAACTTGCAAAACAAGAATACATAGGACAATGCAAAAGGAGAATTAAAAAAATCAACTATGAACATCACATTCACCTGGCAAAGCATATGGCCATTGAAAAACTGAAGTGTATTTTGCATAGTGTTCATTTAGTAGAGAACATAGCCATAAGAATAAAAAATCAACATGAGTATATCTGCAGATGATGGCAGGTCATGGGCATGCATAATTACAACTCTAATCTCCTTGAAACTAGGATCCTCTATGGAGCTTGTTTGAATGGTTTACCAGCCCCAAAGTTCCTGTGAAATGTTTAGATAATTGTGTACAATAAAGTGGAAGATGGAGGTATGCTGGAGTGAGTGGAATTAGAAATTCCAAAAGGGTATTATTAAACTTTATCCAAAGACCAGGTGACAACACGGTCAACACTTTTTCTCCTATAGCTCATTTCTAATTGCTCTAATTAGTTCTTCTGATTAATATGTTTCTATTTCCACCTTTATCTATTTCTTTAGGTTCAGTAATTAGGGATGTTATGAAGAATTTTCTTTTCCAACTTGCTACTCAAAGCTATGAGTAGGTAGAAAGCTGCAAAGTGAGAATTAATAACCTGAAATATATAAATCCAGTATGACAAATTCTTTATTAATTGATAAATGAATTATATCTGTATTACTATGTTGATGTTCTTGGCAGTCTGTACCAAATAATTGTGCTAAAACATAAAGATTAGTGTAAATATTAAATAAAAATAGTTTACTCCTTTTTTTTTTTTTGGTTGGTCGTGGGGCTTGAACTTTTGGCCTGGGCGTTATCCCTCAGCTCTTCAGCTCAAGACTGGCACTCTACCACTTGAGCCACAGCACCACTTCCGGTTTTCTAGTGGTTTATTGTAGATAAGAATTTCACAGTCTTTCCTGCCCGGGCTGGCTTTGAACCAGGATCCTCAGATCTCAGCCTCCTGAGTAGCTAGGATTACAGGTGTAAGCCACCAGTGCCCGGCTTAAAAATAGTTTACTCTTAAGGTTTGAATTATATAACCAGTGATGAAATTCTTCTTTAGGTGTAGACAAACCATAGGAAAAAAGACAAAAAAAGATTACATGAGAGTATAAAGAAACAAATAAAAGTACAGAATAATTATTGACTATAAAAGTTTTGGGTTAATTTGATCACAACAGTTAAAGAAATATGCAAGAACACTAATGCTGACAGGGAATGGTAGATGAATGATCAGCAAAGAGTATCTTTATATTGCTACTATGCTAGCCAAACAACAAGTGTTTGCTAATTGCTTAATAATCAGCTGAGATATGTCCATGCTACCCGATATACTATTAGTAGTTCATAAATATATTTGCATGTAACTTAAGTGGCATGAAAATTTCTTACAGTATTAACAGTTAAACCGTGTTGCTAATAGATTTTAATTGTATCAAAATGAGAAATACACAGTATATCAGACAAACGCACAAATATTTATTAATAAATAAAATTTGTAGCCAGGTGCCAGTGGCTCATGTACACCTGTAATCCTAGCTACTCAGGATAATGAGATCTGAGGATTATGGTTCGAAGCCAGCCTGTGCAGGAAACTCTGTGAGACTCTTATCTCTAACAAACTACTCCCCCCACCTCCAAAAAAAAGGCAGAAGTGGTGCTGTGGTTCAAGTGGTAGAGTGCTCACTTGTACTAAAGAAGCTCAGGGACATGGCCCAAGACCAGAGTTTAACCCCCAGGATTGCCCCCCCACCCCCCGCCATCCCCACATGCACATCTCAAAGTTGTGTTTCAGTATGAAGGTTATGTTATACATCTTAAAAATAGCTTATATATCTTCTTTTCTACATTTACTTTGACAATACTTTTTGAATCCCATATAAATGTGTATAACCTTTGCAAAATTAAAGGACAAAGCTGAGCACCAGTGGCTCAAGCCTGTAATACTGACTACTCAGGATGTTGAGATCTGGAGACCAAGCTTCCAAGTCAGCCCAGGCAAGAAAGTCTGTGAGACGCTTATCACTAATTAACTGCCAGAAAGCTAGAAGTGGCTCCAGTGACTAAAGTTATAGACAGCTAGGATTGGAAAAAACCTCAAAGACACTGCCCAAACTCTGAGTGTAAACCTGAGGACTGGCACAAAAATAAAAATTAAATTAAAATTAATCCAATTATCTGAATTTATTGTGGCCTTATAAGCCTTAGGATAAAAGATGCAAAAATTGTTAACATGTATGATAACTTCTGACATCATTGGTTTATAATATTAATTCTCCTCCCTATAACAATATTAAATATTGTTTCATTTTGCATCTCATATTTCCCAATGATTTCTTTTCAGTTTTTCTAAAATTATAATTAATATATTATGACTAAAAATGAAAATCCTTTTAAAACCGTTTCAAGAATGAAATATTTTTATTTTCCTCTTTGAAATGATTTAATTATATAAGCAATTATTTGGATTTCCTCTTTCAGTATATGCATTCTACTTTCCTTTTTCTGGATAGATAAAAAATTAAAGATAAGTTGAACTGTATGAAATATTTTGTAATGAATAAGAGCATTTTTTATCATTTGAAAACTCTTGAAGATAAAAGACACCCTGTTGCCACCAGGCCTGTTATTATCTACAAAGACAGCATTGTGAAGATGGATTAAAAAGAATTCTTTGAGTTTTCTTTTATATATGTATACTTAGGAGAAAAGGACTGTTCATATTGACATCCTATAAAGAAAGGGAAATCAAAAAAGATCTGAGTTAGAATATTCAACTTGACGTTCAAGATTAGAACAGAAGGTAAATGCTTTCTCTGACTTTTAAAAGTGTTTTCAGGAGACATCCTTTTCAAAATGTATCCCTGATAATGTCTTACATTTCATGATAGCAGAATAAACAGTATAAATTTACAGACTAAGGAAGGGGAAGGGGAAGGAAGAAGAATCAACTAGTTATGAGTGCATATTGTATACTTTATCCTCATTCCAGGGAGGTTTGCACTACTGTCCTTTTACTTATGCAATGTCATGTAAAGAGCCATTCTCTTAATTGATAATTCATGTGAATCTAGAAATGACAGAATGATTTATCTCTTTCTCTGCTTTTTCTCTTTCACTCTCTTTCTCATATACTTCATTTGTGCCTGTGTGAAAAACATGTACATAAGAGTCTGAATTTGTATTGCATTTTTATTGATAGCAGAATAAAGGTTTCAAAAAACTAGCTGTGTCCTGGAAAATTCTTCATTGATACAAAAACACCACACCAGCCTATTCACAACTTTGTGATACAATTTAAGTAGTAACTCTTTTGCCGCTTTCATTTCTTTTTAGAAAATGGAGATGGTTTATTTCTCATTGTTTCCCTTTGTCAAAATCCCATTATGCTACTCAAAATAGAATGTAATATGATATGTCTCTGTTAAGTTCAAGAATCTGATTGTGCTGGGTGCTGGAGGCTCATACCTGTAATACTAGCTACTCAAAAGGCTGAGATTTGAAGATCATGATTCAAAGTCAGCTGAGGCAGGAAAGCTCATGAGAATCTTAAATTCAATGAAATTAAAAATAATAGTAAGATAAAATAATCCAAAAGTGGAGCTGTGGCTCTAGTGTTAGAGATTGTGTTAGCCTTGATAGCTTTAGTATGGTCTTGTTTGTTGTGATCATTCGGGTAAAAGCCCAAAAGAGGGATTGCTGGGTCATAGGGGAACTCTATGTGGAGTCTTTTGAGGAAACTCCATACTGCTTTCCAAAGTGATTGAACAAGTTTACACTTCCACCAACAATGCAGTAGGGTTCCCTTCTGTTCACATCCCTTCCAGCATCTGTTATTAGAGTTCTTGATTATAGCCATTCTAACTGGGGTGATCTACCAGCACAACTATGTTTAATGCAACATTATTTACCATAGCTAAGATATGGAACCAACCCAGATACCCCTCAGTAGATGAATGAATCAAGAAAATGTGGTATATATACACAATGGAATTCTATGCCTCCATCAGAAAGAATGACATTGCCTCATTAGTTAGGAAATGGAAAGACCTGGAAAAAAATTATATTAAGTAAAGTAAACCAGGCCAAAAGAAACAGATCCCATGGTTTCCCTTACTTGCAATAACTAGTATATATTTGAGACAATCAGAAAAGGTCAGATAAGATGATATTAGGTGAAATGAACCCCAAGATAAGCACACAAGTGGTATTTTTCTTTCTTGCTGTTGTTTCAAATGTATTTATAAGGTACCATGTGATTTTTTTTTTTTTGCTTTGTATGTCCCTCCCCCATGGTATAACCTCTGTTTTCACTGTATTTCATGTTGGTATAATTTGGGGAGCAGAAGGGAAAAAACAAATTGTTTAAATAGGGATACAGGTGGATCCATTGCAACAATGAGATATACAAGATGTTATGTTGAAAAACAAACTTTACAATTTAGGCTGGGGGGAAGGGAGGTAAAGGGATGTAGTTGTGAAGATGGGAGAAAAGGGATAGTAGGGAAAAAATAAAGGAGGAGGCAACAATGCTTGATAAGAAATATACTCATTACCTTGCCCATGTGATTGTACAGTATTTTCACAATAAAAAAACTTATTTAAAAAAAAAGAGTTAGACTTGAACAAGAAAAGCTCAGCAACATCACCTAATCCCTGAGTTGGAGCCCTATGCGCAAATACCCATATACATACATATATACATATGTAAATACATAAAATGTACTTATAGAAAATAATGATATTGTATTGTACTTTTTAAAATAATCAAAATATAGAACATATTAAGGTGTCTTGCTTTATCAAAAAGTGAATTACTGTCCAAGCAATTATGAGTAGTGTTCTTTGTAGTTCTTCATAGTCATTGTTTTGGCCCCTTCCTCGAAAGTTATGTCTGTGGGCATAGGGTGTGGGCATGACTATTTGCACATCTAGAGTCAAAATGTGAATTTCTACTTATTTTGTGTGTGCCACTCCTGGGGCTTCAACTGAGAAACTGTTTCTGAGCCTTTTTCACTCAAAGCTAGCCCACACTTGCACTTCTGGCTTTTTGTTAATTGGAAATATGAGTCTCACAAATTTTCCTGTAGGAACTAGCTTTGAACCACAATCCTGAGATGTCAGCCTTCTGAGTAGCTAGGATCATAGGTGTGAGCCACTGGCATCCAGCAAAATTGGTGTTCTTTTACTTTCTCAGTAAGTAAAGCCCAAATAAAATACGGTTGAATGCTGTTTCCTGTTTATGCATAATTTTTCTGCCCATTAAAAGTTAACAAATTCACTGGAATTGATATTTTGTGAAAATCTATTTAATGTAATATTTGAATCTAAAATCCAACTATTTGAAATCCAATTCCAGCACAGTTCCTTAGTCTTTGTAAATTGCTAGTCCCAATATAAGTGAATATATTTAGTCCTCTGATTTACTATCCACCTTTCCTTGTGGAAAATATCTCAAGGAACAACAGAAATAGAAATATGTATAGATAGTCAGAACTTGGATTCTGAAAGACCAATGTAAAACTCTTGCTTATTTGCTTTAGGTACTTACCATCCAGACAAAAGCAGGTGAAAATAAGACAGCTTTATACTTTTATGATTATGTTGTTCATCATATAATCTAAAAATGTGGAACACCCTACCTTCAAATTAGAAAAACAATACTTAATTGTTCACAGACCACAGATAAGGACTTATGAATGAGATGAGGAAGAGAGTGAGGGGATTTTAGAGATATAATTTACCTTTTGACTACCAAGTAAGTCCTTGGACTACTAGGTACTGTTGCATAGAATTTAGGTGTCGTATAATTTTAACTAGAAGGTCTATTTTTCATCTGTTCCTCATTATAGCAAAAATACCTAGGTAGATAATTTTATAAAGAGAAAAGCTATATTTGGCTCATTATTTTGGAGGTCCAAAGTACACAATCTAGTTGGCCACATTGGTGTGACCTTTGGTGAAGACCATAGGTATTGGTACATTATGCAGAGAACAGGTATGTGTGAAGAACAATGACATCACCACATAGGAAGTCAGGGTTAGACTGGGATCCTCTCTTCCTTCCTAGCATTTATTGTCAAAGAGCTAGGGAACTTCCATTAGGTTCCAATGAAAACAACCAAGCCTTCAATCCCTGTGGATCGTTGCGGAATCCTCAAATCAAAGCCAACCCATAGTCTATGAAGACAGTCATAAAGCACAAAAGGAATTGAAAAGGATTCTATCAGTGTTTTCGATATACCTAAAAGTAAGTACATTTAGGTGTGTAGGATTCCTCAGAGATTTAGATATGAGAGTGCAGAAATGAAAGTGAAAGAAAGAGAGGAGAGGTATGCCTGGGTAACTAATGCCTGAAAACCTAGATATTCCAGAGGCCCAGATACAGAGGACTGTGGGTTCAAAGACAGCCTGATCAGAAGAGTCCATGCTCAAAATAAGAAAAAGAAGTAAACAAATAGAAAACAAAAACAGCAAAAAAAGAAGAGCTGGAGTTTTGTTTCAAGTGGTTGGATGGCCAGCTGAGCAGGTATGAGGCCCGAGTTCAAATTCTATTACCAACCTAAGAGATTTGTGTAACTTTATCAGTTGACTGTGCTTGTTTCTACCCAAAGTTTCCAGTTCTGCATAACAGTGAAAATAAGATCCGCATAGGTTGGTGGTAAATTCATTGAAAATGTGCCCTCCAGACAATGAACTATAATTCCTATGAATTCCAGTGAGGTTGGCTTAGGGAATGAATAGGTAGGTCAACTAGTTGTGATTGGTGCAAAGTGAGGGAAAAATGTGTGGGGATGGCGGCTGTACATAATGCTTTTCCCACTCCTGAAAAGCTGAAACATGATTGGCCCAGACTCTTTGTCCTCTTGTGGATTTTGCTGTTTGAGATGACAAGGTAGGAAAGAGTTGCATCACCCCTGAGATGGGAGAAGAAGGCAGCACTGGGCTCGGGTGCCTTCTCAGAATCAGAACATGAACCTGAAATCACAGCCGTGCTGATGCTTTAGCAAGTTAAAAAACAACCCAAGTCTTTACTTTTTTTAAGACAGTTGGGTTATTTTATAGCAAGGACTACACCTAATTTATAGATGAGGAAAACAAGGCTTATAAGAATGATGCAACTGATCTGTGTAATTTTGATCACAGTAATTTTGGGAAACAAACACTAAGACGGATATTTTATCTATTAATTTCGAACCACATCTTTACATAGTACCTTGTTGCATTATATCAAGCTTTATGAAACTGGCAATTTCTAAATTATCATAAAACTTGAACCAGCCGCAGTCTGGAACCAGCAGCCAACCCCTTCTATTACTGTATAAAATGAAGTTTTGGAATGTAGTTCAAAAAGTATGCTCTTAGGAATTGGTTATACACTTGCTAAAACAAGAATCTACAAGGCAAAGGTCCATGATAGGTAATCCAAGTGCTATTCCAACCCCCTCCACATTTCAATCAACGATCTCTTCTTGGAACTGAGGAAGAAAAAAGTAAAAATACAGTAATTTCATATGCATTTAGAGCTGAGCTCTGAATATTGAGTATTCCCTTTCTGCAATTGTCTTTCCATTAAATTATAAAACTGAAGTCCTGGAATGCTTGTTCTTAGTGATGCAGATGGAGATTGCTAAGATAATGAAAGTTTGCATAAATATTTCCTCAGAACATTAGCTCTTGTATGTACATATATATGTACGTATATACGTATGTATGTATGTATGCGTTGTGCTGGTACTATGGCTTGAGCTCAGGGCCTAGATGCTGTCCCTGTGCTTTTGTGCTCAAAGTTAGCCCTTGAGCCATAGCTCTGTTTCTGGCTTTTTTTGTGGCTAATTGGAAAGAAGAGTCTTTCAGACTTTTCTTATCCAAAATGGCTTGGAACCACAATCCTCAGCTCTTAGCCTCCTGAGTTGCTCGGATTACAAGAATGAGCCACTGGCAGCTGGCTACGTAACACTAGCTCTTTTTTTAAAGAACAATTTCCATTTAAATTTGCATCCCTGTGTTTTCCTGGAGTTTTATTTTTAAATTATGTGTATAAAACAGAAGACTGTATTACCCTAGTATCCAAAACAAATGTGTGTGTTGGCCTGTTTTGAAAAAGTCATTCTCTCAATTTACAGTAATATTCTTTCTTCTGTTGGCATATTAAAACATAAGTTTATAAAAATGAACATAATTGAAATCTCCAAGACAACACTAAAATATTACTACTCATGTTCAATTATTTGTTCAACATAAATGTGAAAGTCTCATTTTGTGTTTTTCTTTTCTTCCAACAATACCACATTGTTAGGTGTAACTTCCTGATAATCTGTAAGAGTCGTGGTTCTTAAATTATAATTCTGAAAGGAATAAAATGGTTGTTCAAATTGTGTGTCCATAAAACCTATTATGTATAGGATTCACAAATATTCTATTCCCCCAAAATGGTTTTTTCTTTTCTTTTCTCTTTCTTCCTTTCCCTTCCTTACCCATCTGCTTCCCTTTCTCTCTTTTCTCTCTCTTTCTTCTCTCTCTCTTTTTCTTTCTTTTCCTTTCAGTTTCCTTTTCTTTTCTTTGGAGTCTCACTATGTAGCCTAGACTGGCCTTGAATTTGAGATCCTTCTGAGTTTCAAGATTACAGGCATATATTATCATACTTAGCCCAATAATGCATTTCTTAAAGTATGAAACCAGTCCAGTAATGGGTATTTCAAAAATGCTTTCTAGATGGTTGATAGCAGTGGTTCAAGGATAAAAATGGAGAAATATTGTTTCAGAGAATGAGTTCCATTGATTCAAGGGTTTTGATTCTTATTTAGACACAGGGTAACTGTGTGCTCCTTTCTCTGTTAAGATGATAAAAGTTTCAAAAATAGGCAACTGTTCTACATTAAGGACCCCTTTAACTGAGCAGTTCTGTTGTCTGATGTTTCAAGTGTATGTGTTAATATCAACTATGCTGGATTACTTGGCTCAATTTTCCAGTAACTTCAATATTATCATCACAACCCTAGTTAATAACATGTGAGAATTATTGTAGTTAACATAGGAACTATAATTAGTTACATGGTAAACCTGGCACACAGGTTTATGCAATAGATAATGAAATCAACACAAAACTTTTGCTTGTTAGTTTGTTGTTTTTTCTTTACTGCAGATGGAAGCTGGTATTTTGGGTAATTGCCCCATCACTGAGCTGAAATTCTTTATAGTTCATTATGATCATCAAACATGAAAGATTTTAATATGGAATGGCAAAGCCCTATGGAATTGCTAGTATGGTTTACTACTCTTTGTTTCAAAGTTCATATTCTGGTAAAGTTTTGTTTTTGTTTTTTAAATTATAGTACCTGGGATTCTGAAAAAATTTCTTATGTCAGGGTAATATGGTGTGTACACATGTTTGACTTTCAGGAAGTTAGGTTGCCTTAATCCTATATATTATAAGTCTTCTTCTTCTATAATCTCTTTCAGTTATTTGTCATGGATCCTTCATACCACATTAATGACAGATCTACTATCACTATCTACATAATGCATGCTTCATGAAAAGAAGAGCTTTTTTGTATTCAAATCCATCCGTGTGGTTCAGAGATCTAATTTCATGTGATAGGTAAGCATCTAGCCATTTACTTAGTCTAAAAATAATAATGGCAAAACCAAAAGTGTGCTGTTGAGTACATTGGCCACATATACTGAATGCTCAAAATAGACAAGGAACTAGGTGAAATGTCATACATTTCTCTACTATAACTGTCACAACAAACTCATCAGGTAAGATTTGTAGATGACAAAGAATTTGGTTCAGGGACTTCAAACAACTTAACAGCAAATTCAGAGTACATACAGAAGGCCCAGAATATTGCAAACTTTCCAAGGAGATTGTGTTGACCTCTTTGCTGACAATCACATTCAACAAGATGCAGAATGATATGTTGTAAAGTGTGTGCACCTAATCAGAGAGCCACATTTATTTTTGTGAAAGATGGCAATGGGTAAGTGTTTCTAGGAAATAGTCTAGGTCTTCATAACTGTTTCAGTAAATAAGACAACTAACTGCTTCTTAGAGGTCAAATGAAAACCTGACCTCTACCTTCTGACTTACTAAATCTTCCTTAGGTTTCTCCCTTACCCAGTGTTTTCAATATCCTGAAATTCCTTCCTTTAGATTTCAGCTTTAACATTCCACCAGTATTCAGTGTGTGCTTCCCTCATACTAAGTAGCTGTGAGTATTTTTACCATCTTAACTAACATTTGCACTGCACACACACACACAAACACACACACACACACACACACACAATGTATATACAACTACATTATCTGGCAAAGGTAAAAGGGTTTTGTAGATATAAACATGATCTCATATCACTTGACTCTGAGCTTACATAAGTAAGAAAATAAGTATGTTTCTTGTCCGACTTGCTACCCTTCCCTCATTTTTCTCCTACTTTCCTTCCCCTCAACACTCCCACCAAGTTGTAGAGATCATTTCCAGCATATTATCTTGTGAATGTTGCTGTTGCATTGGTTCCCCCGTGTCCTTTGTCTCACCATTCTGTTGTTCCCTTTCCCCTTCCTAATTCAGATAAACGTATATACAATACCAGAGTACCAAAATCAAATACAGTGACACAGGGGATATGCCATAGTGGGAAGAACATAAAAAAGAAACAAGAAATCACCTAGTACATTAAAAACAACAACAAAAAAACTCTTATGTCCATGTCTTGGAGTTCATTTTGCTTAGTATCATCTTATATGGTCATATGTATAAAGCTATTGAGCTATTCTGCTCACCCGCTAAGATTATCCTAGAAGTGAGCTTTTCAAAAGAAGAAATAAGAAGCCTCTGGGTTCTGGGAAGAACCTGGGGGGACAAGTAGGAGAAGACTGCTGAGAAACCTGCTTTTCAGCTCTACAGTAGCAAAGGAGGAAAGTGTACCTGCATGAGCTTGGAAAGGAGCTCCAAGCTCTGTGAAGAATGCAGTTCTAGATGCCTGGACTTCAGAGTTAATTAAGACACAAAGAAACATTCTGTATCATATACTCCAACTTCTGAGTGATAGAAATTGTATAGAAAATGACACATACATGTTTAAGTCACATGCATCCTGATCATTTTTCACCGCAGCAGAATAGTTACAAAGATCTAGAGAGTTTTATGTTATTAAAAATATAACCATAAGGGTCAATAAAACAGAATGAGGAGACCTCAAGTAGCAGGAAACATACCTGGTAATTGATTCTGAGAAAGTCTTGAAGGTAATTTGAGAGAGAGTGATAAGCTTTTGATAAACAGGGCTGGAAAATTTGAATATCTAATGTGAAAAAATATGAACTTTGAACATTTGCACAAAACTTCTAGAAGATAACATGAAAGAATACTCTTAGTGATATTTACCTAGGGAAAAGTTTCATAAATAAGCCAAAGAAAGAGAAAGGAAGAAAAGAAGGAAGGAGGTAAGGAAGGGTGGGAGCAAGGAAGGGAGGAAGGAAGGGTGGGAGCAAGGAAGGGAGGAGGAAGAAAGGAAGGGAGGAAGGAAGGAAGGAAGGAAAGAAGGAAGGAAGAGAGGGAGGGAGGGAGGGAGGGAGGGAGGGAGGAAGAAAGGAAGGGAGGGAGGGAGGGAGGGAGGGAGGAAGGAAGGGAGGGAGGGAGTGAGGGAGGAAGGGAGGGAGGAAGGGAGGGAGGAGAAAGGAAGGAAAAAAGGAAGTAAGGTAGGAAGGATAAATTTATCTTCAAATCTAAATCTTTAGTTTCTTCAATACATTGTTCAAATATGAGTGAATATGAAAATGAAGGGTATGATATTGTGATATAAATCTGTAACCTTAGCTAGGTGGGAGAAGAAGACAGGATCATTGTGGTTCAAGGACAGTCCAGGTGAACACACAATAATTTATTAATTTTTAAAAGGTAAAGCTGCCAGGTGCCAGTGGCTCACTCCTGTAATCTTAGCTACTCAGGAGGCTGAGATCTGAGGATCGCAGTTCAAAGCCAGCCCGGGGAAAGAAAGTCTGTGAAACTCTCACCTCCAATTAACCACCAGAAAACCAGAAGTGGCTCACACCTGTAATTCTCCTACTCAGAAGTCCGAGTAGGAGAATAATGATTTGAAGCCAGCCCAACAGGAGTGTCCTTGAGGCTCTTAGCTCCTAAACACTAAAAAAGCCAGAACAGGGGTAAAGGAACTTTACAACTTTGGCGGTTGGGGGGGGGGGGGAGGGGAAGGGGGAGATGGGAAGGGATGGGAAGGGGAACAAAGGAGGAAGCAACAATTCTTGATAAGAAATGTACTCATTATCTTGCCCATGTAATTGTAACCCCTATTTTCACACACACACACACACACACACACACACACACACACACACACACACACACACACACACACACACCACAACTAGAACAATATTTTTAAAAGCTACAGTGAAGTACCATCTTACATCCAGTAGAATGCTACCTTTCCATAAGCGAACACTATCCAGTGCTGGGAAGTTTGTGAAACAATGATTGATAGGTGACTGATGGATACATGACCACTTGAAAATAACTCACACGTTCTTAAAAAGTCCAGCCCTCCTGGATCCTGCCATTCCAATTCTAAGAGCTTATTCACAGAAAACGGATATAGCCTCACAGAATTTTATAACAAGATAATAGCACCTTTGAAACAACTGTGGCTCATTACAATTATTGAATGCATACCTCTTGTGTGATGCCTCTGCTTCCCTTTGATCTCTAGCAGAAAAGGAGCAAATAAAAACATATTCTCCAGGTGAGAAATGGTCCCTAGAGAAGGATCCTCCCATTTCTTCTCAGGGCTCTCCTTTATTTCCGGTGGGGTAGAATTTGGCATAATGTAGAACATAGACTCTTTGACTATTTTGAAATAGAGAAATTTGAGGGGATTCAGCCAAAGGCACACACATATTCTGATACGGTTGTCACAGTAAAACAACAACAACAACAACCACAACCAAGTTAATAGCTGTCAGGTGATTTTATTTAATGATTGTTTTTGTTTAATGATTGCTTTTTTCTCTTTCTCATTCTCATAAATTCAGTTTCCTTTTCGTACCTAATTTTTTTGAATACATTCAAATTCAAGAAGGGATGGTAGGAGAAAAACAAAGGAGAGAGCAACGATGCTCGGTAGGAAATGGACTCATTACCTTACTCATGTAAATGTAACCCCCTGTATAGTATGATATATTATATATGATAGTTCCTTTTTAAATTTGATTTTATTGCTAAGGGGTTGCCATTCACCCTAGCAGTTTATGAATGCAGTGCATCTTGATCTTTGTCCTTTCAACATTTTCACCCACCCTCCCAACCCACTGCTTTTCTTTGCTGTCTTAATTTTCGGTTGTGTATTGATTTTTTTTGCAACTTTACAGGCAGTTTATGTGTCCAATGCATCTTGATCTGTGGCACCACTTCAACACCTTCACTCCCCTGCGGCTCACCCCTTCCCTGATTTTTCACAATTCTGTGGTATCTACAATGGATTCTTGCCTGCAGTCTCCTCCCTTTCCCCCTTCCTTCTTCTATCCTTTTCTTCTTGCCCCCAATCTTCCCTCTTGCAAGAACCCATTGTGTTGGGCTTTGATTTAGTCTTTGTAAACAATTATACCATTTGCATTCTCCATAGAGTCTATTACACTTCAGTTAATTCATTTATAATCTGTTGCTTACCACCCAGTGTATTTAATTGAAGAGTTATAAGCACATTCTAGCTACCATAAATGAGGGAAACCACGCAACCTATGTTTCTCTGGGTCTGGCTTATTTTGTTTAATATAATTTTCCCAGGTCTTTACATCTCCTTATGATTGATACAATAGCATTATGTCTTATGTAAGCATAGGATGCCACTGTATAAATATGACACATTTTATTAATTCAGTTGTCCATTGAGGGGCATCAGGGCTGATTACCTATCTTGGCTATGTTGAATAATGCTCTAGTGAAGATGGTTGTGCTGGTAGCTTTAGTGTAGCCTTGTTTGTGTTCTATTGGATAAATGCCCAGGAATGGAATTGCTGGATCATAGGGAAATTTTATGTTAAGTTTGTATTTTTTTGAGACACCCCCATGCTGCTCTCCAAAGTGGTTGAACAAGCTTACATTCCCACCAACAATGTAGTAGCATTTCCACTGGTTCTGTCTGTGCCTAGGAGCTTTAGTACTTCTACTGGGTGCTGAACTTAAGTTTCCCCATAAAAATATCCACACTGATGGAATTCCAAATGCACATCTTATTTTCATAAATGCTTTAGCAAATTTATATATAGCTGGGTGTTTTCTAAAAGGTGTCTAAAAGAATGTGGCTCATTATCATAAATGTTATTGTGTATATAATCTTATTTTTATTGGCTCTCCTATGTTTAATTAAACTTTTCTTTTATTATACCTTCCTTCACCTGGTATACTTAAGCCAACATGCCAATTTCATCCAATTTGTTTATGTTTTTAAAGCTACCACATACATTTGGGTAAGTCAGTCCAATCTTTATGCTTCTCAAATTCAATTAAGTTGAAAGCTTTGTCTATTTTGATAAGAGACAACTGCTGAAAGCTAATGCCTGGCAGAAAAATGTTGCAAGGACAAAATATCATTTAATTGAGAAAGAGAAACATATCTTTATTTAACAGACAATCAACTGAAGGTTCTCAAGCACTACAGCAATTATATAGAAGATATTATTTTAAACCATTTTTAGATTCAGATACTTCTGTATAAGAGTGACCTTACAATTTTATTAAAAAAATTAAAAGACACCTTTTCTGCAAAAGCATGTCAACGTTCAACAATTCTCTAAATGACTTTAACTTTGGAACTTCATATAATAGATTTAATTTGCATACATTCACAGGAATGATAAATTGAAGCATGACTTTTTCTTATTTGTATTCAAAATTAGGATAGCATCCTTAGTACAAAAGTCTTCTGAGAATATATATTTTCAAATGCCTTCTGTTGCTTCCACCAAAAGAGAAAGAGCTGTTTACAAACTACTTAGCTAAAATTTTAAGTCAGTAAATATATATTAAAATGACATCTAGGTCAAGCATTATGAAGCAATTGTAGATAGGATTATGACAATGGTCAGAATGCCTATGGAAGTCACGTCTGAGAAGGTCAACAAGTTCATGGTTACTTATAAGGCTAGGAAGATTACAGAAACAATTTTATAATAGAGTATAGAAATCAACAGATTGTTGCCACATAAAGCAGTATACATACACATATTTCTTTCTCTTTTTTTTCTGTCGGTCATGGGGCTTGAACTCTGGGACATACACGTATTTCTATTAAGGATTAAATTGATACCTGATAGAGAGATATTTCTTGACAAAGGATTGATATAAATAAAATATAGAGACAAGCTTTATGGAGCTGAATATACATGGTGGTTAGGAGAGAACATTGGTGTGGTGTATGTGTGTGCACATGTGTGCATGTGTGGTTTGTGAGTGTGTGTGTGTGTCTGTGTGTATACTTTGGAAAGTTGGGTTGAACTTATTTGTGGTAGGTCAGCCATGAGGATCACAGAGTTGCTTTTGTATGCTGGACCACATTGTTGCATATATTTTATGTCTGAAATTATTTCTTGAAAATCTTTGTTGAATCACTCATCACAACTTAAAGGATAAAAAAAAGTTGCACTCTTTTACAGGAGAGGGTCTAACTGGTAACTGCAAAGACAATAGTAATTGATTCACTGACAGAAGAAGATAGGAGGTCATCAGAAGTAACAAATCCACAAACTTGACAGAACTGCATCTCATCATGTACTCTGATCCTTGCATGGGAGACGTAAGAGGCAAAGGTTTTGCAATTATTTTTTTTTAATAATTTTCCTTCATGTACCCATCTATTTGGTTTAATCTAATGAGTAATTTCAATCATTTCTTCCAATTGTCTATTTTGGGTGAATAAACTCCCATATTCCCAGTGACTTTTTGATGGTTTTGATTAATTTGCCTTTTGCTCAAGTTTTCCTTACATGAACATTGGACTCCTCCTGGTACTTTCTCCAAGTCAAATCATTATCAGGAAGACAATTAACAATGTCTTCTTCTTGTTGCATGTGGATACTAATCCCATGTCTGAATGTATTTCCCTTAGAAGAACCCACCTATGCATATGCGCTCATGATATGTACAAATCCATTTATCACTTTCCTTATAAACCTCCATCACTTGCTGAAAACAGCAATTTTCTATTTATGTAGGTCATATGATACTGACACTTGCCATAGATAATTTTGGCTTTGAAAAGAAAATCATCCCTATCAATGTAATGATAATTCCCTTTGCAGACTGTGGATGTAACTATGCAGATAAGTAATAGGGAAGATTATTATGATTTACTTAACAAATCATCGGGGAAAACCCATTTATGCTTTCCATTCTAAGTCAATTGTTCATCTATTTAGTAATAACTCCTAGGTGGTTAAAGTGATCCAGTTGAGAATAACATATTATTTTAAAAGACCATCTTTCATGCTATTGAATTATTATTTTTGTTCCAGCTCTTAGTTTAGATCTTAAAACTCAGTAAAACTACCTTAGTGCTTTGGGGAATGACCTTTGCCCAGGATATGTTTCATTTGTCCCATCTCTGAAGTGAGGCAAACAGACAAGACAATCTCCAAATCTCCTATCAGTTCTTTTGAAATCCCTTTCATTTATAATTACCATTCTGATTTGATTTTCTTTCTAAATTTTTGAAACTAGAGGGTTGTAAAGGACTATTTCTTTTTTCCTTTCCATTCTTTTTTTTATATATTTTTGTGATCCTTTGGATTTGATCCTTTAATTGGCAGCCATGTCTGTCCTCTAAATTGGCTCTCAAAGGTCAATGAGCCATTGATTATCTAGCTTTCTTGCATTAATTGGTAGTATACGTTTGAAAAAAGCTTTAAACATCAATGTTTGCTTTCTGTCTTAAAAGGATCCAAGAGGAAAAGGGAATATTTAGGATGAAATGGACTTAATGTTCAACATTACAATCCATATATTTAACTGCTTTTGTTTCTCCCTTTTTAAATTTATTTTATTTATTTCCTTTTTTTTTTTTTTGCCAATCCTGGAGCTTGAACTCAGGACCTGAGTGCTCTGTCCTTGAGCTTCCTTTGCTCAAGGCTAGCGTTGTACCACTTGAGTTACAACACCACTTTTGCCTTTTCTGTTTATGTTGTAGTGAGGAATCGAACCCAATGCTTCAAGCATGCTAGGTGAACACTCTACCACAAGTCCACATTCCCTGCCCCCATTTATTATTTCTTCTATAAAAGTTTGTATACTCTGCAGCTTTTACATTTTTTTATTTGAACAAAAGTCAGTTGGTATGATTGAAAAAGAAATCCAAGTTTAATAGACACTTAAGGGACCACTGAAACCAGTAAATGATATACTAAACATGACTTAACGCATCAAATACTCAGAGTAAGTAAGAAGTAAATATTTAAAAACTTAATCTTTAAATATTTAAGCAAAGAGGAAAATGGTCAATTTTGCAATAAAGTTATATAAAATGATGCATAGATGATCTCATAGTTTGTTCTAATTGTCAAACTTTTAGATAAGAGAATATAAATACAGATGAGGACAATTCTGTACAGTATTAACATATCTGCCTTCGTGTTCATAAAAATCTATGTAATAGAATTTATAGGCCTCCTTTTTTGGGTGCAATTGTACTTAGTCGTCCAAAGAGTCAAGATTGATAGGTGGCAGAGCCAGGTTCTGAATGCAGATACAACACTACATCTGATTCGTAAATTTATTTTTCCAAGGCATGTAGCTAAACAGTAAATAAGCTAAGGATGGATGTAACTAATTCAAGGTCATAATTTCAACCTACATTCTTTTTATTACTTGATTGTGCTCTG
The DNA here is from genome assembly GCF_024711535.1 of Dipodomys merriami. NCBI lineage: Eukaryota > Metazoa > Chordata > Mammalia > Rodentia > Heteromyidae > Dipodomys > Dipodomys merriami. The sequence continues at coordinate 6,158,622 of NW_027205715.1, read as the reverse complement.
GTCCACAGCACCTATGCTTTTGTTTTTGCTACCGAAACTGTGTTATTAGATCTGGTATCCCTCGTTAAGATTTAGGGTACCCAACTCATCCTAGGTTTGACTGTTAGTTGTTTGGTTTTATTTTGGCTTTCTTATTCAAAGTCTTTTGTCCTGAGTATTCCCTCATCAGAGACAAACTAAGATAATTTTCATCTATCCCAGATTTAAATTTTCTGTGCCCAGGGAATTTATCCATTGATATAAAACAACACAGTTCATTACCCTATTTGATCCAGTTTGGGGCACCAACTTTCTGATGGACTTAATTTGGATAAATTCTTTATTTTCATGCTCTTTCTTGTACCGGAAGGTAGATGCTGCTACAAATGACAACCCCTGATTTCAGCCATCTGGAGAGGTCCACCACCACGTTTAAAGGTGCTAGTTACCCATTCTCTCAGAAAACATAAATAGTATCACTTTAATAATTTTGAGTGTACTGTTCTGATTTTTCACTTTTTTTCCCCTCCTAATTTATAGTAGGTATTTGCTGGCTTAGAGAATGCCAGATTTAAAGTGTGTAATGGCAAAACATGGGTGAAAGTTGCTTTTCCAGAACATCTGGTGAGACAAGTATTTTCTTACTGTTTATTTTCAGTCCCTTTCTCCAATTCAGTAATATTTCCTTTTTATTTCTCTCTGTAATAAGATGAGCTGGAGAATAATGAGAATGCAAGCTGCTTTTACCTTGAGAAATGCTTCAGGGAAAACAATTCTGACACTGAAGTCGAGAGTGGTGAAGTTTATTAAATAGTTCTGCTCTCGATTAAACTATCAATAGCTGTTTGTGTTTAAAAATGTCTAACCATCACTGAACAAATATAATATATTTTGCTGCATAACTCAGTAAAACCAACTTCATTAGAACAATTCCCCTAAGTTTGCACTAAGCAAATAATTTTGATTAAGTTCTTAAGAGAAAAAAATGTATTCTTGCCAGGTACTGGTGGCTTATGCCTGTGATATTTGCTGCTCAGGAAGCTGAGATCTGAGCACAAAGGTTGGAAGCCAGCCCGAGAATGAAAGTCTGAGACCCTTATCTCCAATTGATCACCAAAAAGCCAGATGTAGCTCTGTAGTTAAGTCAAGTGGTAGAACAAAATTCTTGAGCCTAAAAGCATAGAGACAATGAATATACACTGAGTTCAAGCCCCAAGATTCATGTATGTGTGTGTGTGTGTGTGTGTGTGTGTGTGTGTGTGGGAGAGAGAGAGAGAGAGAGAGAGAGAGAGAGAGAGAGAGAGAGAGAGAGAGAGAGAGAGAGAGAGAGAGAGAGAGAATTTAACGTACACATTTTATTTATATTATACGTAAATCAAGATTGAAAATGGGATATGGAGGTAGATACAGAAATAAAAACTCCAATCCATAGTTCAAATAACTTTCCCATTGATAAAATGACATATGTTTGCTTGAAGAAAAAGTGCTGAGATTCTTTTAGAATTGAGCAAATAATTAGACATTGTGCTAAGGAAAGGCAGTGGCTTAAAAAGTTCACACACTCCTATACATTATGAAAATGTTTGTAAGATAATTTCATTGTTTGTAAGATGCTTCATTGTTACAAAAAGTAGAATCAATAATTAAAAGGATTATGTCTTAAATTCACTTTCAACACTTACTTGCTTGTAATCTTAACTAATTTCTTCTACTACCTTGACTTAAAGATGAGGATCTTAAACATTTTTCAGTTTTTCATTAATTAATTTGTAGTTCTTTCATGGTTATAAGAAACTGTGTTCAACACCAAGAAAGAAAACTTGGATTTGGTAGATATTTAGCTATTCCATCTTATTTTGTACATAATTGATAGCATCATATTTTAAGGCTTACCAATTCTAATTTCAATTTTTATATTCTAACCTATGTAAACAAATTTTCTAAAGATCTTTTATTGTACTTTAATGTAATGTGCTCTTTTTTGGGGGGTCCGGTCGTGGGGCCTGAACTCTGGGCCTGGGCACTGTCCCTTAGCACTTCAGCTCAAGGCTAGCGCTCTACCACTTGAGCCACAGCGCCACTTCCGTTTTTTTTTCTTTTTGCTTATATAGTGCTGAGGAATTAAACCCAGGGCCTCATGCATGCAAGGCAAGCGCTCTAGCACTGAGCCACCTTCCAGCCTGTAATGTGCTTTTTTTTGGCAATGGTTTTTTTTTACCATTATAGCATTTATTTCAGGAATAAGGTTCATTTGTATCCATTGATCCCAGGCATTAAGATGAGAGAGAGAGAATAGATTTCTTTGGAACATCAGCAGTAATATGTAGGTCAGACAACCAAGATTCCTCTCTTGGTTTTCACTCTGAGGCTACACACTGCCATCAGTTCTGGAAACATACAGAACTAAGCAATGGATGTGGACCCTCGCCTAACAATCCACTGAAGCATTACATAGTCATTGGGAATAAAACAGCAGCTGTTTGATTACAAACAGCGCCATTTGGTAGATTTCTATGAACATTAAACAAAGAATAACCAATTTGATTTCTTCATATTTCTAAGCAGGTTTGAATTTCTGCCTTCAGTTGCATTTGAGGCCAGTAAAATAGCATTGAGGATATCTTTTGATAAAAGGTACAATGAAATTTCATGTATCCTTCTCTGGGGAAGGGAGGGGATGAATCTTCCTGGTAATTTGTGTGCCAGCACACATTCCTTCATTCAAGGGGAAAAACACTTTATTTAGCAACTTTGCATAAAACACTGTAAGGAGAGCAGTAAATGTACAGGATGCCTCACCTCCGGAAACTTAAAGTCAAGCCATGCTAGTGTCAATTGAAGTACATGAGTATCTTCAAGAGCACCTGATTTGTCCAAGACTACTCAGTTATTACAAGGTCATTCTTGTGTCTTAAACTCTAGGATCCCAACTTCCAAATTAAGGCTTTTTTCTACAGTCCCAGGTGATCTCACATAATCATTTTCATATAACAGTTTAGAAATAAAATGACCTACAATAGTGAATCTTTGGGAAGCGTAGAAAATGGATATGAATGCTGATGTGTTTGTAAAGAAAATCACACTATCAAGATTTACTCATGTGTATCCAGCAAAGACCACACTGGAATGGAAGCCAAGTGACAGCTGGTATGTAATTTTTAGAATCATTGTCAAATCTAAATTTCTTCTAAATCAGAATATAAAATTAAATTACAATTAGAACCAGATATCCCCTCACAGGAGCTGTTACATTTAACTCCTACTGGAAGAAGGCAGGGAAAATAAGGTTTTAAATTATAACTAGATGGGTCTGATTAAACATTTTTGTTATCATTGATATTTTTCAAATCTGGTGGCCATGGCCTGGCTTCCTCAAAAGTATTCCTTTGTTTGTAGTCTTTTTCTTTTTTTTTTTGCACAATGGTTATTTTCTTCCATTCGTGGGGTCTAAATGAAGATAAAGTAACTCTCATGTATAGTAACTATTGCTTTCAATCTCCTATGTATGGTATGAAAATACTGTTCAATATTAAGCTTGGCATTTAAAGTACTTAAGATTGACTGAAAGTGCTCAGAAAGGATAAAAGCTCAGTGAACTAATTCAGAGTGGGGGGAAATCATATTTATCTGAGCCAATTTCTGTAGCTTGACATTTTATTATTTACTTCTAAGCTGCTAAAATAGCTTAAGAAACCTTCTCCTACTGGTCTGTCTGATTTTTTTTCTTGTATTCTGCCTAATCCTGCCTGAAATTTGTGCAATTAATATCGATGCAGGCATCAAATATACTGACAGTGATCACCCAGGAATTATTCCTGATTAGGGAGAGTTTTATACTTAACTTGTCTGTTAGCTTCGAGATAACTGTGCCAGAGAGATACTGGAAACCAAAGATACTAGTGAATTTCTTGAATGTAATCAAATTTATACAGGAGATGGCTCTCCCTCCACAGGACACCTTCCAATTCAGATTTTCTTTCTTTCTTTCTTTCTTTCTTTCTTTCTTTCTTTCTTTCTTTCTTTCTTTCTTTCTTTCTTTCTTTCTTTCTTTCTTTCTTTCTTTCTTTCCCCAAATTTACAGGTTCTTACCTCAAACGGCTTTAAAAGCAAAATTCAGAAAGTGTTTACTCTTCAGATTAGAGTTAGAAAAATGGAATTAAGAGCTTTGGGCTGGAAATACTTGAATAACTTTCCAAGTCCTCATAGAATTCTCACATAGTAGAGCCTACAAGAGATATTCCAAGGAGAAACTTGATCCAGTTGGAAGGGGTAAGTAAAATTTCACCCAGAATTATTTCATCCTCCAATAGGTTTATCCCAAATTAATTTAGTAGCTTCTACTACCCTTTACGTACTGAACCACATTCTGTCTGATGTTCATTTTTATAGGCTCATTGGAAAAACATATTTTAAGCATGCACAAAGAATAATATTTGTATCTAAATTCATTTTGGAATTCTTTACTTTCTGGTTTATTTTATGTAGGTTATCAGTAGCAGATATATTCCTCCAAATATGTATTCCCATTCTGAAATATATATATATAATACTCTATATTATAAATTAGATACACTGAGTGCTGGTGGCTCACACTTGTAATCCTCCTAGCTATTCATGAGGCTGAGATCTGATGATCACAGTTCAAAGCCAGCCCAGGCAGGAAAGTCTATGAGACTCATCTCCAATTAACTACCATAAAACCAGAGATAGTACTGTGGCTCAAGTGGTAGAGCACTGGCCTTGAGCTGACGAGCTCAGGGACAGCACCCATGCCCAGAGTTCAAGGCACATGACTAACAAAAAAAAGATACGTTAATAAGAAGAATTTATTTTTAACATTATCTTTTGCAATATGTAGATAATAATAGTCATTTATTAATCCCATCTTTTCTTCTATTTTTTAAATTATTGGTACTTAACCTCATTTATCCTTGAGAAATACATCTATGGAAAGAGGCTACTCTATACATTGAAAGTTGCCATGAACATTGCAGGAGGCAGGATTATGAGAATAACATGCTTAGTACAGTGTCTGACATGTTGAAAATTCTCATTGAAGGTTAGATGATAGTACTTTTAATAGTGGTAGGAATTATATTTTGATTTTAGGGCCAATATTGCTTCTACCAATGATTTTCATCTATATTTCTTCTATATTTCTTCTTTTTTCTTAAGTTCCAAAAAGAGAATGTCACAAAAAGTTGGACTGCAAATTTGATCCATTTTCACCTGCTCTCAACATTGTCTCATTCTATAGCTATTCCATCCTTCCTGCCTCACAGAGTCTCTCTCTCTCTTCTCATCCCTCTTTTCTACCTTCTCTCATTCCTTCCCTCCCTCACTCTCTTTCTCTCTCTCAATGGCATTGACACCAAACCTAAATTAAGAGTGCTTCTTCTTTTGCTAAAAACACCAGTAAAGCAACAACAGTATCTTATATTTCAGGCTTTATTTTTTCCAGTAATTCTCCTAAATGTCTCCATCAGCTAATTTAGTTTCTATTCATACAATCTGATGCACAAAGCGTTATCAATATCTTTATTTTAATAAATGGGAAAATTGCCCATAGTTTAACAATCAGCAAGTAATGGACCAGTATTTGAACCAGACCATCTGACCTGAGATGCCAGGACCCTTAAGCACTGTAAGAGAATGAGCAGAGATGTCTCAACATCCAGGATTCTTCTACCTTTATATGACTGATCACCAACTGCTGCGACAACGCAGTATTGACTTGTTACTAATTGTCCTTGAAATTGACTTGTACTAATGCCATTCTAAACTATTCAGGGTGTTTATTCCCTTGAAATTTATCTTACAGCTAAGAGGTTATGAAAGTTATGGATAGTAGAAGACTGGTATTCATAAAAGTATCAAATGCCCTTCAAAGAGTCTCAAAAGTCCCCCAATCTAATGTGTTTGGTCATGGGCAAATACTCTAACAAATTTCCTAAGATAAGCTTAAAAGTTCAGCATGGTTTGTGCAAATTACGAGCATTTAGTGGTTTGTTGTTGTTATGTGTAAGTCTTAAATCCTTACAGAGGAATTGCTTTAATTTCATTTACAAAGCAATTGTTTTAATTTCATTTATCATTATACTTAAGTAGTTTTTATGAGTATTTTACTCAGTACACTCCTTCCATAATTCTCCTTATCTCTCCTAGTCTCACCGATCTCTTTAAATTGACTGGTCTTGTTTCCACATATGTACATCATATACTATGACTGTTTTCACCCACCATTCTTCTCTCTATTTGTTCCCCCTACTCTGAAATGGCCTAGCTTCCTGGAATTTATTTTGTTATATTGTTAAGTTCATGCATAGGAGTTATACCATTAGACTCCTCCCCTGAGTATGCCAGACCTTCTGCCCTATGTATATCATACTTTGGTTAATTTGTTTGTGTACATCCATATATATTTTCATATATATTTTAAATTTAGATCTCATGGGAGATCTCATATGGGAGAAACATATCACCTTTTGTTGAGTTAGAGGAATGTATCCAGAGACTACAGAAAATGATACACCTTCATATCATGTCCCATGTCATTGACATGGATGAAAATCACACCTTGAGTCATTTTCTCCAACTCTGCCTTCATATCACCTCAGAGAAGGCAAGCAAGCAAAACCAAGAAAAATCACCCATTTTCATACCTGACCTAATCTATTCCTCTCATCTTGCCACTGACATCTCAGGTCTGAAAGAGGGGGGATATAGGATACTCAATGCTCTAGGCATATATATAATGTGTATGTGCACGCGCGCGTGTGTATGTGTGTGTGTGTGTGTGTGTGTTGTTAAGCGTGTAGTACCAGCTGTAGGAGCTGGAGTGGAAGTGAGGAAGGGATTTACTTTTATTTTTATTGTCAACATTATATTTTTAAGAGTCAACTGACTTAAGTAGGAATAGATTGAACTTGTTCCTTATTCCTGTTGAGTTGATTGCTGTCATTACTAATGAAGGCAGACACTATTCCCATTTAAGATGCCCTAGAAACCATCTTTTCCAAGCTGAGTTTACAACTGGTCTTGCGATGTGTTATTTATTATGTGTATGTAACCCAAGGGTACAAACCCTAGAGTCTTGTTTGTCCATGAACATCTTGAAGTCATTTCTGTTTATAACTCGAGTGTCATTTTTTAGGTGGGATCATTTGAGACAAAAGTTACTTAATTTATTTTCATGTTTATGCACTTAAGGATGGGAATGGAATGATAATTTATGAGTTTATTTTTAAAGGTGAGAAACTCTCATTAACTCATCTTTTGAGTTAAATGTTTTCTGGAAGTCAAGTTGTTATCAAAATGCTTTAATCGCCTTCAGGGTCGGAAGCATTTATTTCTTCCACTTCCTCCAGTTGATCTTGCAAATTACTGACAGTACTTAAGAGGTTTTTAATGCTGAAAGTGTATTCTAGTATTTCTGTTGAAATAGCAATTCCAAAGTATTCTAAGTTGTGTACTCTAAATTAAGACTCCTACTTACTTTTCTCCTTACATGGTAGAATATTGTGAAATGCCAAGAATTTGACCCAAACTCTACACTTCCTCATCCCAAAAAGATCATATAAAACATTATCTGAAGTGTGTGACATTCCTCTCTTTTGACCTAGTAAATAGCTAGTGTTAATATTACGTAGAAAATTGTCCATCAGAAATGTTTGGGCAAACAAAGCATGGCTGAGTTCCTGTGCTTCCCCTCCCACTTTATGTAACATTCCTAGATACCTTCAGAATCAAATCAACACATGACCCCGCAAATCTGTGAAAACTACCTAGTTTTTGCCAGATGTATTATTTACTAATGTTCAGTGATACCCTTAAAGCTCCAGCAACAATCAATTAGATCAATAATATGAATGTTAAGCAATCTCTTAATATGTGCTTATATATGAATCACTACTCATCGAGATACTTTTAGTGTCTTTTACATCAATAATCTCCCTTCTCCCAAGCCTAAAATATGTTAGAGCAATTCATATATTTAAACATCTACAGCTATTTTCTCTCTAAAATCAATTGTAATGCCATCACAGATTCTGTTTCACTCAACTTAGAGGCCCTTTCTATTTTTTCTCTAAAACACTTATTTCTAATAGAATTTTCTCAGCATCTGTTGTTGATAATAGATGTTTCCTGAGGTTGGCAAAAATCTAACTGGATTCCCATTAGCCTGAGTGGTCAAAGTTTATTCCTGAAAGAAGTCTATTCTATTTGTTACAGTAAGCTAGATTAAGAGTGCCAAGAATTTATTCACCAGCCACTTGATTATGGAGGTTTTGGTATGCAATGAGGACTGTTAAAACGTTAATGCATTCGATTATACAGTCTTTTCAGAAGATTTAAATAGATACTTTGGAGATGTACTCTTTGGTTTTCTAGCTTCCAAATGTCATTGGTTTGCTATTGGAAATTAATTTAAATTGAAAATGAATGAAACCTAATTCTATAATGTTGCCAGACCCCCAAGCCAAGGGATTTGAGTGAATTAAGTTCCGACTAACTAAAAAGAATATCACTGTTTAAACATGAGATATTCCATCTGGACACCAAGTTGAATGGGTTGAGCATCTATAATGAGAACTGAATGTTGCTGGGTATAACAAGTGCTGTATAAAATACACAGGTGTCTTTTTTTTTTTTTGATCCTCAAAAGTGAGTGCAGCTGTTCTAAGGGTGATGTGGAACAATTCTCTTGGGTGCAGAAGAATAAGAGTATTAGTCAAAAGAGTGTTGGCGAACTCTTAGCATTCTTTTGGTTCCATTTCTCCCACCCTGTTGGCCAGGTACAACTGAGTGGACAATTAGCATATTCCCTAATTCCTTTCTTCAACTGTTTGCATTCTTCTCCTTGAAAGATTTTCCTTACTGCTGCTGGAACATGAGTTGTCTGTAAATTGAATGGTCTGCAAGTGTTGGGTGAACTGATGCTTTCAAAACAAAGGTGGAACAGTGAGAGAGGTCAGGATTGTCATATGAATGACCAACAATTCTTCTGAGGTGCATTTGCACAGTATACAAGATATTAGTTGACAAGATTAAACTGTTATCCATCGAATTATTCATGCTCATTAAGCTAAGACTGTTATTGAGTTTCTTCTCTTCCTGGTCTCATTTTCTAATTTCTTCAAAATGCTTTCTGGGATGATCCAATGAATGGATGACTTAACACACAAATCGGTCCGCAAAGAAGCAAACTGGAAACACAAACAAGAAAAAAAAATCAGAAAGATCTTCAAGGTGAGTTATGCAATGATTCTAAAGGAAGGAATGAGAGGGATAAAAATCTGGGTAGACATAAATGAGTCAACACTTCTGCAAAATAGATTGAAGCTTGGGAAACCAGCGGAGCTGAGGTACATAAAAGTCTATAGGAAGCATCTCCATAAAAGACATCAACCCTGTTCTCCTTAGGAAGGAGGGAAGTCAGTAAGGCCACTTGAGTCTGATAGGTATTCTCCAATTGCCAGGAGTGAACCACATAAAAAGCCACTGTAGGCTCTAGTGCAGGCCATTTGAAAAGAATATTTATTAAAAATACTTTGGGACATTCAAACTCTTCATAATAGCAAAGCAAGCTGAGTTTCAAGCCTATCACTGTCTAAGTTACTCTATGCCATATCCTTGAGGGACCTCAACATAAAGGTTGGAAAGTAGACAGTCTTGCTTAATTCTGGTTGAGACAGAAAAGGTCCATTTTTTTTATTTTGAAAATTAAACCTGGAATTGACATGGTATCATTCCTGTAGAATTTGATTTAATTGGAATCCTGTCTAGCATCAATGGGTTGAGCAGATTCTTAGGTTAAAGTTAAATCAAGGATTAAAAAAAACTTTATTTCTATTATCATTAAGAAGTTGTTCAAAGGGCTGTCATTGGATAATGGCTTAATATCCAGAATATACAAAGAGCTCAAGGAACAAAAACTGCAAAGAATCAATAACACAATTAAGAAATAGGTAAAGGAACTAAATAAAAATTTCTCAGAAGATAATGGAACAATGGTAGACACCTGAACAAATACTCAACATCTCTAGCCATCAAGGAAATGGAAATTAAAACAACACTGAAATCCCATCTCAAACCAAGAAGAATGGCTATCATCAAAAATATCAACAAGAATGTCCCTCCCCCACAGTGTAACCCCCGCTCTCACTATATTTGATGTCAGTATATCATGTGGAGGAGATGGGGACAAACAAATCGTTTAAGGATTCAGGTGGACCTGTTGCAACAATGAGAAGTACAAAATGTCATGTCAAAACCAGCTTTACAATTTCGGTGTGGGGGGGGAGGGGGGTATAATTGGTTGGGGGGAGGGGGGTAAAATTGGGTGGGGGGAGGGGGGAGGCAGGGAAGGGAAGTGAAGGGTAAACAAAGGAGGAGGCTGCAATGCTTGGTAAGAAATGTATGCATTATTCTGCCCATGTAATTGTAGCCCCTCTGTATAGTATGTTCTCAAATAAAATAAAATACAATTTAAAAAAAAATAAAAAAAAAATAAATTAAAAAAAAAAATAAAAATAAATAAATTAATTAATATACTGAAAAAAAAAAAAAAATATCAACAAGAACAGATGCTGGCCCAGATGTGGGGTAAAAGGAACACTAAAAACAAAATTGTCGGTAGGGATGTGAACTTGTGCAAGGACTGTGGAAAGCAGTTAGGAAAACTCAACATTGAGTTACTCTGTAACCAAGCAATAGCATTCTTGAGCATTTGTGCCAAAGATCGCAAGTCAGGATGGAAATGTGGTGGCTTATAATGCAGAATTGTATTCATTCACAATTCTCAGGACAAAAGTCCAAAATTAAGTCAAGCCACACTCCCTTCAATGGCCCTGGGAAGAATCCTTCCTTGTATGTTCCAGCATTTGGTAGCTGCAATTATTCTAAGACTTCCATGTTTCTTTCTGTCTATATTAAATACTTTATTTTCTGTTATTTCTCTTAAAAAATACTTATTGGACTTAGGATCCCCATAGATATTTCAGGAGGACTCTTTCAACTCCAGATTTTTCACTTAATTGCATCTATAAGCTTATATTTTCCCAAATTAGGTGATAATTAATTTTGTAGCATATAAGCTAAAATTCAGGTCTTCTAGGGATTAGAACATGGGTACATCATATTTTTATATATTGACATATCATAATGAACTCCCCTTGCAAATTGATTGATGATAAAAATAGCAAGCTTTATAAAGTAAGAATTAAAAAGAAACGCTTTCCATGCAGAACTACTCTCAGTGGGTCAGAAAATAAAATGTTTAGTTTTGACTCATGCATTGTGAAAATGTCTACAAGCCAACAAAGTATCCCTCAAGTTACAAGAATGAATATGTATGTGTGTCCTTGTACTTGTGTGTGTGAATATGATATCCAAAGCATATAAGACACAACCATTTTTCTGCACTGCATGAGGATTCACTTCAACTTTCTACCAAATGTTGGTGTTTATAGCTTCTTGGCAGCAAAGATCTGGTTAGATATTTTATTAACAATCAAAAAGTCTCTGTCGGTCCAATGAAAACATTTTTCCAATAGATTTCTACTCCATTTCCACTTGCATTTAAAATGGAGAAAATAAAACACCTTCTCACTCTTAGAATATGCTGAAGAAAATAAACAAGTCTCATGCTGACCTTTGTGTTTTTCATTACAAACGTATAAAAGTTATTTTGTCATGTTCACATGTTATGAAAAATATATTTCTATGTTTACTAAAATAACTTCATAGCTTTCAAAGGCTTCTACAGTCTAAAACATCTTTATGGAAGGTGGCATAGTGGTATTATTTTTTGTAACCCAAAGAAGAAAAAAATAGTCTTGTGTTGGCTTTATATCAGAAATTGATTTCTAGTCAAAGTTGTGGGTGAAATACTGTGGTAATTGCACAATTAGTACAACAATGAAAATAAACACTTGATCTGAAACAACATACAAAGTATTCAAAAGGTCAACTACACTCCATATAGCCTCTCCCTTTGAAAAACAAATAATATTCTGTATCTTCAGATATTAAAATTGTCTGATATAAACATAAAATTCTTTTAAAAGTTGATGGATATTTGAGTTCATTATGATTTCACTTTATTTGAGGACAATTTATTTTCCAGTGAGCAACACTTGCATACATGATTGTATTAATTTTGATAAGCCAATCAGTACTTAAATGGTGTTCCTAAATGTTTTATAGTTGGGGGCTTTCAATTTCTAAATCTTTTGATGTTACAATTATCACTAAAACTACCAAAATCTCTTACAATATGAAAAGTGACCATGGATATTAAAAATGCGATTTGGGAAATGGAAAGCATAGAAAAATAAAAAGAGAGAAAGAACAATATTAAACTGCTTTGTTTTCATTTTTTAAAAAGATATCCTAATTAGCAATGATTATAAAATAAATGAGTAGCATTCATGTGAGTAGAAGGAAGGCGGCTTTTTATTTTCCATTCAGCATTGAAAATTACAGAAGAAACCAAGTCAAGCCCACACCTGATCTTAGACTTCTCTTCCTTGGGAGGAACAAGAGAGCTTGAAGATCATATAATGTAAGGCTCTACTGACCCAGACAAGCATTTCCCATGTCTCCGTTCAAGCACACTAGACATGGACAGAGAGATGGAGAATGCGATTTAGTGTGCTATTGTTCACACCTGCTTTATCCCTATCACATTTCTACCAGTAGAGAGTCAACAGGTTTAAGATAAGAATATATGGATTGGTCAGTCTTTTTTTCTGTTTTCTAAAACATCCTTTCATCTTTAAAATGTGTGTGTCTTTCCTAAAACCCACTGAAGTCTTGGCAGAGAACATGATGCTGAATTTAGTCTTCAAAGAGAAAATAGATAGGGGATCCCAGCAGCTGTGAGCAAACCTGCTGGTTCTTCGGAGACAAATGAGACTCCATTTGGATAATTTCAAATTGTGTTGATAATGGTGTGAGAAATGCTGCTTGACATTCAGGATATTAGAAAAAAATATCACAGCTTTCCTTCCTCTTTCAATCTCCCATTGATTTATTCATAGTTTGTCTATGAAACCATTGTTGAATATATTATATGTTTCCCCTAAATCTGTAGTTTATCGTTTTTGGCCAACATTGATATGGAAAGTGAGTTGTATACTAAGTGGTGAATATTTTATTTTGACTTGAAATTTTTAGAATTATAGAACTCACTAGAAACATGGTTGCATTTGTTTGATAAATATGATGACCTGAATCTTGAACGAAAAGGTAGCTAGTTACAGAGCTAATAGCAACAGATGTATGTATCTACATTTAGGAAACTTTTTAGCTGTCATATGATATCTAATCATTGATCAACTGAAAAAAGTCAAAGTTAAAATCTGTGTGAAATATTGTTTAATTTCTTGGTAGCATTTCACATAAAAATGTATTTAAATTCTATTCTTTACCAAATAAATAGGAAATAGAAAAGTCAATAAGAGGGCTTAGGAACAAATTTCTTCTCTTTGCTTTACCTTAGTTTCCTTAAATAGCTAATGTTGGAGTTGCTACCAAGAAAGGGATATTTCAAGAGGCAAAAAAATCAATATTAAGATGAAAGCAGAGATAACTAGTAGAAAATAAAATACACTGTTGAGAAAAATTTCTGACATGTGGGTACAGTTTTAAATTTAGAAATAAAGAAGCAATCACAAAGCAACATATCAACAAAAAGCTATAAAAAGTCTGCTTCAAAAAGGCTGCCAAAAGTACTTCCAGCAAATGTGACAAACTGACAAAGTCTTTATTAATAGAGAAAAGTTATACAAATCAATACGAAAATATCAAGAATTCAAGAAATAAAATAGAAACAGACATGAACAGAGCTTTTGCCAAGAGGGCAAACTAAGCAATTATCAAGTATTTGAGTGTGTGTGTGTGTGTGTGTGTGTATGTGTGTGTGTGTGCATGTGTGTGTGTTCATGAGCGTGCTAGTCCAGGGGCTTGAAGTCAGGAAACTGTCCTGTGCTTTTTTCCTAAATGAAAGCATTATATCTATTTTGAGCCACAACTCCCTTTCTGGTAGTTAATTCCAGGTAAGAATCCTACAGGTCTCTTATCTACTTGGAAAAAGATTTCTAGCTTAATTCTAATCAAATAAATTAAGATATATTAGTAAGTCAAAAATTTTCCTTACATATAAATGGTAAATCTCACATATATGAAAACTTTAATATTTATATATTTATATGTGGTAAATCTCATATATGCACAACTTTAATATTCATGTATTTATAATATATGGGGTTTTTGTTGTTGGTGGTGGTGGTCGTGGGGCCTGAACTCTGGGCCTGAGTGCTGTCCCTCAGCTCTTCATCTCAAGGCTAGTGCTCTACCACTTGAGCCACAGAGCCACTTCCAGTTTTCTGGTGATTCATTGGAGATAAGAGTCTCATAGACTTTCCTGCCTTGAATGGCATTGAACCACAATCCTCAGATATCAGCCTCCTGAGTAGCTAGGATTACAGTTGCGAGCCACCAGTGCCCAGCATTTATGGTAATTTGCATTTCTGTGTGTACAAAGCTATGTATGTAACCAATAACTAGTGCTGTAAATATAAGAGAAAACCACATCCATTTCTTGAAGTGCTATTGCTCATGATATTATTTCAGAAAATTAAACATAAATGCAAAGTTCAATGCCTTGACACAGTTTGCATAGTATCAGTAATATTGAAAATTTGTTAAGAATTATTTGTTAAACTGTAGAGGAATAGTTCAAGTAAAACAATTGCAATGTGTTTCTGCCAAGATCATATTATGAGTAACATATACTATGAAAATATGTTGTATGTGAACTGGATGCTACAAAATTTGAGAACATTGTTGTTGCTGTCATGTTTTATCTCTGGTTTAAGAGAATCCTGTCTCTGTCTCCCCCCTCCCCTCCCTCTATTGTTTAGGTACATAATCTTGGAAACTTCCTTGAACTCAGCATCTTCCAGAAACTATATCCAAGTGTAAGAACATTTTTTTTCCATTCTAATATCAAATTGTGGCCAAAATCAAACTCCACCTTTTCATACTACCAGTCCATGTTGTTCACTTGCTTGAGTAGTGTTCCATTCATAGTGAATCAATTCTCAATGGAATAAATCCTTCTATTCCTTCTTTCTGATCTTTCAGTCCTCACTTTTCTAGAATGCAGATCTCTATATGTTTATATCTCTACCATAGATATAGATGACCAGACACCATGTTCAGAGCCTTGACCCTGAGAAGATTTCAGTACACCCAAGTGTAAGGTCTGCTCCTGGATGGCAAGCAGACTCCACCCTCCTCGCAGCAAAGTCTCCACCCAGTACCTAGGCAACTTGGACACCTGGAAGAGGTCACATCTGCATCCGCTGAGGTCACATCTGAATTTGATGTGGCCACACCCTTCTCCACCTGTACCCAGGCCCAGATCCCTCTCTCTTCTCTTTTCTAGCTCTCTGCTCTTTTCTAGCTCTTTCTCAGCTCTTTCCTCCTCTTCTTTCCTTCTCTTCTCTTTCCCAGCTCCCTTCTCTTTTCTAGCTCTCTCTTCTCTTTTCTAGCTCTTTTCTCTCTCTTTCCCAGCTCTCTCCCTTTCGCCACTGTGTGGAGGACCAAGATGGCCTGGTGCCAGCTGGAACGATGAATAAACCTACCCCTTACCTGAATACCACGTGTATGCTGCTGTTCTTACTCGGCTACCTCTTTTTAAAAACCTAACACCAAGTAGTTGACAGGCTTTGCTGAGTGAGACTGTAGTATAGTGTAGTTGCCTACACCTGTCAATAAGGCTTAGCCTTTCCCCTCCTCCATCAGCTTCCATAAGTTCTAGTCCAGTGGTTTAGGCTGAAGGAAAGGAGCTCATATAGCAGTGATCCATGACCTAGGGTTCTAAGCCAGTAACATAGAGTTTGCTTTTCTTTATTGGCCTGGCCCTGAGCTTATCTTTTGGATGAATTACTTCCAATTTAGGAAAAGACTTCTTTGAAGTCCCAAATGTTAAAATTCACTGGAACAGATCCCACAGATGGACTGTGAGAAGACAATCCTTCATGAGTATCAAGAAAAGCCACAATTGGTGTCAATAATCTCTCTGGTTCTTTAGGGAGGCTGTTCAAATGACATTTGGAATTAGCCAGGAGACACCCTTCTGCACTGCCCAAGATATTCAAGATGTTGCAACATCAGGGCGGATACAAGGCTTCCCTCCTGAGGTCTTCACCTGGCTACTTTTGATCTTTATAGTTAGTGGAGCAGGTAGAACTGGCAGCAGTGGTAAAAGTGAAAGGTGAGAACAGGCATCACTGGCAGTGGGAACGACAGTGACAGGACTAATGGGAAGAGAGATGGAGACTTCGGAGAGTTTGGGGTCAGAAATGAAGAGAAGCAGTAATGGCAGAGACAATGAGGGTTGCTGAAAGAAAGGAAGGGGGCAGAAGAGCCAGGATAAAGGACTAGAAGCTCTCAGGAGACAGACAAGAGGAAAATCTGTGACTGTTGATGGAAGAGTTCCTGCCAACTGTCAAGCCTTAAGAACCAAGGAAAGAGATCCCAGGGTAGAGAACTTTCACATGAACTTGGTCAAGGGCGGGGAGCCTTGACATGCTAGACCTGAGCTGTAATGTGTGTTGCTGTAGGTCTCAGTGTCTTCACTAGAACCGTAACACTTCACTGGAGGGTGCTGCCTGAGTTGCTTGCTGCTCTCCTCTGCCACTGTTCACGAACTGCTGGAAGCCAAGAATTGCAATGGCTGACAAGTGATTGGACAACTGGTGATCAACGTCTGGAACCTCTAACCTGAATACCTGGAGCCCTAGGTCTCTGGCTTCCAAGCAATAAGTGTTTCAGAGCTTGAAGTTGTAAACCAGTTGAAAACCAGGTCTTGGGCACTCAAGGGCCTAGGACACTAGAAGAACTTCACCTTACCTACTCATGGTTACATCTGTGTACACCAAAAGGACTCCAGCCAGTTGATTGTTATTAGAGACACAGTGAAAGAGGAAGGTTTGTACTTAGGGCAATTAATAATATGTAAACAAAATGGAACAATGATGATCATATAAGATTAGATGCCCATGGTTAAAATGGTAAATCTTAGGACACATCTATTTGAGCCTGATAAAAATAAAATCTTGTGGCTAGCAAGGTGGTTCAGTGGAAAAGTGCTTTCCTTGCATGCATGAGGCCCTGCGTTTAATTCCTCAGCACCACATAAATAGAAAAAGCCAGAAGTGGTGCTGTGACTCTAATGGTAGAGCACTAGCCTTGAGCTGAAGAGCTGAATGACAGCTTCTAGGCCCAGAGTTCAAGCCCCACAACCAACAAAGTCTCCATCTTATTCCTCAGGAACAGACTTAGAGTATGATATATCTTCAGGAAATTTCTTAGAGATTTATTGGGAAAAATCACAGAACTGAATAGAGGGAGAAGCCAAACTCATTCAGAGAAAGACTCAGACAGTCATTCAAAGGGCATTAGTGCTAGGATAATCCTTTCATCCAAATCCAGTCAATTTCAGCTCTATGAAACTGTCTCTTTCCAGTCAATTTCAGCTCTATGAAACTGTCTCTTACCAGAGTTTTCAGTTTAGTCCTCTTGGGTTACTAGAGCAAACACATGAAGAGTCAAAAGTGTTTAGGCTCCTGAACCAATGATTGTTAGATGTTGGAATAGAAGTCAAGACATACTGAGCATGACTTACAAACTACACATCCCTTGTGAGATCAGGCTGGAAGCAGACACTGATAGATGGGCAGAAGGCTGAGAGAGTATAGGACAGGAAGTAGGTAAGAACCTAGATCAGGCAGATTCCCCCAGATCTGCCTTAAGGGCTGAATTGTATATTGGTCTCATTTCTGTTTACAAAGCTGAAAATCAATGATAAACACTAATTGTTATTTATTTATATGATAATTGTATGAATATGAATAACCATTCCTTAATATTTTTGAGGGAGGATGGTTGTACTGAAGCTTGGCTTGACTTTTTCTCTCCAGGACAGCTCTCTACCACTTGAGGCACACCTCCAATTCCAGCATCTTGCTAAGGAGTCTCATGGTTGGGCTTGGCAGGGCTGACTTCAAACCAAGATCTGGTTTGTCAGACTTTTAAGTAGGTAGGATTACACGTGTGTGTCATGAATGCCCAGCACTATTCCTTAGTTTTTGTTAATATTAAACTAATAAATACAAAGAAAGTCCATGCCTAAACTCATGTAGAAAAAGAACCTTCAAATCAATTTAAACTACTTTCAATTTGGTCAGAAGCACGATGATTAGTTGGCTGTATAAAAAACATTTTCCCCACTCCTTCACAAAAGCAAAAAGTGCCTGGTGTGGTCTAGTATTTGCTATAGAATAAGAATAATTAAAAAAAAACAGGAGAAATGTGCGCATAGGGGAAATCCTTTCTTTTTCACCTAAGTCAGTTTCTTCAACATGGCATCCTTCCTCAAGTGCTGGCGTCAGGACTTTGATTGTCTGCCTCCTATATTGTCCTCAAGAGCACTTTCACGCTAGGTGTTCTCCGACCAAGGTCTCCAGAGACCTTGACCAAGGAAAAGATGCTGAATCTGAAAGTCCTTTGATAAGTGGTTGTTGCCTTATT
This sequence comes from Dipodomys merriami, assembly GCF_024711535.1. NCBI lineage: Eukaryota > Metazoa > Chordata > Mammalia > Rodentia > Heteromyidae > Dipodomys > Dipodomys merriami. The sequence continues at coordinate 6,140,040 of NW_027205715.1, read as the reverse complement.
CAACTCTCAGAAATAAAGAGTGAATGGAGGTTGACTGAGTAGTCAATGTACCGGGCAGAACATCATTGGTTTATTTTGCTGAAGCCCAAACTGTGGAAATTCAACTTCAGACTGTGTAAGGAAAATAAACAAGAGACAATGGCATTTCACTCTCCTAAGCAGTTTATCAGATCAATATGGGAACGACTGCTGCTTCCCTGTGGCTGATCTGAGCCTTAATTAAGGATTTTGCTCTCAAAGGTTGACGTGTCAGCCACCTTGGTGAGTATGACAGTATTGAATTTCTCTTTCAAAAATGTAGAGTTAAGACAACATCAGCACAGCAAACACAACTGAAGAGTCTTGCTTTAAAACCATAAGCTAGCTTTTGTTGAAGTCTTTCTGAAGTCTATTTAAGAACAGAATAAAAATATTCCCAGAGATTTCTTTTGCCTTCTGAATAAATTCCCAATATCAGAGCACAGAGCAAAGAATGCTCCTTTTATTTGTTATTTTTCTCTTCCATTATTGTTTTTCTCCTGTAATTCACTCGTATGGTTTGGATACACAAAGTCCCTTACAGGCTTAGGTAGGTATTGAGAGCTTGGTTTCCACCTACTGGCATCATTTTGGAAGGTGGTGGGGACTTTGGAAGGTGGGACTGGTTAGAGGAAGTGGGTTACTGGGGGCCACTTTGAAGTGTATCTAGTCCCTAGTCCTTTCCTATCTCAGCTCTCTATTCTGGCTGTCATAAATTAACCAGGCTACTCTACTGTATGTCCCTACTTCCATAATGGTCTTTCTCTCCTCAATCCAGAAACAACCAAGTGACCCAACCATAGACTGAAACTTCTGGAACAATAAACAACAACAACAATGTGTTGCCTCCTTTAAACTCATTCTCCCAAATCTTTAACATATACCAACGAACAGCGGAAAAGGTATTTCTTCTTCTTAGAATCCCCAACTGGTAGCAAGCTCTTCAAACCATATAAATGCAAACTAACAGCCTTCCTAAAATTTTTGAACGAAGACATGGAATGTATATACGCAACATTTAGAGTTTGAAAATTAAAATGCTAGTTCCAAAGATCAAAACTTATGTGATGTAATTTAATGACTCTTGTAAATACCTAATATGAAACACAGTTCATAGTTCTTTTCTGTGGGTGAGGTGGGAGGGAAACTTCTTTTTAGGATTTTAAATTTGTCTTTTGAATATATAAAATCTATTGTTGTTGTTGTTGTTTTACAGAACAGCATTCCAAGGATTAAGAGAAACTGATATTTCTAGAATCCTTGTGCAAGGTTTTTGTAATTATCAGTACTTAAAATTTTATCTCAGCCTTTACAAAGATTGCATTAGCATAAAATGTTGTGTTCTTTTGATTTAATATATTCTTTGAGAGGGAAATATTCACCAGAACTAAGAATTTGGATAGGAAATTATTACCTGCCAGGTGACAAACAGTACTTTACATTGATGAGAAATACATTTTTTAAAAAATGCAAATTACTGAATTTGAGTTGACACGCAATGCTTTTAGAAAAAAATTGCAAAATTCAAATTGAATATTCAGTATTAAAGTAACAGGGCTGTTTGAATTGTGGCAAATTACAAATCCAAAATTAATGTATTCTTTTCCTGAATGTTACCTACATTATTACATTTTGTCAAATCGTATCTGCACATACTTCAGCACAATTAGAGTCCCTTAAACAAGAAAAAAAATGATTAAACTTTCTACTTAGCATGGACTCTTTTGGAATACAGAGCTGACAACTTAGGTGAAAAAAAAATCATTTTCCTGATTGTAGTGAGGCATATAACTCGGAACATCACTGTCTTGAAGAACTTCCACCTCTTGGGCCAATTATATTTCATTTGTGTTATGTATTATCCTGCCCTCACCTCACAACCTTCCAAATGTACACCAATATCTTGGAGATATTAAATTCTATGAACGTTGTCGAATTTCTAGATTGGAATTCCTTTCCCATGTGTTTGCACAAGTGATTCACCTCAGTGTTCTTCAGTGAACAAATATACTTAAAATATGCATCAATATTGCTATTTATCACAAGGGAAGAGATCTCTATAAACAATCACCAAAAACTGTGGCCTCACAGGGCATGGGGGTTCATTCTTTTAATAATATCAGCTACTCATGAGGTAGAAATCAGGAGTTACAAAATTCCAGGCTCACTCAGGCAAAAAAGTGATCAAGACATCCTTTCATCTAATTAGTATGATGGTTCCAGCATCACAGCAGGCGTAAATAGGAGGAACACTGTCGAAGCTTGTTGAAAACCTAAAATCCTATTCACAAAAACATAACTAAAATGAAAATATCTGGCAGCACAGATCAACTGGAAGAGCTCAAATCTCTGAGCTTTTTTCCTACAGTCTCCAAATTATCTCTCAGCCCTATTTTCTCTATTTCAGTTCCTTATTATTTCCTTTATAAAAAGTCAGCTGAAGACTTTCACCAATAACTACCGCGTTGGTTGTCTGTTAGCATTTAAAACGCTGTTCTTCTTCTTCTTCTTTTTTTTTTTTTGTCAGTCCTGGATCTTGAACTCTGGGCCTGGGTGCTGTCCCTCAGCTCTTCAGCTCAAGGCTAGTGCTCTACCACTTAAGCCACAGCGCCACTTCCGGCTCTTTCTGCTTATGTGGTGCTGAGGAATCAAACCCAGGGCCTCATGCATGCAAGACAAGTACTTCCCAGCCCCAAAATAATTTTTAAAAAGGAGGACTGGAAGACTCAAGTAGTAGAGCACCTTCCTAGAAAGCATATAATCCTAGTTCAAACACCACTAATATTTTTTTCATAAAAGGTTCAACCTTTATTCAATTGTGAATTTCCTAAGTCTAGACCATTTTTCACCATTAAGTGAAGTAAGCCAGGCCCAAAGAAACATGGTTTCCCTTATTTGCAATAACTAGTATATGTCTGAGACAAGCAGAAAAGGTCAGGTAAGATGATGTTAAGCAAAATGAACCCCAAGATAGGGACACAAGTGGTTTTTCCTTTCTTGTTATTGTTTCTAACATATTTGTAAGGTGCCATGTGACTTTTTTGTTGCTTTGTTTGCCCCTCCTCCACAGTATAACCTCTGTTTTCACTGTATTTGATGTTGGTATAATTTGGGGGGGAAAAAACCCAAATTGTTTAAATAGGGATACAGGTTGACCATTGCAACAATGAGATGTACAAGATGCTATGTTGAAAATTGAACTTTACAATTTTGGCAGGTGGGGGGGGCTGAGGGTGTGTGTAGTTGAGGTGTTGGGAGGGAAGGGATGGTAGGGGAAAAACAAAGGCAGAGGCAACAATTCTTGATAAAAAAAAATGTACTCATTACCTTGCTCATGTAACTGTAACCCCTCTGTACAGTATTTTCACAATAAAAAACTTCTTAAAAAATAAAAAGAGGCAAAGCCTCCTAAAAAAACCTTTGAAGTATCTGCTACTCTATATTTGATGTTTGCTTTCATTAGTGTATTTGCTCATGAGTCAATCCATTGTTCAGTTTCCTTTATTTATGTAGTTATATAACATACTTCCTGCTGCTTGATATCTTAAAATAAGCATGTACGTTGGTTATCTATCATGGCTTCTGTGGTTAGGATTTCTGGAGTTCAATTGGTGGTTCTTTTGAGACCCTGCATGAGGTGACAGTTGTTGCTGGGACTGCAGTCAACTGATGATTGTCATGGATGTGAGTTTCTATATTTAAGATGGCTCACAGAACTGGTGAGGCTCAAGTACTTGTGATCAGAGTTTTAATGTCGGTCCACTTGCCGTTGCTTGAATATTCACCCTCAGGGCATCTGGTGCTCCTTCAAAAAGGACAATTCAAAGACCCTGGAGCCAGCCATGACACTTTTCATGATGTAGCCTCAGAAGGTTACCCATCATCATCATTGTTGTTCATATATTGCTTGTCACCCTGCTAACTTTGCCTCCGTGTCTGAGGGCACTACCCAAGCATGTGGAAACAGGAACCAAAAGGTACATTCTAAGAGCTGGAGATCAGAAAGTCTTCAATACAGTTCTGCTTGCCAGAGTTCGGAATCTCTGTCAGATGGTTGAAAGGGATGACATTGATCAAGATGCACTGTATTCATAAACAGTTTTGTGAAATGGCAACTCCTTTGTACAGCTACTTTTTGTTAAGTTCTGAATCTCTTCTAGATTCTTCTGTATCTTTCTTTATACCTACTCTCTTTCTTATGCTTCTCAGATTTCCTGAACATTTGCTTTTTACTCTTTATGATCAGCAACCCGAATACACTTTCAGACCTTAATATTTCACATTTTTAGTGTATTATCAGACCATATCTCATCAACAATCCCCAATATAATGCATGATCAAAGAAGGCTCATTTTTTTCACTTATTCCTCCTGTTTTTGTTCTCTTCTCTCTCTTTCTTTTTTCTCTCTCACACATACATATAAATGTAAAGTCTGCACACAATACCTCCCTACCTCTTGGTTAAGTTTCTGCCCAGTATCTGTTACCTAGGTAACTGGCAGACCTAGAAGCAGTCACCTTCCCCTCCTGCTAGGTCACATCCTAGGCCACCTCTGGTCACATGCCTCCCATCTGACCTTAAGAAGGTCACATCCAGATCCAGTGTGGCCACACCTTTCCCCCACCTGGCCACAACTCTTCCTGTCCTTTGCCTAGATAAGTCTTGGCCTAGGGTTGGGTTTACTCTTCCTTTTTCAGCCAAGCCTCTCCACCATACATGGCAGGGGCAGCAGTTCAGTAAATAAACTTCTTTTCCTGCCTGAATAGCACGTGGCGTTCTCTTCATCAGCTACCTAACGAAACCTACCTATTTAATATACCTTACAATAAACACATATACGTGCCTTTGAAGAGATAGTGTCTAAAATTGTTTGAGCTAAACAACTTCAAGGACACATTTTATTTTATTTTATTTTATTTTTTGGGTCCGGTTGTGGGGCCTGAACTCTGCCCCTGGGCGCTGTCCCTCAGCTCTTCAGCTCAAGGCTAGTGCTCTACCACTTGAGCCACGGCGCCACTTCCGGCTTTTTTCTTTTTCTTTTGCTTATGTGGTGCTGAGGAATTGAACCCAGGGCCTTGAGCATGCAAGGCAAGTGCTCTACCACTGAGCCACCTTCCCAGCCCAAGGACACATTTTAAATTTAATCCTAAGTAAAAAAAAAAAACTTGGGCTAAGATTACAAAATTCCTCAGCACCATTAAGGAAATTATTCCAGTTTGAATAGTCTATTGTAGGGATAGAAAATTTATATCTTTTAAGCAAATCACTGTCTTCCTATGTACCTTCCCTTGATCCCTGGGTGTTATAAACTACTAACTCATGAGCAAACTGTGTGTGTGTGTGTGTGTGTGTGTGTGTGTGTGTGTGTGTGTGTGTGTGTGTGTGAGCGTGTGCATGCACACGCATATGTATGTATATATGTATTTGCCAGTCCTTGGGCTTGAACTCTAGGCCTGTGTGCTCTCCCTGAGGTTTTGTGCTCAACGATAGCATTGTTTCATTTGAGCCACATCTCTACTTGTGTCTTTTTGATGACCAAATGGAGACAAGAGTCTCACTGTCCAGGCTGGTTTTGAACCAGGATAACCAAATGGAGACAAGAGTCTCACTGTCCAGGCTGGTTTTGAACCAGGATCCTCAATTCTCAGCCTCCTGAGAAGTTAGGATCACAAGTGAGAGGCACCATGCCTAGTTCATAAGCAAACCTTTTATTCTCCATCAGTTTTCTCAAAGGTTGAGACAGCTTATTTTAACCAAGTTTAAAATTCATTTAAGATTCATGTATGCTGAGTTCTAGACAAAACACTAACCTTTTGGTGTTTGGCCTTAACTTTGTCAAACATAACTCCCTGCCTTAAAAAAAGTTTTAAATGTTAATTAAAAACACTCAAAGTGTCTTAGTCAAAAAATAGTCTTGAACTTAGACCTGTTCTCGCCTACAAAATGATGAGTTACAGTAAGAGGCATATGGATTAAATGTCTCTGCAGACTTAATGTGAATTTAAAAATTAGTCAGTGTTTTGAAAACATATCTGCATTTTGATGAATTAGCTAGTAAGAAAATTGAACATAGTCTAATGTAAATTGCAGTCAGTTTCAATTTCTCAGTCATAAATTAAAAATATGTGTGCATATTATACTCACAAGTTTCCATGTTTGACTTTTTTTTTTTAACCAAAAGTTCAAAAGTTTAATGGGAACCAAAGGAAACTTACAGTCAGATGAGACAGTTGGCATTAATGGCTGACTGAAAGCTTATTTTTAATCTTTGCCACATTAATAAGCAAATGTTGAGTGCAAATGTCCAATTATTAGTAATTCTAGGGATTATAGAGATGGTTGGAAACATAAAACATTTGGTGTTCTATAGGAGCCTGATTCCAGAGAGAATGGTAATTTTCATTAATTTATCATTTATAATCTGCCTTCTTCCAGAATAAATAAATTGGACTCAATGAAGACAAAAGAATGAATGGAAGAATGCCTGGTTTTCCTGTGAACAGGATTTTTCAATCTTTCACTAAACAGTCACTGAGTTTTAGCCCACTAGGTGGGCTAGTATCATCTTATGACATACACCTGGGGGATGTGGACAAGAGAAATATATATTGATAACAAAACTACTGTCATTTAAAAAATATACAACTTCTTAGGGAAAAAATAGAGACAACAGATACAGAAATCATGTTTATACTACATGGAACTGCTTCATATAATAAGATGTCATAGGTTTTATGTAAAAATGAGTGGTAATAGGGTTTTAAATAACATAATTCAATGTAGCTGAGAAAGAGGAAAAAATAAAACAAGCATATTGCTCCAGAGCTCAATATAATTTAACTCCAGAATCATTTTTCATCTGAAACAAATCATTAGAACTCTGAAGTGATTGGTATCTCCTCTGTGAATAAGTAACATTTTTTTCAAACGATGCTCAGGAAAGATTAGAGATCAATATGGGATTCATTTTTGTCTCATAATGGGAACTACTAGCTCTGTGCAGCTATCCCATGCTGAGAGAATGAAGAGGTCACAAACCTTGTCTTCCTACCTACCACCCTTGCTCTATTATGCACATGTAAATTTCAAGTCTTTCTCGTTCTTCTGACAGGTGCACTAAAGACAGTTGAATAATTTACACTCTTCTTAATGTAAAATGATATGAATTTAGCAACTGAGCCAAAATCTTTTTTTCCCCTGTTAAGAAACCTAACTTGAAAATACCAGCGCAGTACAGGATTAGTGAATCTCAGCAGAGGTGTAAAAATTAATCACACTCATGGTATTAGTGCTAGCATATGTAGTAGGGGGATAAGAAATGAATTCGTGATAGTTAATTCTTCCATGACGATGTTAAATTACTCCTTTTGCATAGTTCTCTCTCATTATGGAATCCTTCTTCCTTTTAACCCCTCAGAATAGTTCTCTTTATTCTTCAATGGCTGTGTTTAGTATCATACAGGGTGGATCCCTTAATCCAGTGGTGTGACACCTTAAAGTCTGAGTAGCTTGCTAATGAGATCTTCACTAGAGACTTCATTTACAAACTTACTCCATCTCTTCCTTGACCTGAGCCCTTCTCTCGATCCTCCTCCATAGCCAACTGCACATTTTATTTCCAGCATGATATTGAAATTGACAGAGGGTATTTTTTCATAACTCTGGGAACACAAACCTGATGCTTTTCGATGACACAAAGTCCACTTGTACAACCATTCTTCAAGTTGGTTTAATTTTAGTAGTGCTGTATATCACAACAGGAAAAACCATTGAATAATAGAGTACAAATCCACAGACCACAGAGATCTAAATGGAGAGAATTTGAGAGAGCTATCTGCTTATTTACAATTTGTCTTCAGAAAATTTATATATATATAATTTTTGCCAGTTGGGGGCTTGAACTCTGAGCCTGGATGCTATCCCTGAGCTCTTCAGCTCTAGGCTAGCACTCTACCGCTTGAGCCACGCAGGACTACTTCCCATAGTTTTATTTTGAATAAGAATTTTTGTTTCATTGATTGATTGATTGATTTATGTTGGTTGTGGGGCCTGAACTCTGGGCCCAGGCACTGTCCCCTCAGCTCTTCAGCTCAAGGCTAGCGCTCTAGCACTTGAACAACAGCTCTACTTCCAGCTTTTATTGCTTATGTCGTGCTGAGGAATTGAACCCAGGGCCTCATGCATGCAAGGCCAGCATTCTACCACTGAGCCACCTTCCCAGCCCTGAATAAGAATTTTTAAAGGTTTCCTGTTCTGTTATGTGTTTTGGTGTGTGTGTGTGTGTGTGTGTGTGTGTGTGTGTGTGTGTGTGTGTGTGTGTGTGTGTGTGTGTGTGTGTGTGTGTGTGTGTGTGTGTGTGTGTGTGTGTGTGTGTGTGTGTGTGTGTGTGTGTGTGTGTGTGTGTGTGTGTGTGTGTGTGTGTGTGTGTGTGTGTCTGCGTGTGTGTGTGTTTCCCACAATATTGGGGTTTGAATTCAGAGAATCTGGCAAACTACCACTTTAGCTCCATGACACCAGCTCTGCTTTTTTGCAGGTTGTTGTGGAAATGGAGACTAGTGAATTTTCTGCCTGGGCTGGCCTTGAGTCTCATTTTGCTAAACCTAAGCTTCTGCATAGACATGGATTGTAGGCAGGAGCCACAGGTGCTTGGCCTTACAAATTATGGGAAATTAATACTACTCAGAGTATATTTAATATAACAGCAGAGAAATATAAATGATGTTCAATGTGTTGATGGTGAAAAGCACTGACTCTCTTCTTGGACCCACCAATTTACTAAAAGCAAAATGAAAGTGAGGCAGCGTCCCTGCCCCCATTTTGTATATATATATATATATATATATATATATATATATATATATATAAGCTTGCCCCGAGTCATTCTCCCCTGCAGTCATTTTATAGCAGTCATGGAAGTTGGTGAGACAGGAAGTTCAGGAGACAGGACCACCCTCTAAATGTCAAGGGCTCTTACTGGAATAAGACCCCACCTGACCAATCTGAAACAAGTTGCTGTGAGACTACTTGTAGTCATCAGAGCACACACCTGTGAGTGAGACTTATGTCAGTTTCTCTCCTCCTGCCACTGGTTCCTGACATATGAGAGGACACTGACATGTAGACTCTTCGAAGACAGAGACCAATACCTCCCTCACTGACTGTTCTTAACAATGACAGAAACATGCCCAGCACTGGGGGGTCACTTCTGTAATGGTATCTATTCAGAAGTTTGAGATCTGCGAACATGGTTTGAGTCCAACTTGAATAGGAAAGTCCTTGCAACTTTTATCTCGATTAACCAGCCAAAATGGTGAGAAATAGAGGCATGGTGGCTAAAGTGGTAGAGCATCAGTGAGAAAAAGCAAAGCAAGATCGTGAGGCCCTGAGTTCAAGCCTCAGTACCATCTCAAAATAAACAACAATATCATCATCAAGAAAAACAGAAACAAAACCCTCTATAATTACTCACCCATGTCCCTGCTTTAGTACCCAACAAACCTTCCTTTGTGAGATTGTTACTCTTGTGTCATATTTCGTCTGTGTACCAATTATTAAAGTTTATAGAGATGAAGGAGATGGACCAAACATGGATTTTAAATTTAAGAGTCCATGGTGTGTCATAACAACATATTATTGTCAAGTAATTAAAATAAAGAAACAACACTGCACCCTAAGAATTATTTAAAGGCCAACCCCAGAGTTTTTCTCACTTGAATATCCTTTTATTCTATTTTCATCCTCATTTCCAGTTAGTACCCAGTAATTGCCTCCATAATCTATTTATTATTCTCTGCCTTAACTTAGATTTATTATTTGTACTTTGCTTTCTTGGATCTAAAACCTACTTTTAAAGGCCTAATTCTAATTAAATTTTTGAGATCACTGCTCCAGACACACTTGGTAGGATATTCTTTTTCCCTTTGAGCTTTATGCATCTTCATGTCACTGAGATTATAGAAGAACACCAGCTTTTTATTAACTGAAATAGAATTTTGTAAATATTTTTCCCCATACTGGCCTCAAGCTATGGTCCTTCTGATCTCAGACTCCCCAAAAGCTAGGATTACAGGAATGAGCTACTGCACCTAACTTGCTTATTTCTTTTGACTAAAACTTTGTGGGTTTTCCCCCATAATTTTTTCATAATTTATGTGTGAAATATCTTACTGATATTTTTGATGATAAAGCTTCTTTGGAACCTTCTAATATTAGTAGTCTTAATAATGAGTTATATGAGAATTCTATCTTTGTTTCTTCTTCTTCCTTCTTCATTCTTTCCTCCTCCTCCTCCTCCTCCACCACTCTTCCTCCTCCTCCTCCTCCTCCTCCTCCTCCTCCTCCTCCTCCTCCTCCTCCTCCTCCTCCTCCTCCTCCTCCACCTTTTGTTGTCAGTCCTGGGGCTTGAACTCTGGGCCTGGGAGCTGTCCCTCAGCTCTTCAGCTCAAGTTACATTTATGTAGCCATTAGCCCAAGAACGTGTTATAAGAATGCATTTTTGTCATAAATATCTGACACAAGGAGAACATCCCAGTTAGCAGTGGAATGCAGTACAACAAGAGTGAATCCTTTTATTTAAATGAGTCTTGTTCAATTCTGCATCTCTCACTGAATAAGATTAGGGATTCTGTCACCTGATATGAGCCTTCAACTTATCAGTAAACCAAAGAAACTCTGAATTTCCTAGTTTACCAAGTTTCTGTGAAATAAGTGATAAAATGATATATACAACAGAAAAGGAATCTGTCACATGGCTGATGCTTAATATCTGCTCTTTTTTTTATGCCAGTCCTTGGTCTTAAACTCAGGGCCTGGCACTGTTTCTGAGCTTTTGTGCACAAGGCTAGTGTTCTACCACTTGAGGTACAGCTCTACATCCAGTTTGTTGATGGTTAATTGCCTAAAAAGTCTCACAAAATTTCCTGCCTGGGCTGACTTTGAACCATGATCCACGGATCTCGTTCTCCGGAGTAGTAAGGATTACAGATGTGAGCCATCAGTATCTGGCTTAATTAATATCTGTAAAATTTCATAACAATAAACTATAGTCATGATACCAGCTAAAATCAGAATCCCTCAATAGATGAGATAGTTCCCTATTTGTTTATAACCTTCTAACAAATTTACTGTGTTTCATTGTGAGATTTGCCCAACCACAGCAACATTGTCAAGAATTGATAAAGCTGGGATTCAAAGCCAGGCAGTCCAACTCCACAACTCTTTTCCCTTCACTCTAACTCATTGCTTGCTGTTCCTTAGCAAGCTGGGGGATGGATATGTCCAGAGACAAGCATTTGTAACAGCTTCTGCAACTTGGCAGAATGATACTTTAGCTTCAAGCTTTGCAGAATTATGATTCTTCCAGCAGTTTTAGCAAACACAAGCTAGCAATGTGCTTATTACAGAAGTACTTTTTATAGAGATTGTGTGCTATAGTGACACATTGATTTAAATGAGACAGACACATTCTCACATCAGCTCAATTAAAGGGAAAATCTCCTTTGATATTGAGTATACAATATCAATTTTAGGCTTATAGATTGAATAAACTTGAAGGTGGTCAGGAATTATGACAAAGAATAATAAAGTGATTTAATTTAAATTTTATTGAAAAGAATTAAAATTAATGAAAGCTATTGATAGCTAACAGAATTAATCAGATTAGTGGAAATACTTTGATCTGAATTGAACTGGGATATAATTCCATACCCTGAAAAAACGCAATACAAAATAGGTAAGATGATATATGAATCTATGCTGGCATAAGAAGTTCATTGCTGCACTATTCACCACAGGCTACTTATAGAAATAGCCCAGATGCCCAACAGCATACAAATGGATCAAGAAAATTTTACTCATCCATCAGGAAGAATAATGTTATGTCATTTGTAGGGAAAATGGATGAACCTGAAACAAAAAGAACTATGTTAAGTGAAGTAAGTCAGGCTCAGAGAAGCAAGGGGCACATGTTTTCTCTGGTATGTGGAACTTAGGAGGCTCCAAGAACTTAACTGAAGAAATAATATATTCAATGATATGGGTATTGATAGCAAACCATCTGAATGATGTTAACTTTTCGTCTTTTAGATCATTTTATTTATGTTTTTAATCACTTATCTCCACTTAATGTGAGTTACAAAGATCCAGTACTCTGCAAAATTTCAGACATACTTCATCAGAAATCGGGAGTTGTGTACATATTACTGAGTAAATAAATCACAGCCCTATGAAGTATGCACTATTGGTAGCATCCTTTACAAATGAGCATATTGAGACACAAAATAGATATGTATTGTAATTGCTTACCCAAGGCCATACATATAATGAGTGGAGAGATGAAGTAGCATCTCAAAGTTCTAATACTAATTGCTGCCATCCCACCCCTCTTTCCAAATTGCCACAGCTTGCAACTGGCATATAACACACAATGCTACTGTTGTGATCACTGTTGATTTGAGTTCGTAACCCCAAGGAAAGAGGCCATCTGGATGTAAGGATATGGTGATAGACTGCATCGAGAACAGACTGTGACAGGAAAGAAAGTGCAAGATATAGAGAGAATGTCAACAAGAGATTTTTCAAGAGACATTTAGCCCAAAGCCCTAAAGCAATGTATCAGTCAGGTATCACTGACACTCTTGATAGGAGTCTTAGAGTTTAGAGAGATACTATACTTCCAAACCCATAAGCCCACAGACTCAGGCATGAAAGTATTTGTTTCCCAGAAAACATGAATTTATTGCAGAAGTGCCCACCAGATTTTTAGTGGACAGGACTCATGCACGGCTCAGCTAGATAGTGAATCCTGTCTAGGCAGATGCAAGGCACCCTAAACAAACTGCTGAGACTTACCTTATGTTTTATGACTGTTGAACCTATCTCACAAAATAGTTCAATTATTCACTGCTTATGCAATTGATGTTTTCTTGCTTTTCCCAGCATTCAAAGGGTCTGAGTCCTTAACAGGTATTACAAATAATAAAACTTACTTGGCACTCATTATGATATGAAATAATTTTCAAATATTATCAGTGAAAACAAACCAAAATAGGTTCTCTACTAGGAGAATGTTGTATAATGTTACATACATAAAGATAAACGTACATGTTATGGATCAGTTTCCTAATGATATAATGCTTAAATGGCATTGGTTTGGGACAAATAGTTTTATGTTGGATTATTTCTACAGTCTACCTACATGTGATTCTGTGCCAGACTGTATTGTAGTATGTACTAATAAACAAACATCATACTTTTTCTCCTTTTTCCATATCAAGAGCTAAGATAGTTGCAGGGGATCTTTGAAGACAAATACATAAGATCAGCTTTTGTTCATTTCTATATTCTGAGCTATCTGCTGCTAGAATCAAAAGAAAATCTATGCAGCTACATATAGGACCATGTGTTGTAATCACATATATTTAAAACAAAAACAAAACTGTCCCATGCATCCATTTTTTCAGTATAATGCACACATCACTGTGCCTCGTTTTCTGGTTTTTATTTCTTTTTCACACCGTTAAGAGTCAGACATTGGCTACTGAGTTGCGAGTTTAATCCTTAGGGAACATTTAGTTGGGGACTTCATGGAAAGTAAGTATTTCCATTCAATCTTGAACATTCCCACAGACTTGCTGTGTTTAGGTTCAACTTCAGGGATAGATAAATGGAAATCTGGGGGAGGGGAGGAACTTGGCTTGATTTATGTCTGTCTTGGTGATTAGTGTGCATCACTAAAGTTCGGCAGAGCTTTGAACAGAATTCAGCAAATAGGTATAAAGTAAGTAAATCTGTAAATGCTTCCAGTCAATTCCTCACCAGACTCCTCTTCTCCATGGTAGCAAAAAGCTATGTCGGACCATTACTACCTATGAAGAACCAGAATTGCAGAACTCGTTTAGGTTTAGATATAGAATATAATTTTACATCAAATTCCTAAAGAAACCAGATTCACTATAATGATTATCAGTACAAACATAGAACTCTGGATAATGTGAAAGTAATTTCAGGATGTGAACCTGTTTAGATATTCCATCTGCCAGAAGATGCTTCCATATTCCTTTCCCCTAATCTCTTCATTAATCCCCCACAGTGAGTGCTTTCCTTCTTCTCTATGTTTCTACCAATTAAGGGAAAAATATAACTCAAATGCAAGTACAGAAGTTCACGACAACTACATATTTTAAATTTATAAACCGTTGAAGGCCCTCCTCACATTCCATATGCTAATTTGTTACATTTTAGTTAGGAAAATGAACCAAATGCATAATTATGACATGATTATGACCATTTAACTGAATGTCGATGGTAATATTTATTGAAAGCAGAAGTCGTTTCTTACATGGCCGTTTCTCACTCTTTTTTGCTACCTTCTTTCTACTGAAGAACTTTGTGCCAGATGCCGGGGACTCATGCTTGTAATCTTAGCTACTTAGGAGGCTGAGATCTAAGGATCACAGTTCAAAGCCAGCCAGGGCAGGAACATCTGTGAGACTCTTATCTCCAATTAATCACAAGAATCAAGTCGTAGAGCACTACCCTAGAGCTTCTTGCTCAGGGCCAGCGCCCAGGCACAGAGTTTAAGCCCCAGACTGAGTAAATACAGTAATAAATGAATAAATTAGACAAAGAACTTTGTAATCTTCAAATTATTAGAACATAATAACAAATCCTTTTGGAGAAAACTTCTGATACATAATCTAATTCTCCTGTGTCTGCCTTTCTTTCTTTTCTCTCTCTGTCTGTCTCTGTCTATATCTCTTTTTCTCTCTCATAACCAAAATAATACATCATCTTCCCAAATGTTTTGAACATAGTATATACTTTTCTGATACAATGGTAACCAGAACATTCTCTCTTTTAGATGCTTCTTTAATTTTTCTTTTTCTGCCAGTCCTGGAACTTAAGAGAGTAGGTGCTGTTCCTAAGGTGTTTTGGGGTTTTGTTTTTGTTTTTGTTTTGTTTTTCCTCAAGGTTAGCACTCTACCACTTAAGTCACACCTCTACATCTAGTTTTTTTTGGCACTTAATTTGAGATAAGAGTCTCATGGACCTTCCTGCTCAGGCTGCCTTTAATCTGTGTTCCCAGTGCCTAGCTTCTTTTAGTTACTTCTTTACAATAAAGCTGAGGGGTCACACATCCTGTTTCTTGCCTTCCCTACCACTTCTGTGTCTAGTTGGAGATGCTTTCTAGACAAGGAGTTGTATGGGCCTGAGTTCTCTCAGACTATGAAACAAAACTGTGAATACAAAGGAGTCATTGAAAGAGGGTTCCAAGACAACACACTCTGTATGGATGAACTCTGCATAGATGATGGGCTAGAAACATGAATGTGTTAGAATAATTTATGAAATAACCCAAATATTTTTTGCAGTGACTTCATTGGGCTGTTTCTTAGTGACTGACATCCATTCTCTTGAATTACTAAGATACAACCAAGAAAAATGGCTTTTCACATCATCTCCCACTCCCCCATAATAAAAGCGTCTCATGAATTATAAAAATATTATGAGCCAGAGGCATTGGAAAGCTGTTGTAAGTGATACAGTCTGAATGTCAGAAACACATTATTAAATTGTGCAAGCTCTTCAGAAAGTACTGCTACTTTAAAAGGGGCTAAAATCCATTTGGTAAAAGACTCTAAATAAGTGAAAAATGGTAATACCATATCAAGGGTCCAGTGACAACTAACTCATTGGTATGTTATATATTTTCTGTAATTTCTCACCATGTATGCACATAATAATGCATTCCACATTTCTGTTTCTGCTTTTTGATCCTGCTTGACATTTTTCCTAATATAATTAAATACTCTTTGAAAATAAGCTATTATAATCTACATAGTATTCTTTCTATTATGTATGCTTTCATTTGTCAAACTAATCATTTTTCACTGGACATCTAAGATGTCCTCAACTTTTTACTAATACAAAAATGTGGTAAATACCTTGTAACATGCATAGATTCACACAACTATGATTAGCTTTTCAAAAGATTTGTTCTGTCTTTTGATAGTTGATGATGGTACTAATTTCCAATTTTGAATTACAAAAGCAACATACCATACTAATGATATTAACAAAACAGCACTCATACTAACAGAACTATTACTAATTTTGCCTCTCATCTCCACATATTTTCAGGGCTCGTTCACACGGTTGTTGGCTGTGCTTATAATGTAAACTATTTTTAACTTGAATTATTCTGCACTTAGTATTTTAAAAAATATGTAGTGCTTATATCATTAGAAATATTTGATCAACATTTTCTTTTCTCTTTTTCAGTGCTAGAGATAAAAACCCAATGTCTTGTACATGCTAGGCAATAGTGGTACCACTGAGCTGCATGCCTATCCCAATTGCTATTCTTCATATACATATCACAATCAAACATACAGTCATGACTGATGACTATTTCTCTTCACAAAATACTTAAACCTCATCTAACATTTTCTTATTATAAATAACCATAAGGGATATATAAGACTTAAAGATATAAAATTTCAGTTAGAGGAATAAGCTAATCAAATCTACTATATAACATGATGAAAAATGGAAAAAATATTATATAGTTAATACTTAAAAATTGCTTAGAAAGTTGATTCCAAATTTTCTCACGACAAATATCTACTAGTATGTGAAGTAATACATATATATGTTAATTAATTGAGGAAGCCATTCCTCAATATAAACATATTTCAAAACATTGTGGTATATAACATAAACATACCATTTTCATTTACCAATTAAAAATTAATTTTTAATCAGCTCATAAAAATTCAAGACAACCTTAACCCTATACAATAAAGAAGTTGTTTGACTGAAAAAAGACTTTCTTGAAGGCTTCCTTTTTAATGTTAATCATTTTTATTAAAAGATAATTTATGATGAAAAAATATAAACACAGTGAATGGGCTGAAAATGTGGCTAAGTGGTAGAGTGTTTGCCTAGAATGTATGAAGCTCTGGGTTCAATTCCTCAGTTCCATATAAGCAGAAAAAAAACAGAAGTGGTGCTGTAGCTCAAAGTGGTAGAGTACTAGTCTTAAGTGAAATTACTCAGAGACAGAACCCAGACCTTGTGTTCAAGCTCCATAACTGACCAATATATACAAGCCTATGAAGTACACCAATCAAAGAAGTTGAATCTCTGAGACTTTTACTCCCAATTACGAATGCAGACTTAAAATTCTGGTCATCTTCTATACAAAGAATACCACATGTTATGATTAATTCTTATGATTAATTCAGACTAAGCATATATGCAGTGGGGTAAAAGTACAGGATGTGAAGCTTCCTGGATGAAAGGCTCACTTAGGAACTTCACCCATTCAACCATACTTAAAAACAAAACAGCAAAATATGCATTGAAATGAACTCCAGGAAATGGAAACAAGAGGGTTTTTTTCTTTGTTGGTGGTGGTGCTTTCTTTACTTACTATCTTGTTTATTTGTTTATCTGTCTTTAAGAGGGCATTGGGAGCACAGAAATGGAGGTACATAGAATGAGCAAATGCAGCAGTGGTACTTACTAGACATATGTTGAAAATTAACTATACAACTTGTGGTTAGGGACAGGAAGGAAAAACTGAGAGAAAGCGAGGGAAAGGGTGACATTGGCCAAAAAGAAACGGACTCATGACATGATTTATGTAAATGTAACTTCTCTGTACATCACCTTTAAGATAAAAATACAACATTTTTTTTAAAAGTTTACTTTGCAGAGAAGTTCTACTCTTCATTCAAAAACTGTATTCCCATTTAAAGTAGGTAGTGGTTGCGTTGATGATGTTAATGATGGGAATTAATGATGGGAATTCTTTAATTTCCACCTACTTTGCACTTAGTCCTTGCTTTGCCCTAGGTTGCATTTAATATCACTGAAAAGTTCACCAAAATTGGTTGAAGCGATAAATCTGTTATGTGTAATTTACCACAGTATAAAAAGTTTGGGGGGAAAATCAAGTAGGAATTAATTACTTTTCTATTTAATGGGAGCATGAGCTGAAGGGGAATAAACAAGGTTAACTTTTTCTTTAAGCAAGTATTGGCTCTTTGCAACTCCAGAAGTATACTCATGTTGAAGATCGAATGGCAGTCATATTGTCTGAGCAAAGTGTATGATCAGATCTTTCAAATTTTGAGATAGTGAAAGAAAAATATGTGTACAGCCTATTGAGATACCCAGTAAGTGGAGCCTGGCTATGAATCCAAGGGAAGAAAACACTTGAATTGTTCCTGAGACAAACCTCACGGCATCCCTACACCTCGAGTTTTGTTTTGAAACTTACAAAATTGAAAGCAGAAACTGGCTGCAAGGCTAAGTGTGAGATATGAGCTTTAAAATAATAGCTTGCTATTCCTCTGACGGAATGCCAGTGTAGAGTCAGTCAAAGGTCTGGACCTCCAAGAACATGTGACTTCATGGGTAGATGGGGGTTTGCTCATTGTAAAGTCCAGGAAATAGCATGTACTGAGGACAGGAGAGAGCTCCTGGACCAAATAACAAATACCTGGGGTGCAGCATATGTAATATATCCATTATTTATCTAGTAGAAGTTTTGAAGGGTGACAAGACAATGTCACATTATTTGACATCATGATGGTAGGAGGCTACACTTGTTTTGAAATAACTCTTACTCTCTCATAGGTATTTCTGGATCTTTTCTCTGAGAAAAGTTTCCTTACTTTTTACTTCCAATTTGTAGAACCCAGTTTGATCATCCATCAGGTGTGGGAAAACAGCACCTAGTAGCTTGTCTTTATTTCCAAAAGTCATGGCTTCCATGAGGAACTCAAACTGTTTTGCCTTTAACACTCAGAATAATATACTGCAGTCCCCTGAGTGAACTGGCCTTCCATTTTGTCCTCACACAAAACAATTAAGTGTTAAAATATACTTGAGTGACAAGAAGAATATATTAGTATTAGTAATAGTAGTAGTAATGGTGCTATTGCTATGTTTTAACATCTTGGATCTTTAAACCCAATCTCTTAAGAATAGCAAGAAAAAGCCTGGAGCTGGTGACTCACATTTGTAATCTTATCAACTCCAGAAGCTCAGATGTGAGGATTGTGGTTCAAAACCAGGCCCAGAAGCCAGGTGCCAGTGGGCCATGCCTGTAATCCTAGCTACTCAGGAGGCTGAGATCTGAGGATTGTGGTTCAAAACCAGCCTGGGCAGGAAAGTCTGTGAAACTCTTATCCCCAATTAAAAAAAAAAAAAAAAAAACACCAGAAAACGGAAGTGGCACTATAACTCAAGCCCAGGAATGGGTGAGATTCTTATTATCTTCAGTTAACTATCAAAAAAGCCAGAAGTAGGGCTTTAGCTCAATTGGTAGAGTTCTAACCTTGAGCACAAAAGCTCTGGGACAGGGGCTGGGAAGGTGGCTCAGTGGTAGAGCGCTTGCCTTGCATGCATGAGGTCCTGGGTTCGATTCCTCAGCACCACATAAGCAAAAAGAAAAAAGCCGAAAGTGGGGCTGTGGCTCAAGTGGTAGAGCGGTAGTATTGAGCTGAAGAGCTGAGGGACAGTGCCCTGGCCCACAGTTCAGGCCCCACAACCGGAACCCCCGCCCCCCCAAAAAGCTCTGGGGCAGTGTAAAAAATAAAATAAAATAATAGAGAAAATAAGTTTGCAGTATTTGTTATATATGTTGAACTACTCTATAACATTCATAGAGATTATCTTGATTTTACTTAACTTTCCCTATATTTTCCTAGTACATTTTTTGGAAATAAATATTCTTTACAGATTAAAGCAGTTTAAAAAGGACAACAATTTTGTTATTTCAGCATTTTGTTATACAAGATGCAGGACACTGGAATCAAATAAAGTGACATCAGGGGTTGTACCATGGGGGAAAAACATACAAAGAAACAAAAAAAAAATCACATAGTACATTATAAGTACACTAAAAAGAACAGCAACTAAGATAAAACCTCTTGTGTCCTTATCTTGGGGTTCATTTTATATAGCATCAGGTTATATGGTCATATGTACATAGCTTTAGACCTCTTCTGCT
The DNA here is from genome assembly GCF_024711535.1 of Dipodomys merriami. Taxonomy (NCBI): domain Eukaryota; kingdom Metazoa; phylum Chordata; class Mammalia; order Rodentia; family Heteromyidae; genus Dipodomys; species Dipodomys merriami. The sequence goes on along the minus strand of NW_027205715.1, from coordinate 6,119,998 downwards.
TGTCCTAGACATATACTAGTTATTGCAGATAAGGGAAACCATGGGACCTATGATTCTTTGATAACAAAATGCTGAAATAAGGATACAGGTTGACCTATTGTAACAATGAGATGTAGAAGACACTATGTTGAAAACAAACTTTACAACTTTGCTGGGGGAGGGGGGGTGTAGGGGGGTGGAAAGAGCAGCTGAGGGGGATGGAGGAATTGGCAAGTTGGGGAGGGAAGGGATGGTAGGGGGAAAACAAAGAAGGGTGTAACAATGCTTGATAGGAAATGGACTCATTTCCTTGCTCATATAACTATAACTATATTCAGTACCTTTACAATAAATAAATATATATATTTTCCTTAGAACTATAATAAGATCTTTTCACTTTTAGCTGCGTAAACCACAGGAGCCTGACATCCAACTCCAGGCAGAAAAATCTGCAAAATTACATCATCAAAATTGCTAGTAAAAAAGCAAGGTTGGAGGTATGGCTCAAGTAGTAGTAGTATGCCAACCTGGCAAGTGCAAGGACTTGAGTGCAAACACTAGGGCCACCAAAAAAGAAAAAAAAAAGAGTGAATAAATAAATTAAAAACAAAAAGTACTAATAACATAAAATAGGGGTGTTGGAAATCATCATATGTATTTTACTCAGCTAAGAAACTTTCATGACTATAGTCGTATTTGAATTTATCATCTCAAAACTACAAAATATGTTCTACAAATTCACAAAAGATGATAGGTAAATTGCTTGTTACTTTTCCATGATATTTTAAAACATGGATAATAGAAAATCATCAGCAATCTGAAATTTTTCTTCCTATCTCCAACATACAGCATCAAAAATATTTAGAATTTATCCAGAGGGAGCTATTTTGCTGGAATCATTTTATGGTTTAACAATAATCAGGGAAATCATGTGTGCATTCCACAGAGTGTGAAACCATCTATTCCAAACACTATTTTGTGCATGTGGTGCATGTGTATGTGTGTGTGTGTGTGTGTGTGTGTGTGTGTGTGTGTATTTGCATGTGGGCACACATGCATTTATTTAGACAACTAAAATCAAATGAAATAAATGGTGAAAACTCCTGTATTTCTCATTCAAAAAACTCCCCATAGATAGACTTTTCTAATTTATCAACAATTCCAGTTTCCTGATCACTGGGTTGGGTATAGGATAGAAAGAAAAATGGCTGCATTGAGAACCAAATTTGTCTCCATGAGAACAAAACAGAGAAAGTTAAGAAATGAGTAAGGCATATTCACCTGGAAAATTACTACACCATTTCTGTGTATGATATATGCCGGCATTCTGTCATTTCCAAATAATTTACCACACAATAATATTTACCTCTAAATGTAGTCAGATCTATATTTAGTGTCTTTGTTACAGTGAGCTACTAGAATATTGCAGCAAGCAGTACAAGCCCTTTTATATCAGGTTACAGTTTTACCTTAGGGGAAATCATCCTAAAGGCCCAGGGACAGCACATCAACTAATTTATTCTGTCCCTTCTATTAATCCGACAAAGATGCTGAAAGGCTGTTATTTGTCTATGGACACATAGCATCCACAAATTTACAAAATTTACAGAAGCACATCTGATAGCCATAAGAATGGTAGACTGCATGCATGAGGTCAAACTCACCAGAGTGATTCTCTTCATTCTTGTTGATCTAATGAAGTTTAACTTCAGAAGTATGTTGTATAAATCCTGGAGAATTCAATATTGGAATTCTGCAATAAAAAGAAAAAAAATTAGAGCCTGACAGCTTATATAACACAGACATGATAGCATTTCAAATTCCAGCATTTTGTCAAACAACCATTAGTATAAATTGCTTACTTAACATACAATCTTATACCTACAGGCACTTCTGGAGTCCTTAATAATTCAAAGGTTATATGCACATGAATACATACTGAATAACACTTAAAGGCTGATAAGTCAAGCTCTTGTTAACTTAATAACTCCAATGTGTTGAGGGGCAGAGGCAGGAGAAATTCATGCATATCAGGTAGATCACTGAGTAGAAGTAATGCTTGAAATAGGTTTTGAAAAATATGTAAGAATTTTTTCATTAGCCTTTTCAATTAAAAAATATCTGTTGGGGAAATGAGAACATTCACAAACATCATGTTCTGTTCAGAGTTTACATATTCAGGGAGGTATAAATAGCGTGATATTCTTAGAGTAAGATATGTATCTGTATGGAAATAGAGATTGTATCTTTCGTGAGACAAATAGAAGATAGTTGCTGAAGACCTGTGATATTATGCTGACAAGTTTTAAATAGAGTAGTTTAGGTTTAGCTTTTTTCTTTGCATGCATTCCTAGAAATTTTGACCATTCCCAGCTGCATCTAATTTCTTCCTCATTAATAAAACCTCATTGTAAGAGCAGATCATTCTGAAACAATTTAGACTCTGTTGGATGTCTTAGCACATAACATTTCTACTGCAGGACATACAACATCCCTTCTCTCTGGCAATTTCAGCACTGTGGCCACGGATAGCTCCATGCAGTCATCCCAGGTCCCAACCTGTGAAGATGTCTGCTTCTAGGAAGCATTTCTGCTCTTTTTATCTAAAATCATGAAAGCTGCCTGCTGGGGTTAGTGCTCCCCTAGTTGAGCTAAAAGGCCAAGGGTATGTGCTATTTTTTCCTATCATTTGGGAGGAAAATTTCAACATGTATACTCTAGCATGCAGAAAGTACTTCGGGGGCATTAGTTACAAAGCCCATTGGTGTAATCCCTTTTAACAATTCACTCTTTATTAGCTTTCTTTCACTCCCTGTATCACGGTCCCTTTGCTCTCACTTGGCCTATACAGAATTTTTTTTTTAAAGATTAACATTCCAAGATCAGGTTTCAGGTTCTGCTTTGGGAGAACAAAGAAAAAGAGAAGCACTTTGAGCCCAGAGACCCTACTATACTGCAAACTCCTGAAGTTTTTGGTTATTATGTGTGCACTAATGGAGGGTATGAGATCAGAGATGGCACATTTACTTACAAATGACAATGAAAATGTATTTGCATTCCAAGAGGAGTTGGGCACTGATGCTTACAAAGCTGTTACTGAGAAGGCAATTTGTGCTCCTTAGTTCAGCATACCAGGCAAGAATTACTGAGTAGCATAACAAGCTCAAATCAGCTATCAGTACAGGTATGATGTTTCTTCAAAAAAATTTGAAGGTATGAATGATAGTCTCTTATGAAATGATACTACCTAATTAGAAAATTATTGCTAGGCCCCAGTGGCTCACTCCTATCATACTAGCTACTCAGGAGGCTGAGGATCATGGTTCAAAGCAAGCCCTGGCAGGAAAGTCCTTGAGACCCTTGTCTCTAATTAAACTACTCAGAAAAAACAGAAGTGGTATTGTGGCTCAAGTGGTAGGTAGGGCACAAGCTTGGAGCACAAAGAGGCTCAGGGACAGCACTTTCAGACACTCATGTTCTTTTGTGCTAATTCACAATTTTTTATTTAAATATCCGAATACACTCACTTCTAGTCTCTGCATTTATTTGTTTTCATAGCTTCCTTGATGACTAACATTGCCATAGTATGGAGTATTTTCCAGATTTCTCAGCAGAGACAATTAAAGAAGAACCTGGAATGATGTATGCCATGCCCTAAAGACAAACAACTATCAACCAAGAATACTGTACCCCACTAAATTCTCCTTCATGAGGGAAGGTCAAATAGAAACATTCCATAGCAAAGAAAAATGGAAAAAATATATCTCCACCAAACCAGCCATACAAAAGATACTTAAAGATGTCATACACATAGAAAACCAACAAGACCACAATAAAGGCCAAGAAACCTCACCCAAACTGAGAAACCAAGAACCATATGAAGACCCCAGTTGTTACAGCCCCCAAGAAGGAGGATAACATGGCAGGAACTACCAAACACCTCTCAGTCCTCTCTCTCAATACTAATGGACTTAACTCTCCAATTAGGCGACATAGACTGTCTATGGACAGTTGGATTAAAAAGCAAGATCCTTCCATCTGCTGCCTTCACGAATCACACCTTGCCCATAAAAACAAACATACTCTGAAAGTGAAAGGCTGGAATAAAATGATCCAAGCAAATGGCTCCCATAAACAGACTGGAGTTGCAATCCTAATATCAGATAAAATAGACTTCAAATTAAAATTAGTGAGAAGAGATAAAGATGATCACTACATAAAATTAAGGGATCTGTCTTCAGGAGGATATTACAATTCTAAATGTTTATTCACCAAACAACAGGACACCTAAATTTATCTAAGAAACACCACTTTCCATCATATCTCACATAGATCCAAAGACATCAATTGTTGGGGGCTTTAACACACCACTATCTCCAACAGATAGGTCAACCCAGCAGCATCAGAATACAGTTCTTCTCAGCAGCACATGGGACATTTTCCAAAACAAACCACATTTTAGGTCACAAAACGAACTTGTCTAAATTCAAAAACATTGAAGTTATGCCATGCATTCTCTCAGACCACAAGTGAATAAAATTAGAACTTAACACCAAAAGCCACCAAGAAAGTCCTGTAACACATGGAGACTGAACAACACACTGTTGAATAACCAGTGGGTCATGGAAGAGATTAGAAAGGAAATTCAAATGTTCATGATATTCAACAAAAATGAACACACAAATTCCCAGCTCCTCTGGGACACAGCAAAGACAGTACTCAGAGGCAAGTTTATAGCTCTGAGTTCCTACATCAACAAATTGGAGAGATCTAAAAACAAAAATTTAATGAGACATCGGAACGCGCTTGAAAAAGAGCAGCGAGAAAAACCCCAATCCAGTAGATGGAAACAAATAAAATAAAATCAGAATTGAATGAATTAGAATCCTCTCCCAAAATAGAAAGAATCAACAAAACAGAGTTGGTTCTTTGAAAAAAAAATACAAAATTGACAGACCCTTTAGCAAATCTTATCAGAAAAAGAAGAGAACACACCCAAATAAACAAACTCATAGATGAGAATAGAAACATCACCACAGAAACAACCAAGATTCAGAACAGTATAAGGGAATATGTCTCAACCCTTTACGGTAATAAGTTTGAGAATCTGGACAAAATGGACAATTTCCTAGCAAATATCAACATGTCGAAAGTAAATCAAGATGAGTTAAACCATCTTAAGAGGCCCATATCAAGCATTGAAATAGAAACAGCAATAAGAGACCTCCCATCTAAGAAAAGCCAAGGACCCAATGGATTTACAGTGGAATTCTACAGGGCCTTCAAAGTAGAACTCACACCAATACTCCTCCAACTCTTCAATGAAATTGAAAGAGAAAGTTCACTACGGAACACTTTCTATGAAGCCATTGAAACCCTCATCCCAAGCCAGGAAGGGACTCATCAAAGAAAGAGAACTATAGACCCATTTCTTTGATGAACATCGATGCAAAACTTCTCAACAAAATTTTGGCCAATCCACTTCAACAACTCATCAAAAAAATCATACACCATGATCAAACAAGATTCATTTCAGGGATGCAAAGCTGGTTCAATATATGCAAATCAATTAATATAATTCATCACATCAACAAGAGCAAGGATAAGAACCACATGATTATCTCAATAGATGCAGAAAAAGCATTTGACAAGATCCAACACCCCTTTATGATGAAGGCTCTGGAAAAACTAGGAATCCAGGGAACATTCCTCAATACAATAAAGGCTGTATATGACAAACCTACAGCCAGCATCATACTTAATGGTGAAAAACTAAAGCCATTTCCTCTAAACTCAGGAATGAGACAAGGATATCCATTCTCTCCACTTCTCTTCAATTTAGTATTAGAATGCCTAGCTACAGCAATAAGACAAGATGCAAACATAAAAGGGATCCAAATAGGGAAAGGTGAAGTTAAAATCTCCCACTTTACAGATGACATGATCCTGTATTTAAAGAATCCCATGGACTCTACTCCCAAATTACTCGAGCTGATTCGAAAATTTGGCAAAATAGCAGGATATAAAATTAACCTTTAAAAACCAAAATGGCTTTTCTGTATGCCAACAATGAAAAAAGCATGGCTGAAATCAGGAAAGCAACTCCTTTTGTAATAGCCCCACAAAAAATAAAATACTTAACTAACGAAGGACCTCTATGATGAAAACTTTAGAAACCTGAAAAAGGAAATCAAAGCAGAAATTTAGGAAATGGTAAAACCTCCCAGGCTCCTGGACTGTAAGGATCAACATAGTGAAAATGGCAATACTTTCCAAGGTTATTTACAAACTCAGCGAGATACCTATTAATATTCCAACTTCATTCTTCAACGAAATAGAAGAAGCAATCCAAAAATTCATATGGAACAATAAAAGACCCTAAATAACAAAAATGATCCTTAACAGAAAGAATAATGCTGGGGGAATATCAATACCAAATTTCAAACTCTGTTGCAAAGCAATAGTAATCAAAACAGCTTATTACTGGCACAAGAAAAGACCTCAGGACCAATGGAATAGAACTGAAAACCCAGAAATGAACCCACAGACTTATTAAAGCTAGATCCTTATATATCACCCTGCACCAGAATCGACTCCAAATGGATCAGGACTTGGAGTCAAAGCTGACACCCTGAAAACATTACAGAATGGAATAGGAGAAACCCTAGGTCTCCTTGGCACAGGCTGAAATTTTCATAATAGAGACCCACAAACACAACAAATCAAAGAAAGTTTGGACAAATGGGATTGCATGAAGCTGCAGAGCTTCTGCATGGCCAAGGACATAGCTAGCAAGATCAGTAGAAAGCCCACAGATTGGAAGAAGATCTTCACTAGCCATACAACAGACAAAGGTCTCATCGCTAAAATATACTGGGAACTTAAAAAATTAAATCCCCCAACAACAAATCCTCAAAGAAACAACTGCCCGATAAATAACTGGGCTAAAGACTTAAAGAGAAACTTCTCTGAAGAGGAAATAAGAATGGCCAATAGACACATGAAGAAATGCTCAACCTCCCTAGCCATAAAAGAAATGCAAGTAAAAACAACACTGAGATTCCATTTCACTCCAGTTAGAATGGCTAGAATCAAGAACTCCAATAACAACAGATGCTGGAGGGGATGTGGACAGAAGGGAACCTTACTGAATTGTTGGTGGGGGTGTAAACTTGTTCAACCACTTTAGAAAGCAGTATGGAGGTTTCTCAAAAGACTCCACATAGAGCTCCCCTATGACCCAGCAATCCCACTTTTGGGCATTTACCCAAATGATCACAAACAAGGCCATACTAAAGCTACCAGCACAACTATGTTTATAGCAATATTATTTGCCATAGCTAAGATATGGAACCAACCCAGATGCCCCTTAGTAGATGAATGGATCAAGAAAATGTGGTATATATATATATACAATGGAATTCTATGCCTCCATCAGAAAGAATGACATTGCCCCATTTGTTAGGAAATGGAAAGACTTGGAAAAATTATATTAAGTGAAGTAAGCCAGGCCCAAAGCAACATAGGTCCCATGGTTTCTTTTACTTGCATTAACTAGTACATGTGTAGGACAAGCAGAAAAGACCAAAAGCTATGTACATATGACCATATAAGATGATGTTAAGCAAAATGAACCCCAAGATAGGGACAAAAATATCTTTTTTCTTTCTTGCTATTGTTTTTAATGTATTTATAATGTACCATGTGATTTTGTTGTTGCTTTGTGTGTTCCTTCCAAATGGTATAACCCCTATTTTTATCATGTTTGATGTGGGTGCCTGCATCTTGTATATACACTTCTCTAATTAGGTGAAGGGAAGGAAAAAGACAAAATGCTTAAATAAGGATACAGGTTGACCCATTGTAACAATGAGATGTACAAAACACTATGTTGAAAACGAACTTTACAACTTCGTGGGGTGGGGGGGGTAGTTGTGGAGGTGGGAGGGAAGGGATGGTAGGGGGAAAAGAAAAGAGGAGGCAACAATGCTCAATAGAAAATGTACTCATGCCCTTGCTTGTGTGACTGTGACTCTTCTCTACAGAATTTTTACAATAAAAAACATACAAAAATGAATAAAATTAAGTTTCAATCACCTAATAAATTTGGGGCTTTGCTTTCCTTTGGGGAAATTGCTGATAAGAATAAATAGATATTGCCTTCATTAATTCAAAATAATTGTATAAATATATAAAAAGTTCATGGAGGAATAGGATGAGTATGTTAAAGATCATGGAGGAATAAGAAGAGTATGTTAACATTGGAAGTACTTTCAGTGACCACAAATATTTCCATATCTGTTCAGATGGAAAATAAGTGATTTTTTCCATTTCTTTTTAGTGATTCAAACTTAACCATGGCGTTTTTGTTTAAAATTTAGGCATAAAACATGATTATTTGCTTTTACTTAGAGAAATAGTGCACTTTTTTTCTTAGTATACTAAGAAATCTACTCATATTGGTTATTTTGCTGTTATATAATGAGGAAGAAGTTGATAGTAAGGAAAGAAGAATTTCTTTACATTGAAGTATATATTAGTTGAAAATACAGATGAATGTGACTTAAATATCTCGGCACATAATATGATTTTATTCCTCATGACAAAATTTATAGGAAAAGGACTGCTAAAGCCTCCAAATTATGAGAAGTTACAATCTGTAATAGAAAAGCTCACAATTAATCTGTTGTCATAGCAACCCAACCTGCAGCCATATAGGTAGCAAAAATAAATGTAACCTTTCCATATTTTCACCAGGGTACATGATCATTCTAAATATCCATATGCACACATCAATTTGAATATATATATGTATATGTGTATATATGTATATAGTGTCTGTATATAACCATATACAATTATGCATTTGAATAAAATATATCAAATTGTGATACTATGTATTCTCTGAAACTTCTCCCAGCTTCTATGTAAAACTAATGACAATTGCTTTGTTGCTCCTGGCAAACCTTTTTCTTTCTCAGAATACCATGGTGCATGTTTTATTATAGTTGCTTGTTTATATATTTATCCTTCATCTCAATATCATGAGGTCTATAAGAACAGGCACTGTAATTTTATATTTCAGTAGAGTGGTACAACTTTCTTTAGGTTCTAAAATTGTTGAGACATCCACATAATGTATGGAACTAAATGCATAGAACTGTTTTGCAGTAGGCCAAACTATGTGTTTGTGCATTTGTTTTGCAGCTGAGTTTATTTATTTTTATTTTATTTGCTAATATCATAATTAAGAACAATATCACTACTTGAACTACTACAGCATATGCTGGCGCCACCACCACCATACTACATAATAGGTGGATTGAGTTTGGGACTCAATTACAAATGTGTAATAGTGTGTGTGTGTATGTGTAAGTAGTGGGCCTTGAACTCAAGGCATTACATTCTTGCTCATCTTTTTCACTCATGGCAGTTTCTGTATACCTTGAGCCCAAGCCTCCAATTCTGGCTTTATGCTATTTAATTGAAAATGAATCTCCTGGTCTTTTCTGCCCAGGCTGGCACAGAACTCTGACCCTCAGTCTCCCAAATAGCCAGGATTATATGTGTAAGCCACTAGCACTGAGATAACATCTATATTTTCCTAAAATTTATTTTGTGTACCATTATTACAGCTTACACTCAGGGCCTTGGCTTTTATGTTTAAGGCTGGAATACTATTTGAGCCATATCCACACTTTCAGCTTTTTGCAGATTAATTGGAGACAAGATAGGGACTTTTCTGTCCAGGCTGGTTTCAAATGATGATCCTTAGATCTCAGCCTGTTGCATAGCTAGGATTACAATCGCGAGCCACCATTATTTATTTTTAGAATTGTGACAAGAACACTCAACATGATGTCTAGCCTATTAACAAATACTTCAGTGCGTAATACAGTAATGAAAACTATAGACATTACATTTAGTTTTATTGACATTACATTTAACAACTTTGTATAATGTGGATCTCTATAACCGAATCATCTTGTGTAATTGAAGTCTTATACTCACTGAACAGCAACTCTTTGTTCCCATAATCAAAGTATGGTGCTCATATGAGCAGACTCACAGTGAGGTTGGATCTATGAAAACAATGGTTTGTGCATAGAATTTAATCCTCATTCTTGAACTTAAGGGCACTGCAGTTAAACAATACATCATATTGATCCTCATTTTTGGAGGAGTTTATTGTTTATATATACATGGTATATATATGATTTTATATTAGATTTTGCATATTAACTGTACAAATAGGTAAGATGACATCACTGTTCATAGATAGCAAAACTATAGAGCATAAAGCAGTTACTAAATAAATAGAATGATTCTACATTTTACGATAGGATTTTTCTCATTGAAAATCAGATTTGTGTCAGTATTGTGGGCCCTTTATTCTAAGGGCAGGGGTAATGGAGGGTTTCTTTGACGCCTTCCAATAATTCTTGATGATGCTCTATGTCTCAGTCATCATTCTAGGAGGAAAATTCTGAATAAAGTGAGCTTGACTTCCAACTTTTGAAAACCATAACTTTCTGAAAGATTGTGACAATTATAAATATATGATTGCCTTGTATTAGGTATCCTTAAAGAAAAAGAAATTGTGCTATGTTAATTTATGTTTATGACTATCGACAGTCACAAAGAGGTCCCAGGAGGATAGAGATAATTTGTAAAAAGTAAAAAGAACCAGAAAAGATGCTCAATATCCCAGGAGGAAAGCAGATGATCAGAAGTCACTGGTTCCACCTGCAGTGTCAGGAAAACAGAGGAAGACAGGGCTAGGTCAAATGGAAGGCACAAGCAATATCTCAGCCTTGGGCAGGTGTCCTTTCTAATACGCCAGCCTAGTCCTGCTAGTCCTCATACTGTTGAAAAAAGAAATGTGAAAGTGTGAAATGTTCTTTCCTTTCATAATGGAAGCCACATTGTTGTTTTTCATCACCAGGTGAATCACAGTGACACACTTTTGGTGACTGCAAGGAAGCCAGCCTTCACTCTGTCACTGCTCCATAGGTTTCTCAGTCTGTGGTCTCAACAACAGGCTCACAGAAAGACTGAAGTGAAGCAGAGAGTCTCCAATTTACAGGCTTCTCTTACCACACTGGAGATGGATTTGTGTTTGCAGAAGATGAAATTCTGCATCTCCATGCCTGTACAACCAAGGTTGATGAAAAAGGAAGAGAGTTGTTGCTGGAATAAATGCCTGTGTCCGTTGATCACCGAGAATGTTGATTTTGAAGAGCTGGGGTCCTTTTTGCAAGCCTGGCTCAGAAGGTGTGTAGACATCATCGGATGGTATAATACATGAGCAAGGTGAAGAATGGACAACTCAGCATCCCCATGCAATTGAAGAAGATAGAAGGGGACCACAAAAGACAGTGCTTGTGCTACTTACAGAGGTTGACAAATGGATATTTATAATCAAATGTAATTTTATTCAGAACAATAAGGGCATGCTGCATTAAAAGTTCTCAAGCAAGTCTTTCCAGTGACAAGTATTTTAGATCATTCCACGTCTCTAACCTTATGGTATAGATGCAATATTGTTTTGGTTTTATAGACATAGAATAATTAGCTTAAAGAGTTCCATTATCAGCCAATGTCCCAAAGTGACTATCAATTAGAATTGAATTTGAGTGCCGGATCTGATCAGGTATTTAAAGAAATAAACCTTCGTTCTGAAATCCAGTTATTGGATGTTGTGGATATTGGAATAAATTCAGTTTGGAAGGAGAAACACTTGTCAATCCACTATGTAGTAGTTTGTTCATGCTTGGATAATGTAGGATGTTTTTAAAGTATAAATTCAGTATAATATCAACACTTACAGAATGCTTAAAAACAATTTACATGGCAAGGCATTCAAGAAGCATTCAATACTATCATGATTAATGGTTTAGATACTCTTTCTGGAATATGAAGTTTTTATATTCAAATGGCAAATGTCTCAGTAGTGAATAAAGAATCTGTGAAAGCTCTTTGAAACACAGATCCATCTCAATATCCTGGAAATTAGGTACCATTCATTGTTCACACCGAGGAGAAAAAGCGTCAGAGATTTTAGTTGTCAGTGTCATTAGGCCCGTGACGATTTACATTTACTGAGAATTGGGCCTGGGATCGAAGTATTCCAAAAGTCACATTCCCTCTCAAGTTCAAGTACTTCACTTGTGGCATGATGGTGGCTCTACCTATGTCTTTGGACCCCTAAATGCTCATGCAGTGCTTTCCTAGGCTTGGTAAAGGCAATAGTTACATGAACTAGTACTGATAGGTTTCTGTACCCACATTTGCTACTATACTTCAAGGTACTAGTTCTATGACAGCAATCTTTTAACAAATTAAACTCAGTAAATGTGAAGTACAAAGATATCACCAAAAGTTAAAGAACGTTCAAAGGCAATCTGTATTAATTTTCATCCTATGTCTAATGAAGCCCACATGCTTTAAACTTGATTTCACAGATTGTGCTGTAGACTTAGCATTTGAGACAACAATATTGTTATTTCAATATATGCAATGCAGTAAAGAAGAGGTTTTTCTCCTACTATAGTTACACTGTTTATATTTTCCTGGATTTTTTTTTTTTTGGAAACAAAAGTTGTAGTCTGGTGGAAAGAAGGAGCATCAATTATCTGTGTCTAAAATTGGGCAGGGAAGAAATATACTACATGTCTCATGATATTGAGTAGAAGAAAATAACCATGAACTTATTAGGCTAATCTTTTTTGCAGAAAAATTGATGTGAAGGGTAAACAAAGGAGGAGGCTGCAATGCTTGATAAGAAATGTATGCATTAATGAGCCCATGTAATTGTAACCCCTCTGTACAGTATGTTCACAAATATATATATATATATATATATATATAAATTTTAAAAAAATTTTAAAAAAAGAAGAAAAAAGAAAAAGAAAAATTGATTTTTGTAATTCTTTGGTAAATTTTTGTCAACCCACTGAAAAATCTAAGCTTCTACTCCTTAATTTGCATTTCTATGATCATGATTAAATTCAGCAGGTGGTTTTATTAATACTAAGACAAAATATGAAGTCACCTTTTTATTTTTGCTGCCAACTTCTTTTGCATTTGAGTGGGATACAAAAGTCTGATAGAATTTTACATTTTGACACACGGGTCATCTTCAGGTGAATCTTTACTTTGATAATTAGCTCTGCCTTTCAATCTCATCCCATTCACAACCCTTTCATCTAGTTTAATTTCCCTTTACCCACCTTCTTATTCAACTATAAACTGTTAGTCAGAATTGCAGAAATGACTGACTAGGAAATCAATGTTCCCCTTGCTTTGGCTCATTGTGTACATATAAGCTCATCAATTAACTACTTTGTCTATATAATCATAAACACAAACTGAAAAGAAATACTGAAACCATCATAATATCTTAACATCATCTCTTGTGAGGATAAGTTCATAATTTCCTGTTGATCTTTCTGAGTACTCATTCATATTTTCCTGAAATATTACAAAGGGTTTCCTACTAAATATCATTACCTAGGTTGACAAAAGGCTGGGGGAGGGGGAGGAGAAGCAGGGGAGTTGGGGGGGGAGATGTAAAGGGATGGGAAGGGGAAACAAAGGAGGAGGCAACAATGCTTGATAAGAAATGTACTCATTACATTACCATGTAATTGTAATCCCTCTGTACGGTATTTTCACAATAAAAAAATTGGAAAAATTGTGTGATCTCGCTTTCTCTTGCTGTTCATTAAGAAAGAAAGATTGGAGATACTATTTGGTGGGGCAGTTCTATATGAATGCCTATATATATGGTTAAAAACAAGAAAATGTTCACATAGTCACTACTGAACTAATTAAACATGAAAAGTGCACATTTATTCCAACCATCCACTTAAACATAGCAGAAATACAAACTGTATTTAGCATAATTCTAGTGGCAGAATAAGAAGAAAGACACATTTTATTTATATAATGTGACCCTCTCCAAGTAGCTACTTCTAAAAATGCGCATATAACATGTTGAAAGGATTCCTGTCACGGATAAGTTTTCAAAATAAATGTCTTATTTTTACACTCCATACCTAGAAGTTATAGCACCAAAAGTAACTTGGAATACTTTGGAATATTAAAGTTAATAGTGTAATAAATGCTAGCATGAAATAGTTACAATTCTGCAGGTATAAAGAAGGAAATTCCTTCTTGAATGATTTTATTCAACCTAGAATGTGTTGGAAAAATCCCAAGATTTAGAACCATAAAGAATCAAAAAGAAATCCAGTCCTTGGTCCAGTTACTGAGGGGTAGTGCAAATTTCTTTCAGGGAATCATTTTTGTTCTCTGGTTATTTCACTGTCTTTTTCCATTACTTTATTTAGAAATAATTAGCATAAAATAAAGTGCATCTGTTTGCTTAAGTTTCAAAAGATCTACATGTTAGGAAGATCTCCATTAAAGCAAAGGTGCAGAGTATTTCCATCCCTAATAAAAGTTATTGATACTCGTTCGCAATCCATCCTTCCTTTCCTCCTGCCTGAGGCAGCAATTTAATCACATTTTGTCATCAGAGGTTGGATTGTATTTCATGTGAGATGTGTTCTCCAACTCAGCAATAAGGTTTAAAAGCCATCCATATTAAACATATCCCTGTAGTTCTAGTTTTCCATGTATGCTTTCTTTTTTTTTATGCTGGATAGCATTCCATTGTATGAATATACTTCATCTACTGTTAATAAAGGATTATGTTCTCCTTACCTACCCTGATTTTTTAAATGAAGTCAAAATTTGTGTACAAAGTCTTGAGGTAAATATGTTTTCACTCTCTCTCTCTGTGTAAATAATTAAGACTTGAATATCTGATACTCAAGACTTCCCGCTTTGAATTAACATCTCTGAGTTTTGATCTTTGCCAGAAATAATGAATGGAATTTGTCTCCGATGGAGTGTAGTATTTTGTCAAAACAGATCAACAAAGAGGTGGAATTATTAACATCCATGCATCAAAAAAAGGTCAGCTTTTCAGATGATAGAGAGCAAGTCACTTTCAAGAATGAATCAACTTTTTTCCTTTTTTTTTCTTTTTCTTTGTAATTCAAGGTACATATTTCTGTAGCTTGTGAGTTTTCTAGATAAAGGCTTTAATTTTTAATTATGCTCCAAAGCTCTTCCTAGTAAAATTAAATTAAATAGTTAAAATAAATCTGTAGCTGGTATAGCTGTAAACAAACTCTGCTGAACTCAAATCTGTGACTCTTTTAAAGAAAGAGCTCACGATAACAAAATTCAGCGCTGTTCATACTTATGCTGAAAGATTTTATTAGCTAAAGGTGCTGCCCTGCCTCCACAGGCAGAGATGCCAACCTCTAATCATCATTTGTAAGATGATCAGGATAAAAATCATCAGATGGTTTTGTTAAAAATCAAAGGAGAGGAAAAAAATCCCATTTCTCTGTTCTCTTAGTTCATTTTGTTGGAAAGGAACAGGAATGGTAATCAGGCAGAATTGCATATCAAGGCAATTGTGTCACTTCTTACATAAATCTTTAGCTTGATGGCTGGTGCCAACTTTTAATTTTTAGAAGGCAAATAAATGTTCTAAAGCTTCCTATTTTGGCTACACATGACCACTTTTAGCTTCTAGTCATAATAAATCAAAATGTGTATGTATTCTTCCATCAATCTGAGGTATGTAAAACTGGAGACTTGGGCATACAATGCTTGTGAGGAGGAATGGAATGACTACTACAGAACATATGTAAACAAAAGTCAAAATGAGTACGTGGTACTGGTAAGCTAAGCAAACCAAATATCACTGACTCTATCAATCCTTGGTTGGGAACAGTGGTATATGTCTCATTCAAGCTACAGGGGAGGCTGTTATTTAAAGGATTTCAGTCCCAGGCAATTCTGGGCAGAGAAGTTCATGAGACTCCATCTCTAACTCCACGATGCATGCTGTATGTGGTGCCAGTGCCTGTGATCTCAGCAATGCCAGGAAGCTGAATGTAGGCAGATTTGGGGTTAGATATGGGCCTGGGAGAGGAAATAAGACCTATCTCAAAATTAACCAGCAAAAGCCAAGTGCTGGCGGCTCACAGTTGTAATCCTAGTTTCTCAGGAGATCTGAGGACCACAGTTCGAAGCCAGCCCAGGCAGGAAAGTCTGTGAGACTCTTATCTCCAATTACTCACAGAAAAAGCCAGAAGTGACACTATGGCTCATTGGCTATAGCACTAGCCTTGAGCAAAAATTATGCAAGGAGAGCATCCAAGCCCTGAATTTGAACCCCAGGACCAGCAAAACAAAAATTTAAAAAAAATCAGCAAAAATCGGAGCTGGATGTGGGGCTCACATAGGAGAGTGCCAGCAGAACAAGTAGCAGGCACTCGGGGCGGGGGCGGCGTGGGGGGAACAAAAATAATCACACTAAACACACTAAAAATGCACTATCTTCCACAGCACTGTCCTGAGTGTCTCTTAGATTCCTCTGTCCTTGCAAAACTATCCACTCATTGAAACCCTCATTGGCCTTCAAGTAGCACTGAACAATATGAGCTTCTCTCAAATCACTCAGCTTCATCTTGTTCAGAGTTTTATTACCATTCTGACTTATTTGTTCATTCATTTACTATGATCACATACCATTGCTTAGAAAATGATTCTAAGCTTTGGTTTAAATTCTGGTATGGCAAGGAAAGCACAGAAAAGGTAATTTGATACTCGAGAGTTCCACGGAGGAGAAGATACATGGTTTGCCAAGTAGAATCACAGAGAAACACTGGGGAGGGAACAGGAGCAGTGTGTGAGCATCTGAGCAGACTTAAGGCTGGAGGGTTTGAATAATTCAGGCGACTTTTAACCAGAGGCTCAGATTTAGAGGGTTCAACACATCAGATCCATCACCACCAGTCCCAAAGAAGTAATGGTAACAAGACAGGAAATGATTGAAATTAGAATGGCTCTTCTGGGGGAAGATAGAAAGTAAGCATGGCTGCTCATCCTTAGGGTACTGACTTGAGCTTTCATTTCAAACAGGAAAAACCCAGGCAAGGGAAAACAAGTTCACAAGTACTGATTGCACCTGCTTGGGAGCGACGACATCCCTGGGAGACCTTTCTGTGACAGTCTGATGTTCCTGAAGTCCAAGATAAACTGCGGGTTTTGGACAATGACTTGAGCTGTTTTTCGGAGTTTTATCCAGAGTCTGAATGAGGACGCTGATATTAGACACCACAGTGACTCTTACCTTGATACCTTCAACCTTGAAGGTTTATAGACACATTTCAACTGATGAACATGGCCAAACACAGTGTTAAGCAGGTGTCAGATTCAAAAGAAAGGAGACAAATACAAATGAATACAGATATGCCAGGCTTTTATCTCGGTTTTAGTTATCCTTGTGGGTCCAGGTGAGGTGGGTTTTTTTTGTTTGTTTGTTTGTTTTGTTTGTTGTCAAGAGCAGATTCTGAGTAGTTTTTAAAGGGCTCTGGGTTATAAGAGTGCTCTTTAGGTATCATGTATCTGACCCTGCCATGTCTTAGGACTGTGTGATCACAAGGCACATTGCCTAGGGCTTAAGAAGCCAGGCAAAGAGGGTAAGGATTTGAGCATGGCTTGGTTTGAATAATAAAGGCTACCTCACAAATAAGGTGTTGGCTATTTCTGGTGATTATCTAACCCTGCCAGGGCAGGTCCTGAGGTATTAAATCATGATTAAGACAGCTCTATTCCCCATTACTTAGAACAGTGTCTGGAAAATACTCTTAAAATATTCTTTGAATAAATTAATTTATAACATTGCAACAATCAGTACATTGAATATAATCATTTACATTGTGTTAGCAATTTAGTCTGAATTTCAATAAAAGGGCATCATAAATCTCCATTTTTGACAGATTCTCAACAAAAGGAAAGTAAAGATTAATGCCTATTGTATCTATTTGAATTTTGACCAGCATTATTACTTTAAGCATTTCATACTTTGCTTAATCAATGCAAAGCAAAATACATTTTGCTTTTCTTTTCACGTAGAATAGTGGAATCATATATAGATGATTTAAAAACCAGATTCAATAGATTTTCAAGTTGCTTAGATCTTTCTCAGTTTTTTGCAGAGTCTCCTCTGATAGAAAACTATCAGGACTCTTCCCTAGGGTATGGTACAGACTCATCTTCATTATGAATATCTACAGAAAAAGAATCTTTGACTGTGTTGGAGACTGAACTACACTTGCTAGGCAAGTGCTCTGCCACTTTAAGACAGTTCTCCAATCCTTCTACTTTTTAAAGAAATTTCAGAGACTGTCTCACTTAGAGTCATACCACACAATACACCTACCTACCTCTGCTTCATAGCTGAAGGCAGTGTTTTAGTCCACCACACCCAGCCTACAAATGATTACAAATTACTTTTTTTCCAAGTAACTTGGAGATAGGAGAGTTACCAAGGCAAGAGGAATTTATGAGGCCGACTTCCAGAAAAAGCTGGAAAGCTGAAAAGACTGAGCTCCTGTGGTTATTGAAAGGATTGTTTCGAAAGTGCTGGGGCTAGTGCCACCTGGCATCCCATTGAGAGGTTGCTCTTAGCCAGTGACTGACTGGTACAATAACGTAGCTGCCCAGTTCTCTTTCACTAACTGGAAATGACTGTGAGATGCAATGTAATGTCTGAATCCCTTTAAAAGGTGAGGATGAGGGTCAAAATTCATCTAAAGTTTGTCCCATACCCTGCTCTATTTAGTTGCTTGCTTTTTAGGAAGCGTTTTCTTAACACATCCCTTGCAAATTAATTTTCTTCTGATAGTCTTCTTCTACAGGATGGAAAGGGCATACAATAAATACAATACACAGTTGTTACCAAGTAGCAATTTGGTTCGTTAAAGTGTTTGTGTATCTCTTCTCTTTCCTATATTGTGTTCATTTTGTTTTAGTTCATTTGATTTTTTTAAATGTTCTATCCAAATGATCTACAAAAGGTGAAATGTTCCTTAATTTAGAGTGGACATCATTTCATAATGAATCGAAAAAGGATGAGAATAAACAATGTAAGTACCTGTCATTAAAAATGGAAGATACATATTAGGATATTGTATAAAAACATATAGTATGAAATTAAAGGTAGCTGCAGAATATGTATTAAGCTTGCCTCAACAAATCAATATCAAAACTAGAGCAGAAATATTCTGAATGAACAATGAAAAATATTTTCATCCCATATTTGTATGTGTCCCCTCTTTTACCATACATGGATAAGGACTGTGTGTATGTGTGTGTTACTGTGATTTGAACTCAGAGCCTCACACTTTCCTGTAGTTTTATACCTCAAAACTGACTCTCTACCCACTGGAACCACACTTCCATTTATAGATTTTTTGCATATGAATTGGAGATAAGAATCTCTTGGCTTTATTTTCCCACCCTCGCTTCAAACTGTAGTCCTCAGATCTCAGTCTCTTGAGTAGAAGGATGACAGGTATGAGCTACCAGTGTCCAGTTACAAAAGTACCCCTCATTTCATCTGAAGCAGAATGGAATTAATTGACCCATATAAATCCATTTTCTAACTGTTCAACCCATGGTTTCAGGTCCCTAAATTCAGCTTTCTTTTCTGAGTTGTGTTGAGACATTGGCTTAGGTTATGTCCCTCAGGTGTTACCTCTAGTTTTCTTTTCTTGTCAAGGATCATCTCTCCATCTTTTCAGAACAACCACTTCCCTGGTTCTTCTCCATGTGGTTTGTTAAGAGTGAACTCAAACCTCAGCAACCAGAGTGGATAGCATCATCTAAATATGACAAATCTTTGTGTCATTCCAACCCTCCAGGTAACAAAGATTGTTTCTGGAATGAAAATAGTTTCCAAGGAAAGACTATGAGGACTGATTTTGAGACCCAACATACTTGGGGGAAGGAGATAATCTCTTCTTTTAGGGATGCTGAAACAATAGGATAAAGAACAGATTGCAGTGATTTTTTTTTCCACCCAAGATGGATGGAGGATTGCTTAGCAATAGATCTGAGACAAAGCAATAAGAGATGAACAGTGCAAAAATCATGTCCACCATCATGGTCTGATCCACTTGGAAACATTATCTCAATAGTTTTGAAATAGAACCAACCATGTCACATGAACTGATATAAATGCTTTCTGAAAATATTGTGCTCCACAGGCAGCATTTGACTTATTGGTTCTTAGAGCTTGCAGTTCTAAGCAGAAAATCCTCTTTCTTAGTATCCTCATAAGAAATTTGATAGAAAACTGTTAGTTGCATGATTAGGATCACATGTCTCCCCACCCCACCACCACATACACATACACACACAATCATTCTTGTCAGAGAATGAAATATTCTAATTGATCAATGAGGAATGGTTTCATTTGTTAGTAAACTGGGATCGAATTTGAAACCAGATAAGTTAACAAATGCCATTTGAAGGGATATATTGCATAAGGAAATGGGGAGAGGATGGGAAGGAAATAATAGTGATTACTCCAGGCAAAACTGAGGGTTTTCTTACTAGCTCAAGGGAGGAGGAGGCTAGAAATAATGATATGTGCATTGTGCTGTTGAAAAATAAGGCTTTCTATAAAATAGTGTCAATAATGCTTACCTGCCTTTCCTTGGAGAGTAGATTGAAAGCAAACGTAGTCATAGTAGCAGTTAGTAAGTATTTCAATGGGAATATCAGAAGAAAATTTAGTTTTGATTTATTCTGGATTTTCACTTTCATGTCTAGATTTTTTACAATTTAATTTTCATTTTTCTGGGGTGGTAGCAACAAATTTATATGTTTAATTTCACTTAGTCTGTTGTAAATAAAGATGTCTTTATTTTCAATAAAACATAATTGCTTATAAAGTTGCCTAGCTTTAAATATATTTTTAAATAGATAGATAGAAAGCCAAAGTCAACACTACCATTTTTCCCCCTACAGTCGAAGGCTAGTTAGTAATATATACCACTTTGCAATATATATTACACAGAGACCCCTTTGAAATATCATGTTTTGTTTCCCTGGCTCCTCACATATACTGGAGGTATTCAATAAATATTTGTGGAATGCCAAATGAATAAAGCCTAGAATTACCATGACTGTGGTTTTCAGTAAAAGATCGGGTCCATTTGCATAGGCCATTTTCTGCAGTAAGTTAGGTGACAGTCTCAACTGAACTCTTTATTTCTAAGTGCAAAATACCTCTAAAGGAGATTCAGTGCCCATTTAGAAATGCATAACCACCTCCTTTGAACTCTGTCAGTTGAAATTGCTTCACTTCTCTCAACACTTGCAGTCCCTCTCCAATCTCATTTTAAATTCAGTGGCAGAGAAATAAAATAGGGTTTAACATTCTTGCAGGGCTAAGCTTTTGTGCCCACAAAAGCTGAAGACTTGGGTTTCTCTCTTCATTTCTTCCTTTCCTGATTTTTTTTCTTTTCTTTTCTTTCTTCTTTTTTATTTGATTTGTTTGTTTTGTTTTCGACAAGGCCAGGCTTTTATCCACTGCATGCATGCACAAACTTTTACTGCCTATGCAATCAAGCATAGAAATTAGCTATGAGCCTTTGGATGAAGATGCAAGGAAATAATGGCACCACAGAATAATCTCTGCACAAAGGATGCAAGAGGCTGGTTGTGCTCTTGTGTGTATATAATCCCCAGCTCCCACACAAGTACTTAAGTGGTATTAAGGAAAGAACTGTGACTTCCATTTTCTGGACTCTCAGTGTGTCCTATCCGGTCCTCTGCCACCACATTTACTCTGCTTAATAGAATTGACAGATTTGCATGTCTGTTTCTCAACCATCCTATGAGGTCTTCCGGAAATCTTAGTCAACACATAATCCAGCCAGTACTGTCACACTATAAAGAACTCACATAATACGAAACCCACATAAGCTTCACGAAACACTGGTGTGCTCTAGACTCTGCTAATGGGAAAAGTTCAACTGAAACTCAACCCTCAAGATTGGATTCTGTTTAAGAAAGGGATCTGTCTTTAATTTTTTTCCCTTTACCATATCCCCCTCTCTGTCTTTAGAGCTGATAGAGGGAAAGAATGCAAGTCAGTGATTAGTTCCAGAGGATAAGCTGGTTCTTTTTCTTGTCAAAAATGACATTTTAAATCTGTTAAATTTGTCCAGTGCAATATCAGAGCAGTAGGGTAGGTAAGGGACAGGGTCTATCAAAAGGCACACGATCTCTTCCAAAAACAATCATTTTCTAAGGACTACTCCCAATGGGGGAAATGCAGGTTAGTACAGGTTTATGTACACCTGGAAGAGGGGAATGTGTTATTTATTCCCAGCACCAAAGGGCTAGGAATATGGCTTACTGGTAGAGTGCTTGCCTAGCATCAATGAAGCTCTGGGTTTGATTCTTCAGTATCACATAAACAGAAAAGGCCAGAAGTGGTGCTGTGACTTAAGTGGTAAAGTACTATCTTTGAGCAAAAAGAAGCTCAGGGACAGTGCCCAGGCCCTGAGTTCAAGCTCAGGACTGAAAAAAAAAAAGAAATTTTGAACCAAAATCCTGCATCTGTCTGTTAGCAACCTATGGACAAGGTTTGGGCTGTTCGCAAGTGAGCGAAAGAGAAGCCATTTGCCTTAATTCTGAGTCAATGATGGTAGACACTGAAGAAAAATTAAAACAAAATGAAAGGCTATTCACAGGCTGGAGAAAACAAAGGCCCAGGAATGAACAGTGGAGTGTGGGGGGAGAGTGGCAGGGGGAGGGGAGGAAATAGTATAAGAATATTAACAGAAAAATAACTGGTTTCTATAGCCGATAATAATATTCACTATTTTCCCCATAAGAAAGCCTTCCCCTATCATTGCAATCTAAGTAAGCTGCAGACCCAAAAGGACTTGCAAGCCTTTTACAAATTTCCACCTGCCTTGAAACTTGATTTGTATGTTTGTTCAAACAGAGGCAGGGTTTTGGTGGCCTGGCTTTTGAATAAATAGATAAATCTGAATAAACTTTAAAAAATACAATGGCTTACAAGTCATCAACTTTTAGCAAAGTACTCTGTGAGTTTTTACAATAATGACATCATTATTAATGATACACAATGCTTTATGTAAACTGGAGTTGCAGGCTATGGAAAGTACCTATGGTAAGACTTACAATGTCTTTTTCTTTTTCTTGTTTTGGTTCTGATTCTATAGACTGATGGATAGCAACACACCATTATCTTAATCTAACTCATTATTTGCTTTTGTGAACACTGAAATAACTTCTAATTTGAGAAAAGAGATAGTTTGCCTAGCAAAGGAATTTTTTAAATTTAAAACATACATGTGTACGGCTTCATATTCTTCATGCTCATTTTTTAAAAAAAGTGTTAATAGTGTCTTCTGAGAGGAAAATGTCATTGGCTATCAGGAGAGTTTCATTTTTTTTTAATTTAATTTTATTTTATTTGTGAACATACTGTACAGAGGAGTTACAATTACATGGGCAGGATAATGCGTACATTTCTTACCAAGCATTGCAGCCTCCTCCTTTGTTGAGAGTTTCATTTTAATCAGATATCCAACTGCTCATTCAACTCTCAATTCTCTCTCAACCAGTACTGAGATACATCAGGAGTGGAAATAACATGGACAACAGCATAGATGTAAACTAAAGGATTCAAAAGATAACTTGTGGCCTAACACATCATTAAGAATCCATTGCTGAAACCAGTGTTTCTTGGGCTCTGTTTGCCTTGTGTGATAACCAAATATTGTATTGCTGTTTAAAATATTAGTCACTTTGTCATTATCAGTTCAGAGATTTGGTGATATCACGTTTCTGGAAGTTGGCTGGAAAAAATGTTTATTTTTGTCATTTTAACAAGGAGATTGTTGTTTAATGAGGAGAAAATGAAAGCAAACCACTGTTTTTCTGGGATGGTTAGCTTGTAGAGAGTCTACACTTACATGACAAACATTGTGTTGATCATTATGGTTAACTCTTCAGAACTGTTCTTTTCTTCCAATTCCTAGCACAGAACACAACCCTTACTTTTGTTGTCCAGGCTTCCTGAGGACTCCTGGACTCAAGAAATACTCCTCCCACGGTGTTTGGAGTAGTTGAGGATATAGGCACTTTGCCCAGCTAGAGATCCATTCTTTGGGGTTTGTTTGTTTGTTTTTTTTAGGTCAGTCGTGGGGCTTGAACTCTGGGCCTGGGCGCTGTCCCTGCGCTCTTCAGCTCAAGGTGAGCACTCTACTGCTTGAGCCACAGTGTCACTTCCGAGAGCCATTCTTAATTGATTGATTTACCTTTGTACATTTTTTATACCTTGTAGTATTTATACAAGGAAGGGAAATTCATTGTTATATCTCCACACATGTTTACACATATTCTAGTCAATTTCACCTACATTCCTTTTCTTGTCCCCCCCCCTCCCATCCCCTCATCAAAAATATATTCAAAATACATTATTTGAAACTGTGAGAATGGGAAAAGGAAACAGGTTGGGGAATCCTCAAAAGTTTTTTGATCAAACTAAGGGTCCAATCTTTTTGCTTGGAAGTGACATTCTGATGTGATAAGGCACAAGTCACTGCAAGTGAAATGAATGAATGATGTGGTATGGCTTGCTGAAGACTTCTGGAAGAATTCTTGCTTCTGGCCAGGAGAAAGCCCTAAGAAGCTACCTTGTGTCCCTTGTCATACCTTCTTCCTACGCATGCCCTAGGTATAGCTGCTGCCCATAACTAGATTTCACTCATGACAGAACCAGTTTTACGATACGCTTCAGATAGCATGTTCGACTTCCAACAAGAGAAATTGTGGCCTCTCTCACTAATGTAGTTTTTAAATGAATCTATATAAATTCATCTTATTTTAGGTCTGAGAGCTGTACAAGAAATTGTTTGAGGGTGTCAGGCAGAGGCTCTTACTTGAAACGTCCAGTTAGGATTGACCTTCTTGTTTCTTGCTGATAGAATCTTCCTTACTGAATAGCCACAGGATGCAATGGCAAAAATCACTTGAAACTTAAAATAAGCAAGCCGAAAACCTGAGTCAATTTTTACAAAGGATATATGAATGTCAAAGTGCTGATTAACTCCAGGGAAATTGAGATAAAAATTGCAATTTGTTGTACTGCTAGTCATACATGATAAAATGGCATTTTCACCTGATCTATGTGTCATATTTTACCACATCTTTCTCTACATATTTTCTTTTTTTGAAGGAAGCATTAAACTTTTTTATGTCTGGGTGTTGGATACAAGATTGTGAATTCTGTATCATTTGCTGATGTCCAATTTTTGAGTTCTGAGCCCTATGTGGTATTGAGTAACATAAGAAATGAATAATCCAAAGTGTGAGAACTATACATATAAATTAATATTTGAATTCACAGATGTCATCCAAGACTTCCACAAATGTGAAATATCTTAATTTTTTTTATGTTGGAGATATGTCAACATGATGGCCTCTACAGTTTATTGGACCAAACAAAGTATTTTACTAAAAGTAGTTCCACATGTATCTTCCACTGGTTAAAATGGACCATTAGCAAAGCTGAAATTATATAGGTAGCCTGCAAAATATTTCTATTACTCATCGTGGTTAATGGCTTTCTTTGAATAACTTCTGAGTAAACTATATTAAAATTAGAAGCTTGTTTTATACTTAGAACTTTCTTCCTTTCCAAAACAATTCTATGGTAAAGGTCAATCATGAAAAACTATAGCAATTCTTGCAAAACTATTGAGTATTTACCCAAGCTCCTTTTCCCCAAGGGCTGAGTAACTGTGTTTTAGGAATTTGGCATGGTATATAACAAATGTTTAAACATTTCTTTGAGTCAGAAGAAGGGTTAGAATGAGCCAAAATAGTAGCTATAATGTATTCTCTTCTTGCCATGTTCTTCTAATAAAAGCTGCTCATTAACTGGGTTTTTAATTACTTTCATTAAAAGGTCCTATCGACTTCCCCTGACCTTCTCGATGTGCTTTACTAACTGTTTTGAAGCCTGAAGCTGAAGAGTATTAACCTAAGGGCCAAATCATCCATGAGATAGTTCATAATTTCAGAAAATTACAATAGTTGCAATAAGAATTTTTAAAAAGGTATCGGTATATGATCATTCTAAAGTATTGTGTTTATATTCATTTTATAATTATCAGACAAATGGCAATAAATCTTCCTCATTGTGATCTCAAGTTCTCAAATCCGAACTGAAAGTCTTTAATGTGATTGGCATATTATATCAATTAAAATTTAATTGATAGAATATTCGTTCTCAGTCATAAAAAATTCTATATTGGGCACACAAAGAATAGGACATATATACATAAATATAATCCACTATCTATTGACCCCATTGATGACATATATTATTCTTTTTAGTCAAATTATGTTTTTATCTATATTATTTTAATGTAATATTATAACTTATTTTATATAGTTTTCATTAGCATAAGTATAAAACATGCTTAATCTATTCTGTATCATTATAGGTGTATGTGATATGATATATAGGTAGACTATGAGTTACTTAAACATTCTTTTAATTTACTTAAATATTCTCATATTTTGTTGCATAGGAAAAAATGAGATAAATATAAAAATGTTTAAGAGATTCTCATGAGTTCCCATAGAGGTATGTCTAAAACCAAAACTTTTTCTTTTAGTAATTTTGATAGAAGTTCAATGTTCCTTTCTATCTATTATGAAATACTATAATTAAATTTGAGCCTACTTCAGTCAAGCAAGCAGTAATTTAGACCTACTTATTAATTTGGGCTAATACAAAAAAAATATAGAGATCAATTACATATATACAACTATGTATATATAGTACTATATATAACCATCTCTATCTATCTATCTATCTATCTATCTATCTATCTATCTATCTATCTATCTATCTAAGGAGTCATTTATTCAAAGATGAATGTAGACATTTAAAAAATAATATAGACACTAGAATTGTCCAGAACTTCTGCTTGATTGAACAGATATTTACTTTCTCCCTAACTCAAGGTTTTAGGAAAACAATTTTCCCAATTAACTAGTTTGGTGGTGGTCTTATAATATAGATGAGGGAGGATGAGCCCCCAAACTCAGGGTTTATGATAAACCAGTGGCAGAACTAAGCCTGCCTTCATCTGATAGTCACCCAGGAGAATGTACACATGTATAAGAAAAACCTGCTCTGAGGCAGCCTTCTCGGGAAGCATTTAAGTTTCTGCATGTGTATTACTACTAAACGTAACAGATTAAGAGAAAGCAGAGTGCATTTGAGTGAGGCATAATTTAGCTTTATCACCTTGAATGATCTATTTTTATAACTATCAAACTATTGTATCAGAGCCCAACAAAATATAGTACCTAATCATCACCCAGAAAAATTAGAAGCATACACAAGTGCACACCACACACACACATACACACACAAACAAAGAGTGATGACTGGTATAAACTACTAGATAGCAGGTGTTCAATCAAAATTATTAATGTACTTTCAGAAGGTCTCATATCTCTTAAAAGCAGGTAATTAGAATTGTACGCAGATACTCTGAAGCCATGAATAATTCATTCCCTTCACATCAATAAAATAATTATTGAATATTTTTGTTCTTCATTTTCTATTTCAATAAGATTGCTCATGTGATGGCACTGTTACAGGACTGAACTTTCTAAATATTTCAAACTGAAATAATCCCGAGAGGGTGGAAAGAAGTTCAGTAGACTGAAAACCTACTAGAAGCTCTGCTTGTTTCCTACAAAAGCAATTCTAGTTCAAATATTTTCAAAATATCTTATACCAATACTTATTCCACACACAATACACATTTTATAGTTTTAAACCCATACAACTACCAATGATTGTAAAATATAAGATATACTAATAGTTCTTCTCTGAATTTTAGATAGAAAATGATTTTGTGGTTGAAAAAATCCAGGAAAATCTCAAGAAAATTACATAATTCACTTAACTCGCTTAATTTTTTGCAACACTAACGTAGACCCAAATTGACATGTCTGATATATTTATGTTAATGTAATACCACTATTTTCATTTATGAAAATATACTGTATTAAAAGTACATCTTTATCGATAGAGAACAGCAAAGGACATACTACCATCTAGAATTGAAATCTTCAAGTGACATTGATATTTGACTTTGGGGTGACTTCAATGAAGTAGGAAACAATATAGAATAGAATGCGAATCATATTTTACTTTAAAAAACCAGGTTTGGTCTCTGCCACTGTTTGTCATTCTCTCTGACTCTCTGTTTCTCCTTTTTGCTCGTCTTTAACAAGTGTATGTACTATCTCTTGTTATGTACACATACTCACATTAAGTGTATATATATACTTAATATAAACACATATTTCAGGCAAATATTTGTCTATATGCCTGTGCATATGTATCTTGTGGTATAGTTATTAACACTGTAGGTTTTAGAGAAATAAATTAAAGAATGCCAAAATACTCAATTATCTATATAGAAATTTTAGAAATACTCTGAAGAAATCTAGAGGATTATTTGGAAAGAATAATTTGATCTAGGGACAGCTGTATGAAATGATCCCAGGCAATCAAGATAAGTGTAAATTAAGAAGGAAGTCCTTTAATGTGCAGAATGAGCAACACAGCTCATTTTAGATTCATTTATGGCTACTATTGAAAGCAGGGCACATGTTCAGCTTCAGGGAATCCTTAAAATTTCTTGAAAATAAATTGACTTTAATAAGAACATTAATAGTATTGAAAAATCACTGCTGTGAAATGTACAACTCTTCGTGTGTTTTCAGTTTCAGTAAGAAGGAAAGAACCTAAAATATGTACAGCAGGAATATTCATGTTCACCTAAATGTCTGTCTGATTATCAAGTGCTACATTTCTCCCCTGGTTTATGTAAGTAGTTGACTGTTAGTTCTTAAACCACATGAAATAAGCCGTATCTGGGTTATATTTTTCAGGCATTCGGGAGAAACTAGTGATTTGCATATGAGCCTCGTACTGTCATGAATTTGCTAGCCTGGATTGCATATGTTTATAGTTTCATTATAGTTTTCTTTCACACAACCATTAATATTGCAGAGTCAGGATTTGATGTTTTTTCTTACCAATAAGTTATTTTCCTCACTGTGAGATTCTTTGTAAAGAGCAATGAAGTTTCCTTTCTCAACCTTCAATACCACATACCTATTATGCCTCTTTGGTCAGTCAGAGATTCTTTTCCATTCAATGGTGGTATTTATTCCAACTGAAAATTCTAGGGAAAAAAATTGCATTTTCAACTTTCTTTTTTTTCAGTAAACTCAAACAACTGTTGGGCATGCTGGCTTTCTTTTGCTCTAATGCGGTTCCTGGTTAAGGAACTTTCTGAGACTTCAGTGTGGGGTTGGGAATAGTACGGTAGTAAGTGAATGAGGGCATACAGGGCTCATGATTGATAACCTGTGGAGTGATGAGATCAACTGACTTGGTTATAAGCTGTTTTGGGGGCATGAACACTTGGACATGCTTTGACTAACAGCTACCACAAACTTAGAATTATAGTATCCAGTGAACTGAGGCCATCCCAAGAGGGAGTGGGGGATCCTATTTCATATTCTTGCATGTGACCAGGTGAGGGAAGAACAAAATACACGTAATCTCTATACTTAGAGTTTTCTGATACATGATCCTTGAGCTCAGAACTTCACATTGTTGTTTTTTAGACAGACAGACTTCAGTAAAAAATAATAATAATAATAAACACAGGGAAGGGGAACAACAGAATAGTGAGACAAAGGCCAAGGGGTGTGTCGGGGTGGGGGAACCAATGCAACAGCAATATACACAAGACAATATGTTGAAAATGATCTGTACAACTTGCAGGAGGATAGGCGGTGGGGGGAGGGAAAATAAGAGAAAGCTCAGGGAAGGAGTAAAATTGGACAAGAAATGTGCTTATTAACTTACTTATGTAACTGTAAACCCTCTGTATATCATCTTGACAATAATAACAAAAAATAAGCACAGAGACAAGTTAGGATTTTATAACTGTTGTTCAAAAAGAAATGTCCTCATGACCTGACTTATATAACTGTAATCCTTCTGTACATCACCTTTACAAAATATGTAACATTTAATTGCATAAAAATAAATAAAAGAAACTGTGACTAATATTAGCAGAAAACAACGGAAAGTAAAGGGAACTATGGAGTGAAACAGAGTTAGGTGGAGTAGGCTGAGCCAGTAGGACTTAGAACGTTACGTAGCTTGGGAAGTGAGCAATTTCCAAATGCACAGAAGTCAAGAGTATCAGGAGAGTCTGAGCTTCTTCTAATATATTGGTTTGTCTGATGTCATTTGAACATTGCCATTGTTGTACTTATTAACTATACAAGGGAGAGGGGTGATCCTACTAATATTAAGCAGAGAGAAAGGAAAAGTTTGGAAGATAAGAGAGAGTAGAATTGTCTTTGCCCAAATGGGAAATCAATGGGGCCTGATTCTCTGTTTGCCCATCTGTTGAATGAAAGGGTCCCTTACTCCCTCCTCTCTGTCTATTTCTGTCTCTGTCTCTCTGTCTGTCTGTCTGTCTGTCTGTCTGTCTCTCTCTCTCTCTATCTCTCTCTCTCTCTTTCTCTCTCTCTCTCTCTCTCTCTCTCTCTCTCTCTCTCTCTCTCTCTCTCTCTCTCTCTCTCTCTCTCTCTCTCTCTCGCTGAGATTTAAAGGCTGAGAAGTGACATTTGCATGAATTCAGACTTTATCAAGCAGAGCCTGACAGATGCAAACTGGGTTTGTGTGATTGTTGTGAGAGAAGGAGAGAGACGATGGGAAGGAGCTGCTGAGAATAATCAGAGCAGAAGGAGGGTTCACAGAGGGCCAAACAAGCTCAAGTCATTGCCTCTGAGAGTTGAAGTCCCTACAGAAAGGAGTTTTGCATATTGATTTCCTCCTCCCGCTGCCTACTGGCCTGGATTGCTAATTATAGGTCCATGTCCTAGTCCCTGGGGAAGAATGATTCAAAGAGCAAGTGCCCATTCATTCCACATGCACCCAGGGCATCAGATTTTAAAATATCTTAATATTTTTATCTCTTTGTGTGTGTGTGTGTGTGTGTGTGTGTCTGTGTGTGTCTGTGTGTGTCTGTGTGTGTCTGTGTGTCTGTGTTCCCACTAGTCCTGAAGTATGAATTCTGGCCAGGGTGCTATTCTTGAGCTCTATTTTCCCCTCAAGGCTAGTTCTCTACCACTTGAGCCACAGCTCCATTTCCCATTTTTCTGGTGGTTAATCAGAAACAAGGGTCTCACAGACTTCCCTGCCAGGTCCAATTACCAACCTCAGATCTCAGCCTCCTGATTAACTATGATTACAGACATGAGCCTCCAGTGTGCAGCTCATTTATTTCTTTTTTAAAATTTGTTTTTAAGGTTGTGTAACAGATTTTAAGCCCCACAGCCCCTCTTTGAATGACCATCACTGTGCTATTTTTGTGTATGCGTATATAAATCTGACTGATATTTTAGATACTTTAACTTTTATATAATGCAGCAAAACAGATTCTTCTCTTTTTGTACGATAATCTATGGGCTATTTATCCATGCCGTTTCATTTAATTCATTTGCATGGCCTAATAATACTTCTATTTTATAATTCCAGGACAAGTCAATTATAAATTGAATTGAATTTACTGCTGTGAGCAAATAAATTTCATGTATTTATCACTGTTAATGTATATATTTTTTCTTC
Organism: Dipodomys merriami; assembly: GCF_024711535.1. NCBI lineage: Eukaryota > Metazoa > Chordata > Mammalia > Rodentia > Heteromyidae > Dipodomys > Dipodomys merriami. The sequence continues at coordinate 6,088,347 of NW_027205715.1, read as the reverse complement.
TGGGATGCTGTTTCTTAGATGGAAGGATATAGGGAGTAAAGCTGATTGGAATACAGTGAAAATACACGTGGAGATATATAAAATCCCTCTCCCATCCCCATATAACTGTTAAAATACAATCTTTTTTTTCCCTTGCTCGTCCTGGGGCTTGAACTCAATGCCTAAGAGCTGTTCTTGACCTTCTTTTTGCCCAAGGCTAGTGTTCTACCCTCTTGAAACACAGCAGCATTTCTGGCTTTTTCTGCATAGTTTAATGGATAAGACAGTTTCACATACTTTCCTGCTTGGGCTGGCTTTGAACTGCAATCTTCAAATTTCAGCCTCATAAGTAGTGAGGATTTCAGGTATGAGCCACTAGTGTCCGTCTAGAAATATTTTTTCTTAAGCTTCTCAATATTCTATTTAGTGGTTGCATGGGTATCATTTTTTAGCTCTTATTTTAGTCCTCTTTTTGTTATTTGCTGTATATTTTCCTAGACACACAATGTAGTTAGATTTTTAAATAATTTAATCAAATCATTTCTGGTTCTAATTAGTGGTACTATTCTAATATGCTATTAGCGGTACCAGTCTATTTCATAATTGCCTGGATGTTTGGGCTTCATATTCACACTTAAAAAAAGTCTGCTTAGCAAGTTTCCTTTCACTTGTTTTCCTTTTTATCTTCAATTGATTTATTCTTTTAAATGTTCTTGATTACTATCTATAGTTGTAAATAAAAAGGATTAACTGTCTTCAATGAATCTCATGGTTTTTAAAAACTGCTGAATTATGAACACCTTTCCTACAAGCCTAACCATCTAAACTTTCTAACCTCGACCAAAACCTGATAAATATTATAGTATATTTTCAGGACCTGGAAACATTTAGCCAGTTGATATTCTCTGAAACATTATCCTTTGCATGTGAGGGGTGGGGGTGGATTGAATTTAGGGACTGTATGCTAATTTTTAGATTTTTTTTTGCTTAGTGTTGATGCTCTACCATTTGAGCCACAGTTTTATTCCTGGATTTTTAACAGTCTCATGGAATTTCTAGCCTGGCTTTGGTCCATGATTCTCAGATCTCAAATCTCTGAAGAGCAAGGATTACAAGTATGAGCCATTAGTGTCTTCAAATATTACCCTTTTATAAACCATAGAATGTAGTCCATTTAATTTGGCTTGGGTTTTCTATTTATATTATCCTAGAAGGTATATTTTTATTCTTATTCAAATGTACTCTTTAATATATTACTTATTGAGGATTTGTGAATGGATTTTTCCTACTTAACTCTAAAAAATTGCATTTAACCCAGATGATGATTGGCAAAATAAACTAGCTAATTTGTCTTCTTATTATCTTTAGCTGACTAAAGGAATTAGCCTATTATTTTCTGTAATCACCTATTGGTTTTGAGAAGTTTAATTTTAGTCAGCATAACTTTCCGCTGTGCATACTCTGTCCTTCATTTAAAATAGATTTGAAGATTTTTCTCTAATCTGTATTCTAGGATCTGTCTAAGCTAGAATTGCTTTACATTTATCCTCCAGGGGATATGGTGAAATTCTAAAAATTAGTGCCTTGCCTCAATTATGAAAATGGGAGCTTAAATTTTCTTCTAAAATTTGCTGCTATGTAATTAATTTCATTTTTCCTTTTTGAAATACCTGCCAGAATGGTTTGAAATTTCCAATCTGTTTTGTAATGCTCTCATTTTGGCTCAATCTAAAGGTTGAGTTCTAGATGAATTCTTTTATACTCTCTTTATTTAAAAAAAAACATTAAATTCCCCAGTAAATATTGAATCCACAGATACTTCTCATACAGAAATATTGAATATATTTATTATTTACACATAAATAATTATATAAATAATGCATTACTATATTACTATATATAGTACATGCATATTTTTCAAGATTTCTGTTTCTCCCCTTCATCTTCTTTTCTTGTTTTATTTCTTTTGTTTGGGTTTTTTTTAACTGTATTTTTTTTGTCTTTTCTTTTTTGGTACTGGGGATCGAACCCAGGACGTTGCACTTGCTAGGCAAGCGCTTTGCCACTGAGCTACATCCCAGCCCTTTTCTTGTTTTATTTCTATCTTTGTTTATAAAATCTAATAATTTTAAATGCTGGCCCACTCATCTTTTCAACACTCTGATGAGCTTCTGAAATAAAAATAAATAAATAAAAAATAGAAAATATGATTCCCTATTGTTTCTAATATTCCCTAATATTATTTTCTAACATTTATCTGCATTCATAGAGTTTTTTGAGTGAAGGTAGCAATTCTTATACTAGCAGCTTCATTTATTTCAAAACTACATTTTCATCTAATTATCTAATGAGATACAAGGTTAACACATAGGAGTTAAGAAAGACATAGAAATGAGAAGAATGTATCATTAAGCTACTCGTTCCTTCTGTTCAAATCTTCTACTTCATGATCTTCTACTTCGTAATATAATTGCGAACAACTATATAGTTCTCAGCTTCAGTTCGCATCTTTATCTTAGCTTAATGTACTCATCGTACCTAGAAACTCCAACCCAGACCGAAAGTGCACAAAGGCTAGAATGCTGATACAATCATCAATAATTCATCATGTTTAACAGAACATTTGAGGTTACTACAAAGTTCTATACTTTCTGTGATTTTTCCATTCATCACCTACAGACAGAGAGACAGAAATCTTTGGTTTTAATTCAGGTAAACACCTGTGCGAATGAAAAGATGGGAAAGAGGTAGGCTAGAGTGGCTCTTTCTATTAAACCATTCCTTATAGCAATGCTCACTGAAGGGGGAGACTTTTCTTTAAGATACACAGTTTAAATACCCTGCTAAAATTTACAAGCCCACGATACATGGCACAACGAATTCACTTTAAAAAATAGCTTTGCAACATCTTTTCTCTGCCAAATATTTCTCTAGATGCTAGAAATACAGACACAGAGAAAAACATGTGTTATCATAAATAGAAAAGACACTTTTTCACCTCCTAATTGTTATCCAGTGTGTTCCTGCCGAAGGAAATCCCCAGAGCTTTTGTTGAAACAAGCACAATGTTAAATAGTAGTTTGTTCTTGCTAAATCAGATAACTCACCACATTTAGACAACACCAATAAGAGCATATGGTCTGTCTAAAGGCAAACTTTATCTCTTCACTATCTTTCCTGGACATATCACATGCACATGAACACATTATGTTTTAGGCCCTATCTTTAGTCTTATTTTAAAACAAACTAGGACATTCTCAGGATAGTCAATGTTCTGATAGTTATGGAATGTAAGAATATTTTATGGAACACGTTAAATTTATCGTGGATGAAGGTTGAAACCAGATTTTGGAAACACCCTTGGTAATATGAACAGAAGGATATAACCGTGAGGTGAGAAACTAGTGCCGGGAATGATACCTGTTCTTACAATTAGGGCTCAGGTCCATCCAGAAACCTTATAGCTCTTGACTTGTGGGAATAGTGAAATAAAGTATGGAACTGCAAATTCCCATTAAGTCATTTGAGGACAAAGAAAGCCCTAAGCAAAGAGTCCTGCATAGATGTTGAGGAAGACAAAGAGCCAAATGTGTATGGATGGGACTTTGTACATACTTCATACACGAACACATACATATGTTTTATAAACATTATCTAATATGTATGTCTCCACAGTCCTTTTTTCTAACCACTGTCATTCTAGAATTATTTCTGCTTAACAGATAAGAAACTTACAGTGAAAAAGAGGTTCAATGTTGGCCTAATGCAACACGGATAATTTGGCCAGAGTTTAATTTCCCAAAATGTCCCTGAGAACTTCTATCTATAGGGCAATCTAAGATGAATAGGTTTCTTGAAGCTGGACTCTTCCCATCCAGGCAGAAATATTTCTGTTTCATGTAATTTATAATTTTTCTCCCACAGTCCATATATCAATTTATAAACATTAATTTTTCATTCTCTTCAAATACTCCATTGGAAATTGTAGGTTCTTCAAACATTTTCTTTTTAAATCTAGATTCAATGACAATCTTGCACTTTTTTTTTCCTCCGACACCACCCAAGTTGATCCCATTTGTTCTCAAGCGAATGTGATATTCATTCTTGTTATTTCTAGGCTAATTCAGATTTTGAGCAGAAATATCAAAGCTCTATACCTAAAACCATCAAGAGAGTAGATGAAGAGAAAGAGAAGTATGAAGCATGGACAAAAAGGTATTCTTCTCTTATACTACTTTTCAAACTTGTCCTGGAAGTATTAGATAATGCAAAAAAAAAAGGAAAGGAAATAAAAGTTGTAAAAACCTGGGAAAGAAGAGAGAAAATGATCTTTGCTTACAGAAGACATGATCATCTATAAAGAAAATAAAAAAGAATCAATGAAACTCCTAAAACAAGTAATTATGTAAGGTTGTAGGATACAAGATTAATATACAAGTGATTAACCAATTTTGCCAGCACCATTTACTAAAGAGGCTGTCTTTCTTCTATTTATTTTTTTTAGCTCCCTTATCGAAGATTAGATGACTATAGGTCTGTAGGTTCATTTCTGGGTTTTCAATTCTATTCCATTGGTCCTGAGGTCTGTTCTTGTGCCAGTACCAAAGAAAGACTTGAAAAAAATTATATTAAGTGAAGTAAGCCAGACCCTAAGAAACATAGGTTCCATGGTTTCCCTTATTTGCAATAACTAGTATATGTCTGAGATAAGCAGAAACAGTCAGATAAGTTGATGTTAGGCGAAATGAACCCCAAGATAAGGATTCAAATGTTTTTTTTTCTTTCTTGCGATTGTTTCTAACATATTTTAAAGATGATTTCTTTGTTGCTTTGTATGTCTCTTCTCCCACGGTATGACCCTTGTTTTCACTGTATTTGATGTCGGTATAATTTGTGGAGGGGAAGGGAAAAACAAATGGTTTAAATAGGGATACAGGTGGACCCATTGCAACAATGAGATGTACAAGACATTTTGTCGAAAAACGAGGGAGGGGGGAAGTGGAGGCGGCGCAGGGTGGGGCGGGGAGTTGGGAAGGGTGAGAAGGGATGGGAAGGGGAAACAAAGGAGGAGGCTGCAATGCTTGATAAGAAATGTACTCATTATCTTGCCCATGTAATTGTAACCCTCTGTACGGTATTTTCACAATAATAATAAAAAAGATTAATATACAAACTTCATTTGCTTTTATATATACTGGTAATGGTAATAAATGAAACAGAATTTAACAGCATGGTATTATTTGTTACAAAATCAAAATCTCCCAAACACAAATATTTAGGTAAAAGTCTGAAAAGCTATGTAAGCGGAAAAACCATGAAATTCCCACGAAAGACGTAAATAACAAAATAAATGCATAGCTCATGAATACTCATGAATAAGAAAAATGAATACTAAGGGGAACTTTTGTTTAACGTAACCTATTCATTGTAATTCCTATCAAAATTCCGAAAATTATTTGATTTCAAACTTAATAGAGGGAAGTAAAAACATGTAACAGCTAAAACAATCTTGAAGGAAAGCCAAGATGGAGGACCAGGTCTGTCAAGATTTCTCCCAAGCTACAATAATCAAGATAGTATGATATTAAGGAAAGGGTGGACAATTCGGTCAGTGAAAAAGAATAGGAAGCCATAGAAGAAAGCCTGGATAAATATGTTTTCTTTTGTTTCCTATTCCGTGTTTAATTTTGTATGTATTTTTTTTATTATCTTTAAGTAGTTGTATAGAGGGGTTGCCATTGAACAAAGTACCTCATGAACACAATACATCTTGATCAATGAGACCCTTTTCATTATTCTCACCTATCACCATGTCCTTCATTTTTCCTAATTTTGTAGGATATATGTTAGTTTTTTTACTTAATCCCCCCCCCTTTTCCTCTTGGTCTACTCTTTCTTTTCAATATTACATCATATACATAACCCATCAAAGTGGGAAAAAATAGTAGAACTTCGTTAAAGACATTGTAAAAAATAAGAGTAAAATGACAAATCACAGACTACAAGAAAATATTTAAAAGAGTATAAGTGATATAACATTGCTATATAAAATATGCAAAGAAATCATAAATCTCAAAATTAAAAAAAATGTTAGTAGTTCATGTTGTAATCCTAGCTTATAGAGTTCTGGGAGATCTTTGTTCCAAGTCATTCCAGGTGGACAAGTCTGCAAGAGACTATTTGCAATAAGAATTGCAAAAAGCCAGGATAAACGCATGGCTCAAATGCTAGAGTAACAGTCAAGCAGGAAGTCAAGTAACCACAAAGCCTTAAGTTCAAACCCTTGCATTTCTCCCTGTAATAAATACTTGAATCAAATAATTAAATAAATTATGAAGATACTGTAACCTGTAGAAGACATCTCACCTAAAAAGTTGAAAAATGATGCTCCATATTATGTTCCTCAAAAAATTAAAAATAAAATTTGAATAAATACTGAGATATGACCACAGAGATGGTCAAAATCCAAAGCATTGAAATCATAAAAATGCTGGGGAGGAGTAAAAGGAACTATCATTCACCCTTGTTGAGAATAAAACTGGCACAACTCCTGTGGAGAACAGTTTGGTCATTTCTTGCAAAATTAAACAGAATGTAAACAATCATACACTTTGCCATCTGATCATAGAAAATGAAAAGATATTTCTGAACAAAAATCTTCCCATGAATGATTATAGCATCTCTGTACTCAATTTCAGAACTTCAAAGCTACTAAGATGTATAATGGATACATAAAGCAAATAGATATGTGTAGGCTATGGTTCTATAAGCAGTCATGAAAAGAACAATAATAATGATAATGAGAGAAAGTTGGAGGAAGAGGAGGAACAGGGTGAAGAAGAGGTAAAGGGGGAAAAAGGTAGAAGAGGAAGAATAAAAGGAGGAGGAATAAGCTTTCAAATCATAAAAAGATGCCTATTAGATTTCAATGTATTTTACTAAATGAAATAAGTTAATCTGAAAAGTCTATATATCATATGATTCCAACTATATAGCAGCTTAGAAAGGGTTCGATGTTAGACACATTAAAAATTACATTATTTTCAATGAATTAGGCAGGAGAAAAGGATCAGTAGCTTGCACACAGAGAATTTAAAAAGAAATAAAAGTACTCTGTATAGTGATATCATATTAGATACATGTCACTATAAATTTGTCCATGTTCACAGAACACAGAACATAAAGATGTGTCCATATAGATTCAGCATCTGTAACCCCACAGTTATTGATGGAGAATATGGACCACGGTGGAGACTGCAGGAATGCGCTGAGAGGATGTATAGAATCATTTATACTTGCAATTTTGCTATGAAAAAATATCGAGTCTGTCTCAAAAATAAAGTCCATAAAGATAGATGATAAGAGTTGAAAGTATATAAAAAAACGAAATTTTTGAAAGTCAGGACAACCTAAGGTAGCTCATTTTGGAAAGTAATAGTTTAGTGTGAGTCCAAGGATGAGTAGGCCTTCATTAGAGGAGGAAAGTTCTAGGTGGAGAGAAATCCTGGAACCACATTCCAAAGCAACTGGAACATCTGGGAAGAATGGAGAATTGAAAGAATGGGAAGTGGGGGCGGGTCAGATGGGGGGCGGGGAGAGATGAAGAAAAGAAGGAAGACTTAATAAAAAGTTAGAGCTAGCGTGCTATGTGGAAGCCAGAACAAATATAACTCTGGGAGATTCTTCCAAAAGATTTTGATTCACATCTGAGAATATTAAGACGCAAACACAAGCACTTTTAACCCAAAATCAGGAATGACATGATTAAAACTTTATTATAGAGAGATCACTTAAGTGTGACAACAATAGGGGAAAATCAAGGGTAGATGTAGGTGAGCTGGTTAGAAGGTCATTGAAATAGTTTTCAAACTGATAAGATTCAGATACCTTCATCAGGAAGTAAAGACTTGAGAAAACTACCAAGTATATTACACATCTGTTTCTATTATTGCAGCAAACCAACCCTAATAAGACAATACATAGTCTGTGCAAAACTTTTGTTAAAATTAATATGCACTTTTCTCAACCCATAAATATTTTTGTTTTAATGTAAAATGCCTATTTGTGTTTAAAAGAAGAACCCTTTCTTATGGGGGGAGGTCAGTTGGGGGGCTTGAATTCAGAGCCTGTGCACCATCCCTGAGCTCTTTTGCTCAAGACTAGCACTCTACCACTTTGAGCTACACCACCACTTTTGGTTTTTGGCAGTTAATTGGAGATAAGATTTTTCACAGACCTGCCTGGGCTAGCTTCGATCCATGATCCTCAGATGTCAGTCTCCCAAGCAGGTAGAGAAATAGCACTTTTAAGAAACTGTGATGTTCAGTACATTATTTTAGCATATTCTCTCTCTGTCTGTTAACTGAAGGTTTTACTTTTTTTCTGTGTCAATTTAAAAAACACTCTGGTCTCTCTGTTCATTCTGGGTGGTAAACTTGTTTTTATTAAGAATATGACTCTCCCTTCTCTATCACATAAAAATTCTTTTATTCTTATTTTTTTTAACTGCATCACTATTACTAACTCTGTAATAGCTGTTTACATTTTACTTTTGAATTTCCTTTAGTGAAAGAAGAAATACCCTAATACCCTAAAGCTCTTTCTCAGGGAGAGCTTCTACACCTGGGGGAAAATGGGGAGTTCGAGAGACACCTGGAAAGGTTCCAAATGTGCACTTTCTTAATAATTAGCACATCACACATCTAGTTAGCATCTCATAAATAATCATAGAGTAAGTATTTGATGAATCATTTTGCTTTGCACTGTCAGAGGTTAACAAGAAAGCAAAATGGTTTGCTTATTTTAAAAATGAGACACAGTTGTTCTGAGGCTATGCTGTGACTAAAAAAAATAATGAAATGCAGGAAATGGGCATACATCATACCTGCTCTAAAATCACTGATATATATATATATAATATGCATATACATATATATATATATACACACACACACAGACATATCTGTCACAACTGTCAAAACACCCTGTATTTATATATGTTGGAAAATAGCTATCTATATACATTTATGTTTTGCCAAGCATATGAATATTCATGTTCAATATAATTGTGCATTTCCTTCTTAATGCAAGCCTTTCTGTCAAAGTCTTGTCCCACGTTGCATTTTGATAGGGAATATACATTTCTAATATAGGAAGAGAGTATCAATAATTTTTGTCTTCAAAAAGTGTGCTTTTTATACTTTCCTTCTATCTTGTTCATAGTTTAACATGTTTCATTTGTTAATGAGGTTACATTTGAAAATGATTTTCCATTGTCTATTGCTGTGTAAATTACACCTTGAAATCACCTGTGTCAAAGGGACAGGAATTGAGTATTTTATCAAGACCAAGTTAACGGAGCCGTTTGTTGTTGTTGTTGTTATTGTTGTTGTTTTGCTGGTCAGCCAGCTGGTGCTCGGCTGGGTAAGATGCTCTGAGATGGTTCCTCTGGCATGTTCAAGATCTCAGCTGGGATGGGCAGAATGGCTAAGATTACTGGGTCTCCCTCTCCACAGGCTCTTTCATCTTAGTCTTATTCACAGCATGGCATGCATGGTGTGAAGGGCAAAGAGCCACAGCTTCAGGTGGGATCTAGCTCTGAATGTATAAAGATATCATCTTGACCACATTCTGAGGTGCAAAACAAATCCTCAGATCAGCTCCAACCCAAAGCAGGAAGAGATGACCCCTCTGTCTTGGCAGATAGGCTACAGAATAGCATGAGCATGCTATTCATCCACCATAGTGTTGTGTCAGAATAGTGAAATAATAGTTAAGGTTACATTTTTTGTTGTGAAACAGAATTTCTGCCAGACTGGCTCTTAGACCTAGAGTCATTCATAAGCATTTTTTTTGTTTGTTTGATTCTTATTCTTTTTTTTTCATTTTCTTTTAAATTTTTTATTGTAGAGGTGATGCACAGAGGGGCTACAATTACATAAGTCAGGTACTCATTTCTTTTTGAACAGTGTCACCCCTCCTCATTTTCTCCCAGTTTTCTCCCCTCCCTTACCCTCCCTCAAAGTTCCATAGTTCATTGCCATTATAAGCTTTTAAGAGTTAAAAATAAAACAAGCACTTGCATCCCAAATCTAAGAATCTCAGTTGTCGCCAACCCGGTGCTATTAACCTTATCCTTAGTCTAAAGCAGAAAATCTAGTTTTTCCAGAGTTTTCATCCTAAAGGGGTGTTGGATCTTGTCAAATGCTTTTTCTGCATCTATTGAGATAATCATGTAGTTCTTATCCTTGCTCTTGTTGATGTGATGAATTATATTAATAGATTTGCGTGTATTGAACCAGCTTCGCATCCCTGAAATGAATCCTGTTTGATCATGGTGTATGATTTTTTTTGATAGGTTGTTGAAGTGGCTTGGCCAAAATTTTGTTGAGAAGATTTGCATTGATGTTCATCAAAGAAATGGGTCTATAGTTCTCTTTTTTTGATGAGTCCCTGCCTGGTTTTGGAATGAGGGTTATGATGTCATTCTTTCTGATGGAAGCATAGAATTCATATATAAATTCATATATATACATATATATAAAAATTCATATATATATCCCCTCTCAATATATATATATACATATATATATATATATATATATATATATATGTATAGCATTTTTGTGATCCAGTCATCTACTGAGGGGAACTGTCTATTTCTTTCTCATCTCACTTGTGCCCTGGATTGGGACAAGAACCTCACATAATGAAATGAACAAAATAAGGAGAAGTGACTAATTAATCAAGGTTTTGTTGGTATACTTCTAATAGTACGTAATAATTCTTTAAGAGGAGTAATTGATGTATTTTCCTAAATTTTTTGGACTGTCACTTTTTTAATGATGCAGTTTATAGAATACTGTTTTATAAAATTTGAGAATATGCTGGTATTATTGAGTAAATTATTTTTTTTAATATTTTTGTCTGTTGTGGGGCTTGAACTCTGGGCCTGGGTACTGTCCCTCAGTTCTTCAGCTCAGGGTGAATGCTCTACCACTTCAGCCACAGCACCACTTCCAGTTTTCTGAGTGGTTTATTGGAGATAAGAGTCTTACTGACTTTCCTGCCCAGCTGGCTTTGAACCATGATCCTCTGATCTCAGCCTCTTGAGTAACTAGGATTATTGGCATGAGCCACCGGGTGCCCAGTGTTGAGTAAACTACTATGTCATGTCAGATACAGGGATTTTAAAGACATCCCCACCTATCTTATTTATTTTTGTATTCTCATCAGGACTTCGAGGAGTTTGTACTGTCTTGCTTAATATCATATCATGAGACAATGAAAGAAGTAATAATTTCATGCATATAACAAAAAACTACAATGACAATAAAAATCCTTTCCTTCTCTGAGTTGTTTTTCTCAGACACTTGTAGACACTCTAAGTGCTATACTCTACTCATCAGAAGAAAACCAGAAAGCAAGCAAGAAACAAACATATAAGCTCATCAACAAGAGGTAGCAAGTCTTTTAGGCCAAAATAAATCTCTTTCTCTTTCTTTTTCCTCATATTCTTGAGTTTGAAACATCTGTTATTTAATGACTCAATGCTTCCTTTTGATGGAAACAAGATGTATTATTTATCTCGGTATTTTTTCTCTTGCAAAGAAATATTCACTTCCATTTATTAAAGAAAACTTTAGTTGAAGAATATCAATTTGAAAATTGTTTATATTTAATGAAAATCCTGAACATTTATCATTCTTATTTAGATAATGAGAGGTAATAACATGCTTTCTTGAAAACTGAGGATTCAACATAATCACATTACATTAGCTAGAGATCACAGAAGATAAATCTTGGCATTTGTCAGTGTTGCACACTACACAGGCATATTTCATTAGATGTTGTCAAAGGCACAGAAAACTGCCAATCATATTAACAACTAACTTCTTTTAAAAGCCATTCAACTGAGTTTAATTATGATTAAGTATATTTGAACTGAAAGAACATTAAATACAAAAATGGCTCTTGGCTGACTTTTCAGCATAAGATATAACACAGTGCCTGTTCAATAGGAAGAAAATATTTAATGGAGCCCCCAAAATAAAATCAAATGAATCAACATACAAATCTGGTTTGTGTAGCTGAGGATATTTTTAACTTTTGTGACAGAAAAAAATGACAAAAATGAATGCCCATTTCTTACAGAACAAGAAGGCAGGTTGATGACATTATTATTTATCTTAAGGTAGGAATTTATAAAATACTTAGATTCCAGAATTCAATTCTGTCCATAGCTGCAAAAAACTAACCTAACACGCACTAAAATTCACAACACACACACACACACACACACACACACACACACACACACACACACACACACACACACACACACACAAACTCACTCCACCTTGTTTCTATTCTCCAAACTACTGGTTTTGTAGTTTAAATCATTACTTTTCCTAGGGCTTCTTTCAGATGGTAACTGGGATTACATTTCCCTTGGTTCTCTCTTTTTCTTTTGTAATCCATTTCTGAACATGCTCTATCTTAAATTCTGTCCTGAAGAATATTGTCTGTAAACTGGTAATATTGGGAAAAAAGCTGGTGAGGTTCCCAGAAGCGATATGAAAGTGTTTCCTTACCCTTGATCATGGCATGGAGAACTCCTGTAAGTTATGGCTGGTATAGGAAGCAATCATAATCACTCTGATCAATAATACAAAGGACAAATACTAAAGTTTATATTATATAAACTTTATATATATATATATATATATATATATATATTATTTCCAATGCCTAACTTTATTATTAGTTTTTGGAGCCATACTTCTTTCTTCAGCATACACACTTTCCAGTGTTTCTCTTGAAGCTCATTGCAATATGTGTGTGTGTGTGTGTGTGTGTGTGTGTGTGTGTGTGTGTGTGTCTGTGTCTGTGTGTGTGTGTGTCTGTGTGTGTGTGTGTCTGTGTCTGTGTATGCTGGTCCTTGGTCTTGGTCGTGAAATCAGGGCCTGAGCACTGCTCCTGATCTTCTTTTGTTCAAAGCTAGCACTCTACCACTTAAACCATAACTCTACTTCTTTTTTTGTTTTAGTAGTTAATTGGACATAAAAGTCTCATGGACTTTCCTGACTGGACTGGCTTCAAACTGTGATCCTCAGACTTCAGCCACCTGAGTAGTTAGGATTTCAGGCATGAGTTACCAGTTCTCAGCTGAGTCTAAAGGTTCTTTATCATTCTTCCAAAGTATTTATCTTGGTATCCCTGCTCTTCTTCACCCCAATTTTGGAACCCTACACATTTTATATTACAGGAATACCTGCCAAAGTTTTATGCCATTAGAGAAGGTCCCAATAACTATGAACAGAAAATGTTTTCTCTTACAGAGAAGTAATGTTGGAGGAAACTAGAGAGCCTAGAGAGAATTCTTTTCAGTGTAAACCAGATCAAACCCCAAAGGACTGGAAATAAGAACGTATGGAAGAGGATGAAGAAAAAGAGTAGAGAAAAAAGATATGAGAAAAAAGCAAGAGAGATGGCCCTTGAAAAACTTGGTCTGGTGTTCCTTAGAGTTTGTGTCTGAAATGACCCCATTGAGGTTCCAGTGAGAGAAGTAAAGAAGATCCCCTAATCCCTTTTGGAATTACATATCTTTGCACCATTGTCCTGCAATTACATTCTCTTCTACGCAAGAGAATATGCCTTCTCGTGACTATATAACTACTAAATTATGTTAGGAAACACATCAGTGGAAAATATAACCAAACAAAATCTAACTTCTATGAATAATATCAAAGAACATCCTTATGCAATTCAATACATAGCTCCATTTTAAGAAACAAATTATCTTTCTCCATGCCATTTTTATTTGTAAAAATAATTGTTCACAATGTTTCAGTTAAACAATAACTATTTATCATAACAGATTGAATAGTTTTGTGCAGTGATTTTTACTTGGCCGAGATGGGAAACATTATTAACTCAGGTGTTTTTTTTCCTTAATTCATTTTTCTCTTTTTTTTTAAACAAAAGAATATAATTCTCTACTCTGTGTAAGGTGTAGCTTCCAGGAGATTTTATACCTCATCTGGAGTGAATGTAATCTTTTTTTCTTGCCTTAAAAGCACCAGAGGGACTTACAAGAATCACTGGTTCACTGATTAGCACAAGCAATGGACCCACATTATACTGCAAATCAGTTCTCGGAAGGGCTTTTATTGGTGGTCATTATTTGAGCACAGATGAATTTCTTAGCTATTTTGGTGGTTGTTAACCACCATAAAATAGGACAGACATGGAGTCATGGGCAAAGCTACCCCCAAAGTGGAAATAAGAGGTGTGTAATCTAGGGACAATGCACTCCAATCACACATTAAGGCAGCCTATAAGCCGGGGATGTCTGCTTATGAGCCATAAACTCAGAACATGTCTATCTATACATTCATACAGATATATATTTTATTGTACATTCATATACAATAAAATGTATAAATTCAGACATGTCATCCTCAGGGTGATGATACAAAAATATCATTTAGAAATGAAGTATTATTTAGAAATGAAATCTGGACCAGAGTTGTGATAACCCTGTAGGAATTTGCAAAGATGGCACATGGGACACAGATAGTACCCATGGGTGGAGGCAACCTGGCAATTGAATGATCTGGTCTTCAACGATCCTTTACCACCACCGTGCTCTCAAAATGATGTGGTCTCCTCACTGCTCTCTGGAAGAAAGATTTCATTGACGTACAAACTTTCTCATGCCTACAAGTCTTTACAGCTTACCACTCATCAAGAGCTAGAGAAAATCATTGAGTCATTGAGGGCATGACTCAATTGGCAGAGCACCTGCTCTGGGGCTGAGTTCACACTCTAGTGATGCCAATAAACAAACAAACAAACAACAATATATATATATATATATATAAAGAAGTAAAAAGAAACTAAAGAGAAAAGAAAAGAATGCTCTTTAAGCATACATGTTCTTTGAGGAAAGTAGGAATAAGATGTAAAATCCACTAGGCGGAATATGTTGATTAATATTCATCAGACAATAAGCAACCCCACACACTTAAGTCAATCAAACAAAAATGACTTCTGGCCTTTTTTCTAGGCTAAATTATAACAACCAATTTTAAAAATAATATGAAGTACCCAGTAGTATTCAAGATAGAATAGCTAACTTAAAAAATTATAGGAGATTTAGTCTTCGCTGGTTGGTAATTTATCATACATTGATTCTCTGGCCTGGCCTTGAGCATTTAAATTTTGAAAGATTCCAAGACTGTTTGGCCTCATGCAATAAATATATACTGGATAGCTGAGGAATTGATGTCTGTCACTGGAAAAAGGGAAGGGTATGGTGAAGCAGTGTCAGCTGATGCTAGGCTATCATCGTATAAACAAAAATTATTTATGATGACCACAGCATTTCCTATGTGGAAACATGTCAGATAGAAGACAAACCCAATTCTGCTATATTGAGAAACAGGGTAACATCATCTTTATTGGAAATTAATACCAGGTGGCTTGGGAACAATGAAACAGACATCTCCCTATTGCAGTGGAGGAGGCTCGAAGAAAAGTTTCTGAATAGAAGGAACTTGTGAAGAACTCTGGAAGTGGACAATGTAGGTGGAACAGTGAATTTGAGGCCACTAGAATAATATGGAAAAGCCATAAAAATGGGAGAAGAACATGCATTTGGGGAACGTTAAGCAGGTAATGTTTCTGTAGCATGAAGTTTAAGAATGATTATGACAGAATCAAGTCTGGAAAGAGAGAAAATGATTGGGTCATAAAATACACTATCATGAATTTGAAGGGTACAGTTGCATCGCATGGTGGTATTTTACCAGAAAACAGAAGCTTGTTAGAGCATACCTGCACTTTAGGTTTGTAGGGAATTTATCAGACCAGCCCTACATGTTTCTCTCTCTCTCACTTAGGGCTCACATTTTTCACTGGTACTCATGTGCTATTTTTTTTGCTATGCTACTGTTTCTTGTGCCTGGATGGGAGTTAGTTACTCTCACACAATGCAGTATTTAAGATCAAAGAAATAAGTCCATAACTTTCACCTTGGTTCATTGACCTGACACTGGACATACTTGAGAATCTGGTTTTCCTATCTGGCCACTATCTTCATAATGCTCTCTTATTCATCCCTCTGCAGATTTCTTCCCCCATGTTGGATTTTGAGACATATTATTATGAAGTGCATAGGTCTCTACTAAAAGTCCCATCTCTGTCATGATACACTCTCAAATTCTTCCTGGGCAAGGTCTACCATGAAAAACAAGAATAGACAGAAAAATTAATGACAAAAACCCAAAACCTGAACTGTACAAATCAATTCTGTGCTCCCATTCCTCTTGCAATGTGTCTTGATTTATATTTTCAATATCCTGTCCAGGCTTAATTTTAGAGAATTTATTCTCACATCACAATCCTTTGAGATGGACCTAAATAAATGCAAATTAAAATGAAGATTACTGTTGCTGTGCCACTTTACATATAGATTTTAAACTTAATGGGGATTTAAAGACATTGCTTCCTTGTCATTCTTAATGTATTCTAGAACTTTCAGACAGCAAAACTTTAGTTTCTGAATCCACTTATATGTTTGACTCTGCAGTTTTCATTTTATTCTTCGTTTATTTTTGAGGCAGAAGTGGCATTAGAATCACAAGAACTTTCTTTTAACAAACGTGAATGTGTTTTTTTTTAAATCTGACTTCATTAAGCCTACTTTTACTTGCCATGAAACTCTAAAATAAAATTATCCTACGTCTATATTTGCTATCATGTGGTTTCAATACAAATATAGGTAGAAGTACTAATATCTTTAGAAATCGTTAGAATACAGATATTCAATTGTCAAATATAGATAGTCAACAGGCAAGATGGCTAGCGAATCAATGTGAAAATATTTCCAAATTGTAGCAGGGATTGTTCAGCAATTGTTTAAGACAGACATGAGAGGGCTGGGAATGTTGCTCAGTGGTAGAGTGCTTGTCTCGCATGAAGCCCTGGTTTCAATTCTTCAGTACCACATAAACAGAAAAAGCCATAAGTGTTACTGTGGTTCAAGTGGTAGAGCATTAGCCTTGAGCAAAAGAAGCTCAGGGACAGAGTGTCCAGGCCCTGAGTTCAAGTGCCAGGATTGGAAAAAAAATAGAGCCATGAGAAAGAAGTCAGATTAAAAACAAGCATATTGAGTCATAAACATAGACTGTTGTATAAATAATATAAAAGTGATAAGGTGAGAGAGACAATGCAATCATCATTAGTTCATTACTATAGCAATAGTTGGCACAACAAATAAGTGTCCAAATGGTTGATGCAAAAAAAAAAAAGACAGACAAGAGGAAAAGACACAAATGCCACAGAACAGTGAATCAGTGACCCAGCAATCCCACTTTTGGGCATTTACCCAAATGATCACTAACAAGGCTATGCTAAAGCTACCAGAACAACTATGTTTATCACAGCATTATTTACCATAGCTGAGATATAAAACCATCCCAGATGTCCCTCAAGAGATGAATGGATCAAGAAAAGTATATATATATGGAATTCTACACCTCCATCAAAAAAAATGACATTGTCCCATTTGTTAGGAATTGGAAAGACTTAGAAAAAGTTATAATAAGTGAAGTAAGCCAGGCCCAAAGAAACATAGGTCCCATGGTTTCCCTTATTTGCAATAACTAGTATAAGTGTAGACAAGCAGAAAAGGTCAAAATCTATGTACATATGACATATAAGATGATGTTAAGTAAAATGAACCACAAGATAGGAACACAACTGTTTTTTTTTCTTGCTTGCTATTGTTTATAGAATATTTAAAATATTCTATGTGATTTTTTTTTGTTTCTTTTGTATGTTCTTCTCCCACGGTATAACCCCTGTTTTC
Source organism: Dipodomys merriami (assembly GCF_024711535.1). NCBI lineage: Eukaryota > Metazoa > Chordata > Mammalia > Rodentia > Heteromyidae > Dipodomys > Dipodomys merriami. The sequence goes on along the minus strand of NW_027205715.1, from coordinate 6,070,493 downwards.
ACTGTATTTGATGTCGGTGCCCTGCATCTTGTATATACATTTTTCTAATTTGGGGAGGGGAAAGGAAATAACAAAATGCTGAAATAAGGATACAGGTTGAAATGAGATGTACAAGACATTAATACAAAAACAAAATTTACAACTTTGGCTCCGGGTGGGGTCGAGGGTCCAGAGTGGGAGATGGGAAAGGATGGTAAAGGGAAACAAAAGAGGAGGTAGCAATGCTTGATAAGAAATGTATGCATTACCTTGCCAATGTAATTGCAACCACTCTGTACCGTATATTCAAAATAAAAAAAATTCAAACATACTAAGGATAATGAAGGAAGAATTTTCATAAAAAACAAAAAAAAGGATACAGGTTGACCCATTGTAACAATGAGATGTACAAGACACTGTTGAAAATGAACTTTACCACTTGGGTGGGGGGAGGAGGAGTGGTGGAGGTGGGAGGGTAGGGATGGTAGTGAATAAACAAAGGAGGAGGTAACAATGCTTAATAGGAAATGTACTCATTAGCTTACTCATTTTACTATAATCCCTCTGTACACTATTTTTACAATAAAAACATAAAAAAAGAGTTGACTAAAACTTATAATTGCCTCTGGCTCTGCCCCTTCCCCCTGCCAGTTGTTTTCAGATCTTACTTTATGAAATAGTGATCAGAATTCCGTACAGACTGAACAATAAGTCTTTGTACTCAGTGATTTGGGCTTATCACCTTGGACTGAGTACCTCTTCCCCTCCCTGCCAAACATCAAAGGCTAGATTCTATTTCTTCTACTGAAGGCATTTTGAAAACGATTCCTTTCAGATACCTTCAGGAGAAAATTCACATATTTTATTTCATTTTTAGTAATGAATAGAAAACTTTCCAGGTCAGGTGTGTCCCCTGGGGAAATGCAGTGGTAATGGAAATGCACTTGTGCATCTGTCTTCGTAAATATTTGTTTTGTGGTTTATGATATGCTTAGTGTTCCCAGGCTACACAAAGTCAACTTATAATTTGAAATGTGTTTCCATACCAAAAAAGATCCCTAAGTTATAATAAATTATCAGAAACTTGCTTATGTGAAAATATAATTTTCTTCATTCCTACATGTCATTAGATATTGATTTATATTTCCCCATTTGATGAGAGGAAAAGAGATGGAGGGAAGCAAAGAATATATGTCCACCATAGAAATATTTCAACGGATGCTCTTCACTTGACTTGTTTTGTTGAATCATCATAAAATAACATAATATTTGAGACCAATTTATTACTTCCATTTTGTAGAGCAAAAAACAAGGATTTGTTTTAATATAAAATTTAATATAAATATAATTAATTTAAAACCTTACATCACAGTTGACATGAGCAACTCTTATGTAGGCTCAACCAATAGAGACACCCATTGAAACTGCAGTCACTGTGACAACAAAATAGGACTTAGCAGCCTTGAAGAAGAGTGTGCTAATGCAATCATGATGTTCATTATAAACAAATGAAAATAGAACCACGTAAAGGATGGGTTTTGGAGAGATGTTAAATTTATGGAAGGGGTCTCATTAATTAAGGTGCATTATACTCACAAACTGACTTGTCAAATTTAAACCCTCTGTACACTCCTTAAAAATAGTTTTTAAGCCAGGCGCCGGTGGTTCATGCCTGTAATACTAGCTACGCAGGAGGCTGAGATCTGAGGATCATGGTTCAAAGCCAGCCCAGGCAGGACAGTCTGTGAGATTTTCTCTCCAATAAACCACCAGAAAACTAAAGTGGTGCTATGGCTCAAGAAGTAGAGCTCTAGCCTTGTGCTGAAGAGCTCAGACATAGCACCCAGGCCCAGGGTTCAAGCCCCATGACCAACTATGTGTGTGTGTGTGTGTGTGTGTGTGTGTGTGTGTGTGTGTGTGTGTAGTTTTCAAACAATGGAAAAAATGAGGAGCCTTGTCTTTGAGTTTTGGAGAAAATAATTTCTCTTTTACAAGATAAATTGACACTTGTATATAAACCATAAAATAATGTCTTATAATAATCAATGTGTAAGTTATTGATAGTTCCCTTTAAAATGTCTTAAAATTGATTTACATATTGTATGTAATATTCTATTGGAGAAAATGTAGTCACATCTACATATATACATATAAGGGAAAAGATAAAAGTTCAGGTGGAATCTGCCAGCTAAGTCTTCCTACTACAAGCGTTGTGTTATACATTCTACTGTCAGTCAACGAAGAGGTCAAGGATGAGAAACAACATCACATTTCCACTGCCATTTCAGCAGTGAGATTTGCTTGCGCTTTGCAAAGAGTAGGCAAAGGACTAGGACCAAAAGTTCCTGATCTCCTGCATGCAGCTTGGTTCACCATTCAACTTCTTCTTATTGTCTCCTCAAGGCCAACTGCTACTCTGGCCTTGGCTAGTCACTTCATTTTTGACACCTTTGTTTTCAGAGTCACTTTAGCTCCAAGGAAGTTTATATGCATTATGAAAGTTAGAAAAATCCCCATCATGTAAGACTTCACTTCGAATGCTCTCTGCTGACTGATAAATTCATTGCTGCAGGTCTTTCCATATTCTGGGTGGCATACATTAAGTTAGCAGAATATGGTCTAAGAACAGTTGAAAGTGAGGAACACATTTTTAAAATAAATTCAGTGAGTATGTTGAAGGTGAAAAATCCAAAGGACTGTTTCATAAATAATAGCAAAAAATATTACTGTTGAAATGGACAAAATATCTATTTTCTTACTCTATGCATATCATTTTTACATATCTTTTTTTTCTCCTCCTGAAAGTGCATGCTCTCTTACCACTATTTTTCATGCACGTGTGATTTGTTTTTTCAGTTCTACCCACTATAGAAGATGATTTGGTACTAGTTAATTTTTTTGTCTGTCAAAATAAAATTGTAATATGACTGTATGTTAGTTTGTTGTAGATTTGCTGTGTTTTAGATATAAAATGGATAGAGGGGGAGAAAGTGGATCATTTAATTTGCATGGCAGTTTACTATGAAGTATATGTTAAGCAATAGCTAAGAGCTTTAACAAGGTAATTAAATGTGATGTCATTTAGCATCATTAAGTAAGCTAGCTGGTCATCTTATAAGGAAAAGATGTGCACACAAACACAAAATGGTAGGAAGATAATATGAAGACAATGAGGGAAAAAAAAACCTTCTTTAACCCAAGAAGATTCAAAAGACAAAAGATATCAATCTTATCTTGGATTTACAACCTTTGGGAATGTTGAAAAAAACAGGTGCCACTGGTTCACACCTGTAATCTCTCAGGAGGTGGAGGAGTCCATCCGGAAGCCAGGCTGGGCAGTAAATCCTATGAGACTCTTATCTCCAATTATTACAAAAACTACTCCAAACAACAACAGAAAAACAACAACAACAACAACAGTTAAGAAAAACAGCTGGAAGTGGAGCTGTGGCTCAAAGTGGTAGAGTTCTAGCCTTGAGTACAAAAACTCAAGGATAGCACCAAGTCATGAGATCAAGCCCCAGGACAGAAAGAGAGAGAGAAAGGAGGGAGGGAGGAAGGAAGGAAGGAAGGAAAGAAGGAAGGAAGGAAGGAAGGAAGGAAGGAAGGAAGGAAGGAAGGAAGGAAAGAAGGAACGAAAGAAAGAAAGAAAGAAGGAACGAAAAGAAAGAAAGAAAAGAAAGAAAGGAAGGAAAGAAAGAAAAGAAAGATTGAAAAGTAAATTATTGTTGTCTCTTCCATATGATAAAAATGCGGAACATTTTTATCTTGGCACTGGAAGTTAATACAGTGCGTGATATTTTCTAATATCACACACTGTTATAATGATATATGCCAGGATTACAAACAGGATCTATTTCCTGATAGCACTTGCTAGACCCTTGTAAGACCTCAAATTCACACTGACTTTAAAATTCATCACCTATTTTTTTCTGTACAATTTTATTGATGGTGTTATACTGCCAAATCGAATAAAGCCAGATTTGATGATGTATCATGGGAAGACATGTCTTTATAGGAAGAAAATAACTACAACTTTGGTTCTCATTGTCACCAGCCTATGATGCATATACAGAAGCACCTAAAATAAGAGTTGAATTAATAATAAATCTATATTAATATAGAAAATGAGGCTGGACCGTATGAATTCTCTCACCCTCATCTATTATAATGTACTGAATATGAACACATGTGTTTTCTCATCGTGCTATTCTTCTTCTCTTCTTTTTTTTTTCTCTTTTGTTGGTTGTGGGGGTCGATCTCAGGGCCTGGGTGCTGTCCCTGAGCCTCTTTGTGCATAAGGATATTGCTCTAACACTTGAGCCACAGCACTACTTCCGGCTTTTTTTTTTTTGAGTAGTTTATTGGAGATAAGAGTCTCATGGATTTTCTGCTTGGGCTAACTTCAAACCTTGATCCTCAGATCTCAGCCTCTTGAGTAGCTAGGATTACAACTTTGAGTCACCAGTGCCCCGTCTGATATTTTTTTTTCGTACGTCTTGGGGCTTGAACTCTGGGCCTGGGCGCTGTCCCTGAGCTCTTCAGCTCAAGGTGAGCACTCTACTGCCTGAGCCACAGTGCCACTTCCGGTTTTTTTCTAGTGGTTTATTGGAGACAAGAGTTTCAAGAACTTTTCTGCCTGGGCTGGCTTTGAACCATGATCTTCAAATCTCAGCCTACTGAGTAGCTAGGATTACAGGCATAAGCCACCAGCACCAGGCCAGCCTGACATTCTTATACTTACACAATAACAACTCTTAACAAGGCAAAGATCAGAAATTTGACAACATGTAGAGATATGTCTGAATATCAAACCAGAGGAAGTAGGTGTTACTGGTATTTCATAGGAGAAGTGAGAATTGCTGTAAGCATGTTGCAATGCAACCAATACCAGAGCCCCAAATGTCAATGAAGCCCATGATGAGAAAAAAAACCAACAAACTACTTTTTATGGTGGTGGCTATGACACCTCCTAGTTTTCCATAAACTAACATCTTCAAAATAATGTGTATTCCGTGACTTGCATAACAGTACTGTTATCATAAGACAATGTGGGCCCTTTCTATTCATGGAGTGCATGATGAGTGTGTGTGTGTGTGTGTGTGTGTGTGTGTGTGTGTGTGTGTGTGTGTGTGTGTGTGTGTGTGAGACCATACATTCTGAGATAGAGGTGAGCTGCAGATTTAAAATGAACTCACACATGCTTCTCTGAATGATTAGGCCTACTCCTGTGAGGTGGCCAAATTCTGTGGGAAGTATAAGTCTTCTCCGGATACCATCTGCTACCCCTCCTTCCACTCCCCCCACCCCTCCATGAAATGACTAATGGCCCAAAGCTCCTGGAAGTTCTGTCATATTCTCAGTTCAACTAAGCAATCTGTGGAATTCACGTGGGATTGGCTCAAGAGCATCTTCTGCAGCCCCAGAAAGAAGGGACAATGTCATATGCATGTAGGCATCTTGAGAGAAAAGAAAACAAATATCAAGAAGAACTTTATTGAGGTTTTATGCTTTTGATGGTGTTTCTTAGAATACTAATTAGAACTGGTAATGATTCTAAGGCCTTCCTCCTAGTCAATATTCAATCTTAAAACAAACTGTAGACAAGAGATGTGACATACTAAAACTATTTTACAACTATTAGCTCAGTTTGACTGAATAGGAAACAAAATATAGAGAAATACATACAGTGAGCTCTTTGTAGATATGGACATTGGTTCTAGGGTCTCTTAAGGATACTAAAATCCATGGGATACTAAAATTATAAGGCTATAAGTATAGTAAAATCCTTATACACTGTGCATAGTAGTTTTCATATAACCTATGTGTATGCCCCTGCATAGTTGAATCATGTCTAGGTTACTTACAATACTAATGTATATGAATAGTTCTAATACAATATCATTTAGGGAATAATGGTAAGGAAGAATATCAATACATGTTTAGTACAGCTTCCATTTTCCTTCAAGGGTTTTTTTCATGGTGTTTTGGGTTTTTTTGTTTTTTTTCCCTCAAGACTAGCACTCTATCACTTTGAGCCACAGCACCACTTCCTGTTTTTGAGTGGTTAATTGGAGGTTAGAGTCTCCAGGCTGGCTTTGAACTGCGATCCTCAGATTTCAGCATCCTGTGTAGCATGGATTACAGGCATGAGCCACGGGCACCCAACCTTTTCAAATATTTTTGATATACACAACTGTGAATCTGCAACTTTCAGATAATGAGGAAAACTGTAATAGTTTTTAAATGATAAAAATCAGTATCCAGTTCGACTCTGTCTGATTCTACTCTTCAGGGTTAAATGCCAGCATTTGTTTTAAGGCTATATCAGAAATCATTCCTTAAGGAATTTACTCCTGCAAGTTAGCCAAGGGGCTGGTGTGGAATATTTTCATCTCCTCATTACAGTCTTAAAGATGGACAGATAATTTTCTGAAATGATTGTGCCACAAGTGACATAAATTTTCCTTGTTCACTGACCACTTACAAAGTATATCGCATAATAATGGGTGAATTTGATATTTTGGGATTGAATGAGTAAACACAGGCCTAAAGTAGTTGGGGAAATTTGCCAAAGACAAATAGACAGTAAAGGTAGGCTAGGCTTCAAAACCATATTTGTTTAAACTCCCAAACGAAGGTGGGGGTGGAGAGGACAGATTCTTAGTGATCAATAAAATAGAGGTTGTATGAATACATACTGAAAAAGCCAACCCAACCAAAGCTTAATGGCCCGCAAGTAACTGTTGTTTTCACCTGTCATTTTTTTGAATGGGACATTTAGAGTTGTTCATCTCATGTAAGGCCCCTGCAAATGTGTGTGGCCAATGAAGACCAGGCCGTTGGCTCTACTCAGCTTCAAACGGCACATTCGTAATTTTTGGATGGGAGAACAAAAAATGCAATGTCCTTAACACTATATTCTATGGTTCAAAAGAACTCCTGAGGCCAGAATAAATTTAAAGGGTGAGGAATTCCACTTCACTTCTCAATGTAAAAAAGTTGTGTAAGTTATATACAAAAAGAGAAAAAAGATATATATAGCGAGCACATTGATGGAGCCATATATACATATATATTGCAAATAATCTATCATAGAAAGAAACAAAGTCGATCATTCATTTCTTTTTTATTTTATTTTTGTGGCTAATGGTCCAGTAAATCAAGCACAGTTGTTATCTCTCTGATTATCTGGAGCAGAAAAGCGTTCAGGCTATCCTCTGAAGGAATGTGAAGACTTTTTCACTCTTGATTAACTATATTCTACAAGTTTGAGTGAATGGCCCTTGGTCAAGAGCCAAAAGTAGCTCCACAATCAGAAAAGCTGCAAGAAGCAGGTCAGATTTCCGAAGCACTGGCTGCAAAAGCTCAATTATTTAAATCAAAAACCCAATGCAGATGATCAAATACGCAGTTGACAGCATTTGATCTGGAGCACAGGGAGCCATCTGCTCTTCTAGAAGGAAAGCTCCCTAATAAATGTGGGCAACCACGTGCAGATTTACAATTCAAATAGCAGGTTGCATTATCTGGCCTTAATTCTAATGCAGTTCTGAGTCCACATTGCTATAGGACACTGAAGATTATCTGCACAGGAACAACAGAGTCCTCATAAAGATGGTTTCCTTGGTGCCAGAACTCTTCTCCTCACCCTAAGATCAAAGTTTTGTCTTCTGTTATGAGAAAACTGGAAATTCATTATTCACCTGAGATAGGAAACCTTGAAGCCTAGGACCTTCTTAATTGATATTCTTTCTAAAGATATTTGCTTTGTTAGCTGCAAGAGCAAAGTATTACCTCTCTCTCTCTCCCTCCTCCCCTCTCTCCAAAACAACAAGTAATTGTTTTGTTGTGGTATCTGCTTGTCTTTAGAAAGTACTAATAATTTCCTTGTACTGTTAGACAATATACCATTATTTATTCAGAGAAGGAAAAGTAAAGCAAAGAATTTCTCCTCACACTGATATTTAGATACATTAAATGGAAGCATGTTAGGATTTGCTGTGGTACATCAATAACCCTCATAGAAGTAGTTCTATTGTGTCTAGAACTTGATAGAAAAATACTATGGGGCTGGGAAGGTGGCTCAGTGGTAGAACGCTTGCCTTGCATGCCTGAGGCCCTGCGTTCGATTCCTCAGCACCACATAAGCAAAAAGAAAAAAGCCGGAAGTGGTGCTGTGGCTCAAGTGGTAGAGCACTAGCCTTGAGCTGAAGAGCTGAGGGAGAGTGCCCAGGCCCAGAGTTCAGGCCCCACAACCAGACCTCCCCCCCCAAAAAAATTATGTATATTATATAGATGATAACTTGATAAATTATCGATTTTTTTTATCCAAAGGAAACTGAGTAAACTAAGTTTCCTTTCTGAAAAATTTATGAAAGTACTAAAATATTTTTTCTCTGGGGGAAAAATGGGAGAAAGGTTTGAAGTGAGAGGAAATATAAAAAGAAAACCTAAGAACAAATTAAAATTAAAAGTATGGCTAAGAGAATGCTATGTTTCTTTTAAAATTAAAATAAAAAGGTCCTTGGTTTCAAAATAATCATTTTGGATATTTTCCAGTTTTTGGAATTCTAAGTTATATACATTTTTTCCCCAAAAATATCAGAGAGAGATTGTTTCTAAGTAAATACACGAGTACTTTGTTGAAAGAAACGGGCCATTCCTCTTCCCTGTTGAAGCGGGGAGTAAAAGAATGGGGAAGAAATTTTGTGTTGTTGTTTTTAATGTACTATGTGACGTTATTTCTTTTTTCTTTCATTTTCCCTCCTCACTTTGGTTTATCCCGTGTTGTCACTGTTTTGTTTTGGTACCCTGGGTCTTGTATATCCATTTGTCTGATTTGGGGAAGTGAAGGGGAATAAACAAAATGGTGAGACAAAGGACAAAGGGTTAACCAAGGCAAGAGGGATACTCACAAGACACTATGTTGGAAATGAATTTTACAACTTGGGAGACGGGGAGTTGGGGGGTAAGTGGGAGAAAATGTGGGAGGGGTTAACACTGTTGGACAAGAAATGTACTCGCTAACTTACTTATGGAACTGTAACTCTTCCATACATCACCTTTGCAATACAATAGAATTAATTTTTTTGGCTTTCAAGGTATGGTTTATTTCATTTAATATACTAATCTCCAGCTCTAATTATTTTCTTGCAAACATGTGGTTCGTTGTTATTTATGGTTGAAAACAGTCTGTTTCATAAGCATACTATGGTTTCCTTTTACATTTATTTGTTGTTGGGCACAAAATTAATTAAAAAAAAAAAAGAATGGGACCCTTGTGGAGAAAAATACAAGTCCCTGCTGGTTTTAGGAGACAGTCAACCAGGCCTGTAAGCTGCAGGACTGAGTTCTACTGTGAAACCATGAATCATTGGTATAAAGTGTTCAGGGTATGAACTAGGATATAACAGCCATGTTGAAAGGTCATGCTAAAACTCAGGTCCCTGACCTGAGAAGATTCTATCAAGAATCATAGGAAAGGATACCAAGACTACTGAACCCCCTGCCCAAAAGAAATTATTTTACTTATGCTGCCAACATACTTTCTATGAACAAAGTAAATATCTTTTACAAGAGTTAAAAGAGAAATAGGTGAGAAGCAATTAATCACATAGTTCGTGTGTCCCTTTCATCTTAAATAACTGAAAAAACTTACCTTCTCAAAAACTTAGCTTCTCAAAAAAGGGTGCAATAGGACTGACCGAAGAATATGGTTTAAGATGATCAGGCTGGGCATCGGTGGCTCACGCCTGTAATCCTAGCTACTCAGGAAGCTGAGATCTGAGAATGGTGGTTCAAAGCCAGCCCTGGCAGGAAAGTCTGTGAGACTCTTATCTCCAATAAACCACCAGAAAACCGGAAATGGTGCTGTAGCTCAAGAGGTAGAGTGCTTGCCGTGAGCTGAAAAGTTGAGGGACAATGCTCAGGCCCCAGAGTTCAAGCCCCACGACCCACCCCCCAAAAAATATCAGAACCAACTATAGATTGGGGAAAAAAGAAAAGTGAAATGTCATTTTAAGAATGTAAAAATTAGGGGAGTTCCGGGAAGATGGCGGAGGAGAAGCTGGAATCTGAACAAGCTCTCGCATAGAAAGCAGTTATAGAGTTCCAGTGAACAGTCCTAAGCCAGAGAATCACACCAAGTGTGCCATCACAGGACAGAGAGTTAGACAAGAGAGGGGAAGCCAAGGCAAAAAGACACATCTGAGCGCCTGCCAGCAGCTGCCGCTGCGGCGGCAGGGTCGCTGCTGCGGCAGGGTCGCTGCGGCGGCAGGGTCGCGGCAGCAACCATCGCCGCGGGGTCATACCTGAGACACAGAGAGTCGGGGACAAAGGAGCCAGACGCAGCGGATGAGCGGATTCTACTCAACACCAACAAGAACCGACAAGGGGCGAACATCTTCATCCTGCTGTTTGCAGACCTGAGACGACCCAGGATCCAAGACTCGGTGTGAGTACAAGCCCGATGTCCTCACTCCTCAGGGAGCAGAGGAGGGAAGGCCACCCCTCCCCCCCCAGCACCGGTGATCTCCATCTTGAATACCGACAAAGCTCGGAGGAGCTGCTAGCTCCAGCTCAGGCCTTGGAATAAAACGAGTCATTTAGCAGGTCACAAGAACTTAACGGCGAAGTGACCTGCCAGACTCAGCTCCATCCAGGGAAAAGTCACCCAGCTCAGGCGCCAGCCATCGGAGTGGCTTGCCTCACTGGGTAACCAGAGCCAGAGGCTGCCCCTCCCTCTAGCAGCCACCACAATCAATTGAAAAACAGAAACCCTGAGAATGGCTCCAGGCTGGGCGCTGTGAGCTTTATCGCAAAATAGCCCCAGGGAAAAGCTACTGTTTGTTGAAAGGCCTCAACTCTACCCAGAACCTAGCCTCACCACCACATCCCCCTCCTTTGTGATTCTCAAAGCAGATCACCCTCCCAGAAAACTAACCAGGGAGGGGGATCTCAAAATCTTGGGTAAAGCAGAGCATTTTTCTGCATCTTCCAACCAACCGACTTAAGAAACCAATCAAGCCACAGGACCTCAAGCTGACCAGAGACTCCAACAAGAGACTGGTTACAGACAAAAGGGAGATACAGGATTCTTCCCACTCCTCCCCCCCCCCAAAAAAAAAAATCAAAAGACTTTTTTTTTTCTTTTTTTTTTCTTCTTCTACTTCTTTTTTTTGCTTGTTTTTTGTTTTTTATTACCTTATATATATATATATATATATATATAAATTTTTTTCCCTTCTAAAACCTTTATTAATCTTTAATTTTTGCCTCTTCTGAAAAAAAATCGTTTTCCAGTAACTTTTTTTTTTCCTCATCTTATAATTTTTATTTTAGGAATACGTGAATGAGCATTTTCCTTTCTTTTCTTGTCTTCTTTCTCTTTTTCTTTCTTTCTTAATTATCTTTTTGTTTTTTATCTAGCTCTACTGAACTTCTGATCTTTTCTTCTCCCTTTCCCATCCTTAAAGTTTTTCACATCTCCTCTATGTCCCTCCCCTTCTCTGAACATATGCACACTCCTCTCTAAATAGATGGTCTTTTAACCTCTAAAATAACATTAATTTTTACGTTTCTATTTTTTTTTCTGGTCTCTCTTTATTCCCCTTTGCGTCTCTTCTTTTTCTCTCTCTCTCTACTTGCATCCTACCCAACCCATTTCCTGCATTGTGATTAGGACATAGTTAACTCTCCCTGTGCCTCCCCACACCAATCTATTCCTATTTTTTTACCCACATCTCTCCCTAATCCTAATAATTTCTGGTTTTCCAAATTCTTTTCTGCGGTTCGAAGTCCTTTAACATATAGTTGTTTGATGTTGAATAGATGTATCTGTTGAACTAGATTGTATCTGTAGACTATTGACTGTACAAATGCAAACTTTGGTTGATGGTTGCCTTAAGATAGTGTTCTAGCACAAAACTGGTGCAATCTTTATCTCAAATGGGCCGAGTAAGCCGGAAAAACACAAGAAAAATGGCAAATTCAGGTATCTCAATTCCCAATCTTGATAATCAGGGATTAGAACAGATAAAGAATAATCCAGAGGAGAGTTCCCAAATAGCTCTACAAACCCTAATAGCAAACATGATAAATGAGAAGTTTGACAATGTACAAAGGACTCTGTATGAGCGTGATAGGGAGAGAGAGGAGGCATCCCAGAAGTTTATACAGGAATATCATAAGCGTGAGGAAGCTACTCAAAAACTGATACAGGATTTGAGAATGCTCAAAGAGAAAGGGAGGAATGGCGTGAGCAGGCTGAGAACACTCAAAGAGAACTGAAGGAATCCCACGAACGGCAAGAAAGAGAACTGCAGGAATCCCACAGACGGGAGGAAGCTAATCAAAGAGTAATTCAGGAATTGAGAGACCAGGTAGAGAATACACAAAGATCACTAAAGACATTCATGGAATCCATTAACAAAGAGCTGAAGGAAGTCAAGGAGACCACAAAGGGAATGCTGAATGGAACCCAACAGAAGGAATGGGAGTCCAAAGAAACCATAACCAATCAACTAAGTGATTTGAGAACAAACACTGAACACCAAATTAAGGAAGTAAAGAAATTCATACAAGACCTAAAACAGAGCTTCAACAAAGAACTTGAAGCCATCAAAGCTGACCAATTAGAAGGAAAAGAGATAAAAAACAAAGTAGAGAGTCTTGACAGCAGGTTAGACCATGCAGAAGATCGAATCTCAGGGATGGAAGACAGCCTAGATATTATAGAGAAAGAACATACAACCATCCAAGACAAGTCCAAGAAATATGATAGGTCTATCCAACACCTGGAAGACACCATCAGAAGGCCTAATCTAAGGATAATGGGTGTAGAGGAGCACCTAGAAACAGAAGTTAATGGTCTAGGAAATTTGTTTAACAGGATCCTAGCAGAGAACTTCCCAAACATACAAAAAGATAGGCCTATTCAGATACAAGAAGCTTTTAGAACCCCAAATAGACCAGACCAGAATAGGACATCCCACCGTCACATTAGAATCCACACAGGATCAACCCAGACCAAGGAAAAGATCCTTAAAGCTGTCAGGGAGAAAAGGTTAATCACCTATAAAGGGAAACCAATTAGAATCACCTCAGATTTCTCAGCAGAGACAATCAAAGCAAGAAGAGCCTGGAATGATGTATGCCATGCCCTAAAAACAAACAACTATCAACCAAGAATACTGTACCCAGCTAAACTCTCCTTCATAACTGAAGGCCAAATAAAAACCTTCCATAGCAAAGAAAAATTGAAACAATACATCTCCACCAAACCAGCCCTGCAAAAGATTCTTAAAGATGTCCTACACATAGAAAACCAACAAGAACGCAACAAAGGCCAAGAAACTGCACACAAACTGAGAATCCAAGAACCTTAGGAAGAACCCAGTTTTCACAGCCCCCAAGAAGGTGGATAACATGGCAGGAACTCCCAAATACCTCTCAGTCCTATCTCTTAACGTTAACGGACTGAACTCTCCAATTAAGCGACATAGACTGTCTAGTTGGATTAAAAAACAAGACCCTTCTATCTGCTGCCTGCAGGAGTCACATCTTGCCCGTAAAAACAAACACATTTTCAAGGTTAAAGGCTGGAACAAAATCTACCAAGCAAACGGCCCTCATAAACAGGCGGGAGTTGCAATCCTAATATCAGATAAAATAGACTTCAAATTAAAATTCGTGAGAAGAGATAAAGAAGGTCGCTACATACTAATTAAAGGATGTCTCCTTCAGGAGGATATTACAATTCTAAATATCTACTCGCCAAACAATGGAGCACCCAAATTTATCAAAGAAACACTACTTTCCCTCAAATCCCATATAGATCCAAAGACATTAATTGTTGGGGATTTTAACACACCACTCTCCCCACTAGATAGATCAACTCGGCAAAAACTCAACAGAGAAACCGCAGATCTAAACAGCTGCATAGATCAACTAGACTTAACAGACATTTACCGAACATTTCACCCAGCAGCATCAGAATACACATTCTTCTCAGCAGCACATGGAACGTTTTATAAAATAGACCACATTTTAGGCCACAAAGCAAACTTGTCTAAATTCAGAAACATTGAAGTTATACCTTGCATTCTCTCTGACCACAAGGGAATAAAATTAGAACTCAACACCAAAAGCCACCAAAGAAAGTCCGGTATCACATGGAGGCTGAACAACACACTGCTGAATCATGAGTGGGTCATGGAAGAGATTAGAAAGGAAATTCAAATGTTCATGCTATTCAACAAAAATGAACACACAAATTACCAGCTCCTCTGGGACACAGCAAAGGCAGTACTCAGAGGCAAGTTTATAGCTCTGAGCTCCTACATCAACAAATTGGAGAGATCTGAAACTAACAATTTAATGACACATCTAAACCTCCTTGAAAAAGAGCAGCAAGATAAACCCCAATCCAATAGACGGAAAGAAATAATCAAAATTAAATCAGAATTAAATGAATTAGAATCCAAAAAAACTATAGAAAGAATCAACAAAACAAAGAGTTGGTTCTTCGAAAAACTTAACAAAATTGACAGACCCTTAGCAAACCTTATCAGAAAAAGGAGAGAACACACCCAAATTAATAAACTCAGAGATGAGAATGGAAACATCACTACGGAAACAACCAAGATTCAGAACATTATAAGGGAATACTTCTCAAAACTTTATGCTAATAAGTTTGAGAACTTGACAGAAATCGACCTTTTCCTAGCAAATATTGACATGCCAAAACTAAACCAAGACGAGTTAAACCAGCTTAATAGGCCCATATCAAGCATTGAAATAGAAACAGCAATAAGAGACCTCCCAGCTAAGAAAAGTCCAGGACCAGATGGTTTTACAGCGGAATTTTACAAGGCCTTCAAAGCAGAGCTCACACCAATACTCCTCCAACTCTTCAATGAAATTGAAAGAGAAAGCTCACTACCGAACACATTCTATGAAGCCATCATAACCCTCATCCCAAAACCAGGCAGGGACTCATCAAAGAAAGAGAACTATAGACCCATTTCTTTGATGAACATTGATGCAAAACTTCTCAACAAAATTTTGGCCAATCGACTTCAACAATTCATCCAAAAAATCATACACCATGATCAAACAGGATTCATTTCAGGGATGCAAAGCTGGTTCAATATACGCAAATCAATTAATATTATTCATCACATCAACAGGAGCAAGAATAAGAACCACATGGTTATCTCAATAGATGCAGAAAAAGCATTTGACAAGATCCAACACCCCTTTATGATGAAGGTTCTGGAAAAATTAGGAATCCATGGAATATTCCTCAATACAATAAAGGCTGTAAATGACAAACCTACAGCCAGCATTATACTCAATGGTGAAAAACTAAAGCCATTTCCTCTTAACTCAGGAACAAGACAAGGATGCCCACTCTCTCCACTTCTCTTCAATCTAGTATTTAGAATGCCTAGCTACAGCAATAAGACAAGATGCAGACATAAAGGTGATCCAAATACGGAAAGAAGAAATAAAATTCTCCCTCTTTGCAGATGACATTATCTTGTATTTAAAGAATCCCATAGACTCCACTCCCAAATTACTCAAGCTGATTCAAAACTTTGGCAAAGTAGCAGGTTATAAAATTAACCCCCAAAAATCAATGGCTTTTCTATATGCCAACAATGAGAAAAGTGTGGCTGAAATTAGGAAAGCAACTCCATTTGTAATAGCCCCACAAAAAATAAAATACCTAGGAATTAACTTAACCAAAGAAGTGAAGGACCTCTATGATGAAAACTTTAAAATCTTGAAAAAGGAAATCAACACAGAACTTAAAAAATGGCAAAACCTCCCATGCTCCTGGATTGGCAAGATTAACATCGTGAAAATGGCAATACTTCCCAAGGCTATCTACAAATTCAACGCGATACCTATCAAAATTCCACCCTCATTCTTCAAGGAAATAGAAGAGGCAATCCAAAAATTCATATGGAACAATAAAAGACCCCGAATAGCAAAAACGCTCCTCAACGGAAAGAACACTGCTGGAGGAATATCAATACCAAATTTCAAACTCTACTATAAAGCCATAGTAATCAAAACAGCTTGGTATTGGCATAAGAACAGACCTCAGGACCAATGGAATAGAATTGAAAATCCAGAAATGAACCTACAGACCTATAGCCATCTAATCTTCGATAAGGAAGCTAAAACAATAGAATGGAAGAAAGACAGCCTCTTCAGTAAATGGTGCTGGCAAAATTGGTTAACTACATGTAGAAAACTAAAGCTAGATCCTTATATATCACCCTGCACCAGAATCAACTCCAAATGGATCAAAGACCTTGAACTCAAAGCAGACACTCTGAAAACATTACAGGATGGAATAGGAGAAACCCTAGGTCTCCTTGGCTCAGGCCGAAATTTTCTGAATAGAGACCCGGAAGCACAACAAATCAAAGAAAGGTTGGACAAATGGGATTGCATAAGATTGCAGAGCTTCTGCAGGGCAAATGACATAGCTGGCAAGATCAATAGAAAGCCCACCGATTGGGAGAAGATCTTTACTAGCCATACAACGGACAAGGGTCTCATATCTAAAATATACTTGGAACTCAAAAAATTAAACCACCCAACAACAAATCCTCAAAGAAACAACTGCCCAATAAATAAGTGGGCGAAAGACTTAAAGAGAAGCTTCTCTGAAGAAGAAAGAAGGATGGCCAATAGACACATGAAGAAATGTTCAACATCCCTAGCCATAAAAGAAATGCAAATCAAAACAACATTGAGATATCACCTCACTCCAGTTAGAACAGCAAAAATCAAGAACTCTAACAACAACAGATGCTGGAGGGGATGTGGACAGAAAGGAACCTTACTTCATTGTTGGTGGGAATGTAAACTTGTTCAACCACTTTGGAAAGCAGTATGGAGGTTCCTCAAAAGACTTCACATAGATCTCCCCTATGATCCAGCAATCCCACTTTTGGGCATTTACCCAAATGTTTCCAAACAAGACCACACTAAAGCTACCAGCACAACTATGTTTATTGCAGCATTATTTACCATAGCTAAGATATGGAACCAACCCACATGCCCCTCAGTAGATGAATGGATCAAGAAAATGTGGTATATATACACAATGGAATTCTATGCCTCCATCAGAAAGAATGACATTTCCCCATTTGTTAGGAAATGGAAAGGTTTGGAAAAAATCATATTAAGTGAAGTAAGCCAGGCCCAAAGAAGCATAGGTCCCATGGTTTCCCTTATTTGCAATATATAGTATAGGTATGAGTCAAGCGGAAAAGGTCAGATAATGTGATGTTAGGAAAATGAACCCTTAAATATGTATTTTAATGTTTTCGTTTCTTTCATGCATGTGTTTCTAACGCATTTATAAGATTATTTCTTTGTTGCTTTGTATGTCCCTCCCCCACAGTGTAACCCCCGCTTTCACTATATTTGATGTCAGTATAACATGTGGAGGAGATGGGGACAAACAAGTCGTTTAAGGATTCAGGTGGACCTGTTGCAACAATGAGAAGTACAAAATGTCATGTCAAAACCAGCTTTACAATGTCGGTGTGGGGGGGAGGGGGGTATAATTGGGTGGGGAGAGGGGGGAGGCGGGGAAGGGAGGTGAAGGGTAAACAAAGGAGGAGGCTGCAATGCTTGGTAAAAATGTATGCATTATCCTGCCCATGTAATTGTAGCCCCTCTGTACAGTATGTTCTCAAAAAAAAAAAAAAAAAAAAAAAAGAATGTAAAAATTAAACTAATGCCAACTCCCAGAGGTCATAAGTCTCTGGTGACAAGTCTTCAGAAAAATCCTAAGGGTTTCATTCTAGGTAGGCGATTTTCCCATTCTTAGAAGATGTATCTTTCTCTTCACTTGTTACTTGAAAGCACAAAAAAGTAACAACCATTATGATTAAATCATTAATATCCATGTGTAATGATATGCATTGATTTTTTTTCCTTTTCACCTGTCTCAGTTTGGTGAAAAGATTTCCTCCTGGGAAATTAGGCCTTCCTGCTGAAATCTCTACAATGACTAGCATTAACAGTTTCTGTGAGAGAATTCATTCAAGTAAATTCAGGTAAATATTGTTTTTTGTCTTAGCTGAGATTACATTCCCAGCTATCTGATAACTTGGTGCTGTCAGAACTTTAATTAAATTGTAAATTGCATGTTTGTTGAATCCGATTATTGCTGTGACAGTTTTAGGGGGAAAAAAATCGGAGCTAACTGAATAAAAACCAAAGGACTGTTCAGAAGTCTTGTTTTGACGGACACAAATTATCTCATGATGTATCTACTAATAAAATGGTTGATATTTTTCATTATAGTATTTCAAGACATGAAAGACAATGAGATCATAAAAATACAGCAAGATATATCTCACCTTTATATAAGAGTCAAGAGAAGATGATAGAGAAGGAATAGAACACAAAGATGTGAATGTCACATGATTCTTTTCTTTCGACTTTGTATTTGCCAACTTCCTTCCTTCCAAAATTGCTTTGTTTTTATATACCCTTTTAACTTTTGATAGTTCATATATTTTCATAAGTCATCTTAACCAGGAGTTGCAAATTAAGTTAATTAATTAACCAATAGAAGATACATAGTAAATCTCAAAGTGGAAATAATTAATGCATAATTGCTGATGCACTATGGAGTGGTAATAATAAAAAAACTCAACAATTACACAGCATGAGGATACACACACTGTTTTGGAATTAATTATGAGGGAGAACAGTAGTATGAGGACCACTCTCATGCCTTTGTAAATGGGATTGTATTTCTTTTAAAAGCATCACATAAAAACTGAGCCTTGTTTGTTTCAGAAATCCAAATGTGAGCAAGAAATATTTTTACATCTTTTAAAGAGGACCTTCTATATCCAAATAGTTTAGGAAAGTAATCAATGATAACCAGTATTATGTGTGGGTCTGCTAAGGAGTTATAATTAAGGAGCTGACTAATGCATGGCTCCTTGCTCAAGAAAACTATGACAGTAAAAACTCTTGGCTTCACTGCTGGCTCCAGTGGCTAAAGACTGTGATCTCAGTTACTCAGGAGACTAACACCTGAGGATCAAGTTTGAAGCCAGCCCAGACAGGAAAGTCTGGGAGACTCTTATCTCCAATTAAGTACTGAAAGTCGTGTTAGCAGTACCTCAAGTAGTAGAGCTCCAGCCCTGAGTGAAATAGCTAAGGGACATCATCCAACCCCTAAGTTCAAGCTCAGTACCAATACACACACACACACACACACACACACACACACACACACACACACACTCTCAGTGTCAGAGCCTTATATTGTCAAAGATCATCCAGACTATTCACTTTTAAAGATAAAGCTTTTTTTTTTGTTTTTTACTGTTCCTCTCTGTTTTCTCCAAAAACATCATATATATTTCATCCTTGGGCTAGGACAAAACATTTTATTTTTCATGTTTGGCAAAACTATAAATATTCATAGGCACATACCTGTCAAAAAAAAAACCACCATGGAAAGTGTTTAAACCTCAGAGGAGAAACACTTTCTTGAGTGCTCCTTGAAAAAAATCACAATGAATGTTCTAGCCAATTGTTTTAGCACTTATGCTAAAATTTCTGACCTTCAATAAATAAATAGCATTTATCTAATAAAGAATATTCAAAGGAGAATTCAGTTTTAGAAAAAAAGAACAATGTTATTCAGCCTTCTCTCTTAGAAATAATCTTAGACTTTTGATCTAGCTTTTTTATAATTCAAATTTCTTTCCGTTGCTTTTCAAATTACTTCTGAATGTCAAGTTTTCTGTTATTGAGTTGCTTTCTTTTATTTCCTCTCCTTTTCTTTTATATTTACAAAAAAAATGTTTTGTTGTAAAATCTTTCACACTTAATACAGGGGTCCTAAGGATTTAAAAGAGTTATCAGAGACTTAATAAATGTCCTGTTTATAATAAATATTTCTTGGAGTTTGCAGGCATATCACATGTAGGCAAGAATGATTGTTAAGTAGAATGACAAGACCAAATTATGAATTCATACTTTGTAAAAAGTATTTCAAGATCTATCATCTAATCTTTCTCTGAGACCTTTTCTTTTGCAACCTAGTTTTCTAGATTCATTAAACATGGATCATTCCATATAATGTCAAAACTCTTCTAGGGACCCAGAAAGCAGCCAATCTAAATAAAGATCTAAGGCCTTGAAAGGTAAAGTAATTTGTCCATGAGCACATAGTTAGTTAAATGAGATTATCTTCTCTGCCTTCATTCTTAAATATATGAAATGTTTCCCTTGAAACATCTGGAGCTTCCTTTAATGGTATTTAAATTATATGTCTGCAACCAGGAGTCTCGAATCACAATCTTGAAACCAAACATGATTTGCAAAGAGCTCATGATTACAAGATCAAAAAGACTACATTAATATGACATCAGCTCATTAATTTGTACCTTCATTCCTGCCCTCCTGCAATTTAAAAATAGCTTCACTGATTATAGCAAGGTTTTCTTCCTTTTCGAAAAAAAAGAAGCATAATTGAATTTTTCAATGTTATCTTTGATGAACATTTAGAAGCTCAGAGCCATATCTTATCTTGGAAAAATTTAAATTTATCTGTATAAAATTGGAATGGAGCATAGATCTGAGGATGAATGTGGATTGAATGAGCTGCTATACATTTCAAAAGTTACAGTGGAAGAGTTATTTCAGGGTAAGTGTGAGTAGATATGTCTGAAATTCTATGTTCTTATGTATGAATGGGGTCTGTGGTTTATGTCAATCTCTCTTTCTCCTTCCCTCCCCTTAGTAATCAGCCCACTTTAACCTAAAGATAATTGGAGGAAAATTTCAACCATTTTTATAATAAGTGACTTTTGTTGCTTGTGTAATATAGATTCTTTCCTATCTTTGGGGAAGTACAATTGTTCTTGTTTTGTTTTGTTGTTTGCCTTTTCTCTACCTAGAAAATCCTTTATCCTTTCAAGACTAACTTTGACTTACAGATCATGTCTTGCTCCTAGGCAACTTATTGTTTCTTAATAAACAGTCTTCTCCTGTTGACAATCCAGCCAGGCCTATTCCTTTTCCATTCTCCTCCAGTTTCCAAACAGATATAGTGAGGAGTCTTTAAGAGGGTCCCAAGAATGGAGCTTCATAGGTGCCCTCTCCCCATGGTATGAGAACTGACCATCCTACAGGTACCTGGTGGTGTTTATCAACCACAAGTATGCCCACGCTGCATGTATTCACAGGTTTTCTTAGTGTTTCATTCAATAAAGATGAATGAAATAATGCTGATATAACTGAACTGAAATTCCAGATTTACCTCCCCAGAGTTTGGGTGCTCAAAGACTCAAATCTCTCTTCGCTTGGTTGGATTTTCAACATAGTTGTTGACATCCTAAAGCTATCTAGAAGTTCACCATAATTCACCGTCTTGGTATAAACAGGAGTTTGTGTCCCAGGAGCTTCACATGGATAAGGTAGACAGAACCTTGCACTAGGAAAAAATGCCAAGGGTTTAGAATTTCTCTTCCAAGAACTTGGAACCAAGACCAACCTTTCTTTAATCCCAACATCCTCTACTTGCTTTCTGGTTACTGACAGAGCTCCAAAGTGGATCAAGCAGATAATTTGTCAGAGACAACAAAGAGGCCAAAGATAAGAGCCACACTTTCGGAAGAGAGGAGGGGAAGCTCAGTTTGCAGAGTGCATAGTAGGACTAGATGACATAGAGAAGTAAAGAACAAGATGCCACCTTCAATTCCTTCTTAAGTATCTAAGAATTTGTGGGTGCAGCTTTTAGCTGATCCTTGTCTTCAACTTAAAGATGATGAAATTCAGTCTCAATGATCTATCCTGCCTTTGAATATAAAGACTCAGGGCCTGTGAGGTTCACAATTCTCGTTCTCATTCTCTCTATCTTTGTCTGTCTGTCTGTCTGTCTGTCTCTTTCTCTCTCAAACTCAACATTACTATATTTACTCAGATATGTATTGGGGACCCCATAGAACCTGAAGGGGAAATTCTAGAATTTATTAACTGTTGTTGCAATTTGAAGGAAATAGACATTTCTTATAGCTTCCAACCAGATCTCCAAGGTCAAATTCCCTCAGAAATAATTTTGATGCAGTGTTTAGCGAATGGCATCAGGCTCTCCTCTCATCCTCTTCACCTGTGGAAGTTCTGCAGGAAACGTGGTGTTCATGTCACAGGAAGTTTCACTGAAATTGAAATTGTTATGTGAGGCTCTGAAAAGAATCAGATAGCTACCAGAGGGAACCATGAAGTAACTTGAATGCTATTTCCAGAACTCTAAAAAGACTTGAAGATTTCAGATACCATCTTAATATCCTACCATAGTGCTTGGCACTTGGTTGATTTTAAATTAAATATATGCTGGATAAATGTATGGATCCTTGCTGTAATTCCAGACTGTGAGGTTCACCATATTTTCTTTAGTGCTTTATGTGTATGTGTGTGTATGCATGTGCACGCACATGTGCACACATGTGGGACATTAAACCAAGCCATGTATTTGAAAACTCTAAATTGTAAAGAACCAAAGTAAAAACAGATTATCATAGTTCTCAGCTAAAAAATAGATTTCTGAGAATTGGTGGTTGAGAGTTTCAATACCCGTCTCTGCCCCCTTGTTCTTGGGTTTTCCCTTCAGCCCTCTATCTTTGTAAAGGAAAAATAAATTACTCTTCTCTCATGAACCAATCACAAGAATTCAAGAGTCAATAATCCACTTTAAATCCCACTGAAACCTATATGCTGTTATCCTCTTCTGTCCTAGTACATTTGTTCATCGTTTGTCAGAAAAAGTCTTATCTGTAAGCTGAACTTAAGAAACAGGTGATTATCTTTTTCTATGATGATTTTCTTTATCCCCCAAAGTAAGCAGGGTCTTCTGGGAGTTCAGATTGTGTCACTGAAAGTCATGTTGTTCTTTCTCTTACTGTGTGTTGTGTGGCAAGTTACTTAAAATCTCTGACACTTTGCTTATGTGAAAATGTAAAAGGCAGTTCTGTTGACCATAGAGAGCTGCTTGAAAAATACAATGAGGTATTTCACCAAAATAAACATGGCGATAACTGATGCAGGAAACTGAAAAGTCACTTTAGTAATAGCGACAAATAGACATGTCAAATTTATCTTTGTATTGTATCCTTATTTTGTCAAATCTTTGGCAAAAGGGATATACAATGAGGACCTCCAAGTGGGTTTTGTTGTTTGTGTTTGTCAGGTTTGTTTTGTCTTGTCACAGCAATATATATTCTGTTTAACACAGAAAACACGTGAATTAAAATTATAATGTGCTATGTAGTATAAAATATGAAATTTATTTAAAATAAAACAAAATTCAGTAAATCATTTAATAATATATAGTATGACTAATGGGAGAAAGAGTTATTTTACTTTTCACACATTTCTGCAATTTCACAACTCTCAAATACTCATTGCTTTTCATTGGTTAAGAGTTTTACATAGCTATATTGCTATTAGACGAGATTGGGCGCGTTCAGGGTAGTATGGCCATAGACTATATTTCTATTAGAGAAACACTATTCTTTTTTTTTTTTTTTTTTTTTTTTTAAATTGTATTTTATTTTATTTGAGAACATACTGTACAAAGGGGCTACAATTACATGGGCAGGATAATGGATACATTTCTTACCAAGCATTGCAGCCTCCTCCTTTGTTTACCCTTCACTTCCCTTCCCCGCCTCCCCCCTCCCCCCACCCAATTTTACCCCCCTCCCCCCACCCAATTATACCCCCCTCCCCCCCCCCACACCGGCATTGTAAAGCTGGTTTTGACATGACATTTTGTACTTCTCATTGTTGCAACAGGTCCACCTGAATCCTTAAACGACTTGAGAAACACTATTCTTGAGTGATATTTTTATGCATGTTTTATGCTTTAACACAAAAGGCACCAATGAATTTTTTTGAGGCTAAAAATCACATTAGTGAGGGGAATGATATTTAAGTGAATAAATTCTTCTTGAGTCTTTTCATCACGAGTTTCTTTCACCATGATTGTCAACAGAGACCAATAGAGCAGCATAGGAATCAACGATCTGCCTTGTACATAAAAAGACACCATGTGGAATATAAATCTTAGTTCTTTAAATTCTGGCTACTTGTAAGAGGACTCAAGGGAGCATCTTTAGGTAGTACATTATGTTTCCATCTATTTAGAAGTCTAAGCTAATGGTGCATACCACTTCAATGAGTAAATGAAAACCTATATAAAATAAATGGTTCAGCAAATGCAGGAGAAGATACATTATCAGGTAGTACTGCGTCTCTAGTATTTGATGAAAGTAATTCTCTCTACAGTTTCTTGGAAGTTCCCAGAGGGAGCTAACTTCCTTCCATAATTCATTTTAACCTATCCATAGTGATAATCCATCATTATGAAAGCAAGCATCTGAAAAGTCTGCAATCATGTCTTATGAAGCCCTGCCTACCATCCATTTAAATGATAAAGTTTGATATTGCTGATGATTGAACTGAAAAGAATTAAAGGGAAATAAATTTAAATTTGCTAAATGGTTGGTTTTTAAAAAAAACCCTCTATACATTGACAGTTCAAATGACATGAATTGAATGGAACAATATATTTTATCTTGTGTGTATCTAAATTATAAATCTCTAGCCAGTTCTGTAAAATCAATATAATTATCCTTATTTAAAATTGAGGAAATTGAGACTTCGAAGGATTGCCAGCGATGGCCAAGGTCATCTAGAAATAAATGCTTGATTAATATTCCAATTTGAATCCATTTCAGTCAGACTCTTAATATTTATCTATCTCCTCTATACAACTACAAATGAGCAAAGCATTAATTATTTCTTTACCTGTAAAAGAAAGTAACGTGGCACTCTCTGAGCCAAGGCTGGTGCTAACGATTCTATGTCATTTGGAAATCATAATGGTTCTCATCATTCCTTTCCTGAGAGCTACATTGCTGGTTGGTGTTATTGCCCAATATATCCTCAGGGATGGGGAAGATAACATCTCACATTACTCTACCATTATTAATTATCTGATGAGCAGATGAATGAATAAGTTAATGAGAAAATAGATGGTACAGTTGAAGCCATTATGTCTATCTCATCTAAGTGTGAGATCCATGGACAGATAGATGTAATCTTCTACTATACATCTAGAGAGAAATGTAACTTTCTAAGTATTTTTTTTAGTTTTTAGAGATTGTGTAATACTTTTACAGTGTTTGTACATAACTGATTTTGGTAGCCCAGAATTAGGAAAAACAAGAGAAGAAAGAGGTCACACTTTAGTGAAATCATGATATTGACAGATATGTCTGTATGTTTGGCAAACTATATGTCTAACAGGACCTTAACTTTTCATTTCCAACATTTGCTGACTGTCTTACTTACTGTCATGCAGTATCTCTATTAACCATGTGTTTTTCAGTTCCATTTTACCTTCCCCATTTCACAAATGCTACTCCTGCTTGGCAAATTAATTCCTTGCTTTTTACCTAATATTATTTTCAACAGATATTATGATGTCCATTTCTTTTCCAATTGCGTTCTCTTAGCAACTTGCCCTATTATAATCCTTATCCTACTGTGCAATTGTCTTCATTTAGTTGTCTAGATTTCCTTCTACCATATAAGTCAGTAAAGGGCAGACATATTAACTAGTTGACTATTCTATCCTGTATCATTACAAATGTTAAGAACTTATTAAATTATAATAAACATTTTATTTTAATCTGTGCAACAAACACTATAGTTCAAGTACTAGCCATAATAAAACTTCATACATAATTTCCACCCAGTATCCCAAGGGGATTTCAGCTGAACAAAATATATCATTGTTATATTTTCCATTATGAAACATTATCATACTTTTGCCCAGAGCCTCCAGAAAAGAATACAACCCTGTCATCAATTTAATTTTAACTTCATGAAATCCGTGGAAAATTTCTGACCTACAGAGATATAAGATTACAAATTTACTCTGATTACACAGGTAAGTGTGTAGTAGCTTGTGACAGTAGCAGTAGAAAATGCATGTTATACTGCAAAGTTTACTATATAGGGAAGTCTTTTTTTATTTTTTAAATGGAATTAACTGACTGCTCATTCCTTGAAAGCGGGTGTGGGAAGCATGATTTATTTCTCCAGTAACCACAGGAAGTATTAACATTTAATTATGAAGTAGGAAGAAACATGTATGTCTTTCAATCCAGTGTTAATGCTTAAATCTCAGTTGAAATATCCTCTTATTGGAGAATTTTTCTAGTGTTTGGAAATCTGTAGACTATAAAATAGTTTCAATGGCAATCTATCTGTTGAGTCAATCTCTCTTGAGTATTTACAACACTTGACCTGGCATATGAGAAAGGAGCCATGGATCAAGAGGAGAAATTTCTAATTTTATAAGCTGATAAATGTCTACTCTTGATATGTAGAACTAGATGAAATAATTGGTGTTACTTTTTTCATGTGTGAGATTTTCTTTTTCTGAGTGTCTGTTTTCAGCCAAATCATAAACTCTTGTTCAGGGAGTGGGGGTGCTTCTTATACATCATAAATTCAAAACCTTTCCTAACCTGCTGAAGGACTTGTGAGTACTCTAGTATGGTATTTCCTGTTGTCATTCTAATACCTAGTCTTACACAGTTTCATTGACTCTTATTGAAAAAAAGATGAACATAAATTATGATTATTACAAATTAATTCTTTTTCAAACTAAAGTCAGTAAACAATGTGAAATTTGAAACAGGTGAAGCAAAAGAGTATTTTAGTAAAGATATAAAAATTTCAAGATATAAAATTTCAAGTGGAACTCATTCCATGATCTAGAAACAGGAAGGTGGTTTGTTGTAATGCACTAGACCGAAGAGTCTCTTGGATAGGAATCATCAAAATGAAAGGAAGAGTTCTGCCATAGAATTTTGGATGTATGCTGATGGTAGAACAAGCTGCAGTTGCTAAAAAAGGATTAGTTAACTTGTGTGAAAGATAGAGAGACATCAAGTTCACTACCTGAAAGGTATAGTTGGCATTTCCAGAAACAGAGTGTTGGAGAACTAGATTATGTTTGGGAAAAACCTTAACAGTAAGGGTTTTAATGCAATATGTTTGAAATAACAATACATGAAGAGATAGAAATTGTCTATGTAACCCAGAGACATAGCTAAGGTAGAGATATAAAACTAGAACTGACAGTGGAGAGTAAAAGAATTCTAATCCTGGAGAGCAAATGCTGTCACTTATAAGGTAGATATAGATATGGCTAGGCATGTTAGAACACATCTAATAACAGTTTCTAGGAAGATGGAGAGGAAAGAATTGTTACAAGCTAGTCAGGGCACAATTAGCTCAAAATAAACTTAAAAGCAAAGTGACTGAGGTGTTGCTCAAGTGGTAGAGTACTTACTTAGCTATAATAGGCCCTGGTTTCAATCTTCAGTTTCTCTCTCTCTCTCTCTCTCTCTCTCTCTCTCTCTCTCTCTCTCTCTCTCTCTCTCTCTCTCTCTCTCTCTCTCTCTCTCTCTCTCTCTCACACACACACACACACACACACACACACAATAGTTATAGATACAGTTCATTACCATATTGGTCAGCAACACCATAATGTTCAGGTATTTGAAAGAGAATCCAGCAAAAGATACAGAGAGACAGCTGGATAATCAAGAGGTCAGTCAGAAACGTTTACTACTGAAAATCAATTGACAAAGCAGCCTAGTATTTAGGACCATAAATGATTGCTGATGATGGAGCAAATAAAAATAATTGTATTTGGGTTTGGAATATCGTAACTGATTGCAGGAAGTTTCTCAGTGCAATTGTGGATGCTGGCACTGAAAGGAGCAGGCTTAGGAGATGATGGCAAGAATGGAATTGGAGAGACCAACAAAAGTTGACCATTTTTAATGGTTTTAAACTTCAAGTGAGCAGTGTGTTACAGGAGGGATATCGATTGTGATGAGATGTTATTTTTCTTTTCTACTTGAGCCTATCATACCTTACTTTATATGCCACTGAGGATTACCCTGTACAACAGAGAGGGAATAATGGTGGGAGGAGTAAGTGGGCAAATACTGGAGTGACTTACGTTTGCATTTAAATAATGAATACTATGTGCCTAAGAGAATCATTTGTACATATGCACATTTATGCTAAAATAGGCAAGAAAAATTATCCTACCAATGAATGTGATCTAAAACCAAGTAATAGGAAATACAATGAATAATCATTTTTATTAAGTCAGAGCATCAAGAGATTACATGTGGAGTTTTGTGGAAATGAGATCCCAAGGCAATAATCAAATCATTTTGTTATATTAATGCATTCATGAAGTCTTTACATGGTATCCTTAACACATTTCTGAGTTGAATGGGAAGGCAGGCATAAAGACAACTTATTTTTCATTTTATCATTGATGTAATTTCAAATTTTGCATATCAACCTTAAAAATATTTCAGTGTATATGTGTGTGTGTGTATGTGTGTATATGGTAATAAAATGTGGAATTTCAGGGCTGGGAAGGTGGCTCAGTGGTAGAGGGCTTACCTAGCACACATGAGGCCTCAAGTTTGGTTCCTCAGCACCACATAAGCAGAAAAAGTGGCGCTGTGGCTCAAGTGGCAGAGTGCTAGCCTTGAGCTGAAGAGCTGAGGGTACAGCACCCAGGCCCAGAGTTCAGGCCCCACAACCAATAATTTTTTTTATTGTGAGAATACTGTACAGAGGAGTTACAATTACATGGACAAGATCACAAGTACATTTCTTATCAAGCATTGTTGCCTCCTCTTTGTTTCCCCTTCCCATCCCTTCCCATACTCCCCAAAAATATTTTTAAAGTAGAATTTTAGTATTTTTTATATGTTATTTTTATTTAATTGAAATGAACTGAGTAAGGAAGAAACTTTTTTATTGTCTTTCTTTACTGAAGTTACCTTATTTTAGTCAAAATATTCCATATGGAAATTCACAATTTGATGAATACAGGAGCTCCATTATTGACAGCCAGTCACCAAAATATTCAATATTGGAGTGTGGTTTTATTGCCCTAAAGTGAGAAATCTCTCAGAGAAGTATGCACCTGTCTAGAGTCAGAGACAAATTTATTCTGAAAAGCATTCTGTGAATCATAACAACAAATGCTGGTCTGGCTATTTGTGCAGATTTTTTAATATGATGACATTTTTATCTAAGTCAATTATTTGCAAAGTTGTTTGCCATCATTTGATTTTAACTCTGTAGACAAAGCCTATATGGAAATTCTTTTTCATTCTACATTCTTTTTTTATTGAGCAGAAGTTCGAGAAATATAAAGTTGTATGGTTTAAGAAAGCAATACAGTTCAATTATACATTCTTATATTGTACTTGCTACAGAATAAAAATGAACTGTGTTCATAGGACACAGGAAAAGTTAAAACTAGGATTCAAAGCATTCAGTAATTCATTTATCATAAAGTACTATTTGGAGCCAGCTGCTAGTGGCTCATGCATAGATGTTCTGAGATCTGAGCATCATACTTAAAAGCCAGGCAGGCAGAAAAGTCTATCAGACTCTTATCTTCAAATTATGACCAATAAGCTTGAAGTGGAGCTGTGGCTAATGTGGTAGAGTACCAACCTTGAGCAGTAAAAGCAAAGAGACAATTCCCAGGTTCTGAGTTCAAGACCTAGTACTAACACTAAGTAACTAACTAACTAAATAAATAAATACAATGTATTTGGTCTTATGGTCTAAAAAGGTCATTCATATCCATATTTCTTAAAATGCTATCATCTCAGGTAATGATGTGCAATTGGCTCCTTCCTTGCAATCTAGTCACTTGAACTGAATGAACCAAAGTTCCTATTCTATAAAAGATACGTTCAAATTATCCATTTAATTTCAATGGGGGCTAGTGGAATCAGGCCTGAAATCCTACCAACTTAGAAGGTTGAGATTTTTAAGACAAGGGTTTTGAAAACCTACATCAGGAGAAAAGTATGTAAAACCCTTGTCTCTATTTAATCACCAAAATGCCAGAAGTAGAACTGTGGCTCAAGTGGTAAAGGCCCAACCTTAAAGAAAACAATGCCAAGCAATAACACGAGGCTGGCCCTAAGTTTAATCTCCAGTACCAACATAAATGAATAAAATAAAAACCCTACAAAAACAAAAAATACCACCATAACAAAAATCAAAAGCCTCAACAACAAAAACCCACTGAATTCTATCCTAAAGGTCAAGCAAGATCAAAGACAGAGTAGGATTTCAAACTGTCTGAGCCCCTAGCTCTACCAGGTACCAGTCAAGTGGCACAGGAAAAACAAACAAACAAACAAAAAACATGAATAGTGCCATGCAAAGGGCATTCACTGCAGAAATAGGTGTCTGTCATATCGGTTGCCGGTTCATGCAAAATGAAGTAGAAACACAATAAGTATCTGGGGAAGTTTCATAATGGTCTTGACCGAGTAAAATACTTCATCGGTTGAGTCTCATAATATGACAACAT
This sequence comes from Dipodomys merriami, assembly GCF_024711535.1. Lineage (NCBI taxonomy): Eukaryota > Metazoa > Chordata > Mammalia > Rodentia > Heteromyidae > Dipodomys > Dipodomys merriami. Next base: position 6,040,000 of record NW_027205715.1, on the reverse strand, counting down.
TTATTTTCTCTATTTTAATTCATTTTTTCCTAATAACCTACTTTTATTAAATTATTGATCCACAAAAGATTAGATGCCAAGCATTATAGTGCTTATTCCTGAGAGAGAGAGTTCTATAAACCCTGAAATAGAGAGCCAGCAACAGCTGACTAGTATGTGGTAGGTCCTTATTTTTGTCCTCGGAGGTGCATTACAGGTGTTCTTTATCCTGCAGATGGGTGGCTGCAGTTAGACAGGAAGAATAAGAGACTGTATTCTACCATCACCTTTCCCTGTGCTGGCCCACTCATTCAGGGACCCTCTGCTACCAGAGGCCAGTCATAAAGTAGCTCTCCATTGATTCTTCAGTTTCACTTGCATTGCGAAGAGGCTTACCTCCAAATCCATCATAAATCACATACCAGCTTCAAGCCTCTCATGAACGCCTACCTATTGGATAGTCCCATCCGAATTGTTCCAGCAAACCATCTGAACTTACTCTTTTTTATAGTTGAGAAAAACTATGAAAAAACTACTGTAAAAATTTCCCCTCTCTATTCCCATAGTATACATGAGTCTAAGGAGATGAATTTGAGGGTTTTCTTTTTCCCTTTTGCTGTGAAATTATGTACTGTTCCCATTGTGGAAAACTTTCACAAAAAAACTCACTTTCTAAGTTGAACCAAAGTGAATTGTTCTTTATTTGAATCTATTGGACTCTCTCTTTTTAAGATGATATTTATGTAATTCACACATTTTTTTTCTTCAGGGACTTTACAGATAAAAGAAGAGAAAGTGACTCTTCTCACCCCAGCTTGCTATGGTAACTACAAACAGTCCTTTGCTTCTCTCCCGAAAAAGACAGAACAAACCAGGGTGCTACCTGCTTGATACTCTCCCTGTTTTTGTAATGCTCTTCTCCTTCCTTCAAAAACTTAGGGCTGAGAAGCAATAATATGGAGACTTTGAATAACAGAATGGCAGAAATTTGATGCATGAAGATACTTCTCTTCCAGTCTATAGGAGGGCACAGTAAAAACTGCACATTCAAAAGCAGAATAGTCAGAACTCAAAGATAGATGAGAGAAACAAATAGAATAGCTCTATTAATATTCAACATCAGTAGAAGAACAAAAGAGATACAATGCTTGAATTGGATGACAATCATACACTCACGGTCTTATATTACATTCCTGAGACAGTGGTTAGCAAAATGCAGCAAACGTGAAGGAGAAAATCACACTGATAAAGGTGACCATGGCACCAGTTTTTCTTATTGTTGTGCAAGTGGCTGAGTCACAGATCAAATCTTGGTCGGACTTCATCAACACACATTCCCTTCTTCAACATACTTCTTCATAAAATGCTACTACTGTCTCTGTCATCTCTGATTTGCCTATTCTGAATTTTAATACTACAACAACCTTCAAATTAGTTAACATTATCTTCATTTTGACCTATGAGCTGTTGCTATTTCTTATTACTTCCTAAGCCAATTGGATATCTGTTTCATTTTATTTACAAAGTTCTATAATTCTTTGGCTTTCTTTTATAACAGATTTTCCTAGATATCCAACTACTACTTCATAGTCTTAACTCATCAAAAAAATCAGCAAGATTTGGGGGAGGGGTTGATTTCTTAGCTTCATTCCATCTTAATAAATTGTCTCAAATATCATTTGTAAGTATGGTTACCTTAGTAGCTGTAGAGTAATAATTTAAAAAGGAAAACTACAGATGACTGAATAAGCACACACATCAATCACACTCTTTCCATGCTGGTTGACCATCCTATTACCTTCATCAGAAGTGTTTTGATGGTCTGATTTGTTCAAATCCATCAATCTATCTATCTATCATATAATCTACCCATATAGCTAGCTAACTAGCTAGCAAGCTACCATCTTGTTGGTTCATCTGTTGCAAGCACAAGTGGAAGATGTAGGCCATGTGACCTGTAGAAAACACTGGAAAACCCACAGGCTTTCATCCTACCTGTTTTCTTCGACCATGTCTTCTAAAAGGCCTTCCTCTTGAAACAATTACTTAATTACCCATAGATTATATGAATATATCAAATTGCACTTTGTAATAATGATCTCACCAAACACCAAGCATATCCTTCCTTTTGGTATTGCTGTCTTAAGCACAATATGTGTCATATGTCAAGTGGCCAATTAATGAGGTTATTCTCATACTAGCGTCTATAAAAGGAAACGATAAATACTGCAAACATCTTAAGCATGTCTTTGTGGAAGAAGTTCACACTTTCAATATGTCAACTTTTTCAAAGAACATATATGAAATTCATAAGACAATGCTGTCTAATTAAAGATAATTTACACTGAAACTTCAAGTTTCTTTTTCTTATTGTTTTTTTTTCTATAATAGGCACCCAGATATTCTTCACAAATGCTTATTGCAAATGGGGGATACTTGTACTATGAACTATGCCACAAATCTGGTAATTTTGCCTTTCTTAGCCTCAATACTAACATTGTACTATTTTTAAATAATTAATTGTAAGAATGTCACAGGAGAATTATTTTGTGATGCCTTCAAATTACATGAAATTCAAAGCTTGTTTTGCCCAATTGCTATTGCTCTTGACTATAAAAAGGGATTGTACCAGAATCTTTATCCATAGCATTAATTATCTGGGGCACTATATAGAAAATTTGCTAACCTCTATTAAAGAGGGTCTTACAAGTATCACTGAAGGAACACATTTTCTTCTTTTTTGCTATTCTTAAAATCATTCTTAATTTCTTTCTTGTTTTTGATTTATCAATTTTCAATGAGAAGAAATCTTTCTCCTGTCTTTCACATGAACCAACATACAAAATTCTTTTTTAAATGAATTAATTAATGAATTTTTGTGTGTGTGAAAATACTGTACAGAGGGGTTACAATTACATGGGCGAGATAATGAATACATTTCTTAATCAAGCATTGTTGCCTCCTCCTTTGTTTCCCCTTCCCAAACCTTCCCATCCCCCCGCCCCCCCAACCACTCCCAGCTCCCCGCCGAAGTTGTAAAGTTCGTTTTTTGACATAACATCTTGTATATCTCATTGTTGCAAGGGGTCTACCTGTATCCCTATTTAAATGATTTGTTTTTTCCCTACCCCTCCACAAAGTATACCAACATTAACATCAAATACAGAGAAAATAGGGGTTATACCGTGGGGGAGGGACATAAAACGCAACAAAGAAATCATCTTATAAATATGTTAAAAAAAACGCAAGGAAGAAAAAACATTTGAATCCTTATCTTGGGGTTCATTTCACCTACCATCAACTTATGTGACCATTTCTACTTGTCTCAGACATATACTAGTTATTGCAAATAAGGGAAACCATGGGACCTATATTTCTTTGGGCCTGGCTTACTTCACTTCACATAATTTTTTCCAAGTCTTTCCATTTCCTAACAAATGGGCAATGTCATTCTTTCTGACGGAGGCATAGAATTCCATTATGTATATATACATCACATTTTCTTGATCCATTCATCTAATGAGGAGCATCTGGGTTGGTTCCATATCTTAGATGGGGTAAATAATGTTGCAATAAACATAGTTGTGCTGGTAGCTTTAGTATGATCTTGTTTGTGATCATTTGGGTAAATGCCCAAAAGTGGGATTGCTGGGTCATAAGGGAGCTCTATGTGGAGTCTTTTGAGGAACCTCCATACTACTTTCCAAAATGGTTGAACAAGTTTACACTCCCACCAACAATGCAGTAAGGTTCCCTTCTGTCCACATCCCCTCCAGCATCTGTTGTTATTAGAATTCTTGATTCTAGCCATTCTAACTGGGGTGAGGTGGTATCTCAATGTTGTTTTGATTTGCATTTCTTTTATGACTAGAGAGGTTGAGCATTTCTTCATGTTTCTATTGGCCATCCTTTTTTCCTTTTCAGAGAAGTTTCTCTTTAAGTCTTTAACCCACTTATTTATTGGGCAGTCATTTCTTTGAGGATTTGTTGTTGGGGGATTTAATTTTTTGAGTTCCAGGAATATTTTAGCTCTGAGACCCTTGTCTGTTGTATGGCTCAATCCTTGAGCTTTCTATTGATCTTGCTAGCTATGTCCTTTGCCATGCAGAAGCTCTGCAATTTCTTGCAATCACATTTGTCTAACCTTTCTTTGCTTTCTTGTGTTTCTGGGTCCCTTTAAAGAAAATTTGAGCCTGTGCCAAGGAGACCTAGGGTTTCTCCTATTCCATCCTGTAATGTTTTCAGAGTGTCTGCTTTGACTTGGAGGTCTTTGATCCATTTGGAGTTGATTCTGGTGCAGGGTGATATATAAGGATCTAGCTTTAGTTTTCTACAAGTGATTAACCAATTTTGCCAGCACCAATTACTGAAGAGGCTGTCTTTCTTCCATTCTATTTTTTGAGCTCCCTTATCAAAGACTTGATGGTTATGGGTATGTGGGCTCATTTCTGTGTTTTCAATTCATTTCCATTGGTCCTGAGGTCTGTTCTTGTGATAGTAATAATCTGTTTGGATTACTATTGCTTTGTAATAGAGTTTGAAATTTGGTATTGATATTCCTCCAGCATTATTCTTTCTGTTAAGGATCATTTTTGATATTCGGGGTCTTTTATTGTACCATATGAATTTTTGGATTACCTCTTCTATTTCCTTGAAGAATGAGGTTGGAATATTGATAGGTATTGCATTGAATTTGTAGATAGCCTTGGAAAGTATTGCCATTTTCACAATGTTGATCCTTCCAATCCAGGAGCATGGGAGGTTTTTCCCACTTTCTAAGTTCTGCTTTAATTTCCTTTTTCGGATTTTTAATGTTTTCATCATAGAGGTCCTTCACTTCTTTGGTTAAATTAATTTCTAGGTATTTTATTTTTGTGGGGCTATTAAAAATGGAGTTGTTTTCCTGATTTCAGCCACACTTTTCTCATCATTGGCATACAAAAAAGCCATTGCTTTTTGAGGATTAATTTTATACCCTGCTACTTTGCCAAAGTTTTGAATCAGCTTGAGTAATTTGGGAGTGGAGTCTGTGGCATTCTTTAAATACAAAATGATGTCATCTGCAAAAAGGGAGTTTTACTTCATCTTTCCATATTTGGATCACCTTTATGTTTGCATCTTGTCTTATTGGTGTAGCTAGGCATTCTAACACTAAATTGAAGAGAAGTAGAGAGAGTGGACATATTGTCTCGTTCCTGAGTTAAGAGGAAATGGCTTAAGTTTTTCACCATTAAGTATAATGCTGGCTGTAGGTTTGTCATATGCAGTCTTTATTGCATTGAGGAATGTTCCCTGGAATCCTAATTTTTCTAGAACCTTCATCATAAAGGGGTGTTGAATCTTGTCAAATGCTTTTTCTACATCTATTGAGATAACCATGTGGTTCTTATCCTTGCTCTTGATGATGTGATGAATTATATTAATTGATTTGCATATATTGAACCAGCTTTGCATCTCTGAAATGAATCCTGTTTGATCAGGGTGTATGATTTTCTGGATTAATTGTTGAAGTGGATTGGCCAAAATTTTGTTGAAAAGTTTTTCATCAATGTTCATCTAAGAAATGGGTTTATAGTTCTCTTTCTTGGATGAGTCCCTTGCCTGGTTTTGGAATGAGGATTATGATGCTTTCATAGAATTAGTTCGGTAGTGAACTTTCTCTTTCAATTTCATTGAAGAGTTAGAGGAGTATTGGTGTGAGCTTTGCTTGGAAGGCCTTGTAGAATTCCGCTGTAAAACCATCTGGTCCTGGACTTTTCTTAGATGGGATGTCTCTTATTGCTGTTTCTATTTCAATGCTTGATATGGGCCTGTTAAGATGGTTTAACTCTTTTTGGTTTAGTTTTGTCATGTTGGTATTTGCTAGGAAAAGGTTCATTTCTGCCAAGTTCTCAAACTTATTAGCATAAAGTTTTGAGAAGTATTCCCTTATAATGTTCTGAATCTTGGTTGTTTCTGTGATGATGTTTCCATTTTCATCTCTGAGTTTGTTTATTTGGTTGTGTTCTTTTCTTTTTCTGATAAGATTGGCTAAGGGTCTGTCAATTTTGTTAATTTTTTCAAAGAACCAACTCTTTATTTTGTTGATCCTTTTATGGTTTTTTTGGATTCTAATTCATTTAATTCTGATTTAGTTTTAATTATTTCTTTCTATCTATTGGATTGGGGTTTATCTTGCTGCTCTTTTTCAAGGAGGTTCAGGTGTCTCATTAAATTGTTGGTTTCAGATCGCTCCAATTTGTTGATGTAGGAGCTCAAAGCTATAAACTTGCCTCTGAGTACTGCCTTTGCTGTGTCCCAGAGGAGCTGGTAATTTGAGTGTTCTTTGTTGAATACCATGAACATTTGAATTTCCTTTCTTTTTTTTTCTTTTTTTTTTTTAGTCAGTCGTAGGGCTTGAACTCTGGGCTTGGGCGCTGTCCCTCAGCTCTTCAGCTCAAGGCAAACACTCTACCACTTGAGCCACAGCGCCACTTCCAGTTTTCTAGAGGTTTATTGGAGATAAGAGTCTCACAGACTTTATTGCTGGGGCTGGCTTTGAACCCTGATCCTTAGATCTCAGCCTCCTGAGTAGCTAGGATTACAGGCATGAACCACTGGTGCCCAGCTGACTTGAATTTCCTTTCTAATCTCTTCCATGACCCACTGATGATTCAACAGTGTGTTGTTCAGCCTCCGTGTGTTAAAGGACTTTCTTTGGTGGCTTTTGACATTGAGTTCTAATTTTATTCCCTTGTGTTCTGAAAGAATGCAAGGTATAACTTCAATGTTTCTGAATTTGGACAAGTTTGCTTTGTGACCTAAAATGTGATCTATTTTGGAAAATGTAATGTGTGCTGCTGAGAAAAACATGTATTCTGATGCTGCTGGTTGAAATACTTGGTAGATGTTTGTTAAATCTAATTGGTCAGTTGTTTAGGTCTGAGGTTTCTCTGTTGAGTTTTTGCCAAGTTTATTTATCTAGTGGGAATAGTGGTGTGTTAAAGTCCCCAACAATTAATGTCTTTGGATCTATGTAGTGTTTCTTGGATAAATTTCGGTGCTCCATTGTTTGGAAAATAGATATTTAGAATTGTAATATCCTCCTGAAAGAGAGATCCCTTAATTAGTATGTAGCAACCTTCTTTATTTCTTCTCACTAATTTTAATTTGAAGCCTATTTTATCTGATATTAGGATTAGAACTCCTGCCTGTTTATGGGGGCCAACATATACAATTCTAAGCGCTCATTCTCCATTTCTCCTTCAGAATCCAGATAAGCAGGAAGAAAAGAACTTGCCCATTCTGAAAAACACCAGATTACTGAGTGTTTTTCAGGAGCCCTTCTTAGTTAACAAGGGATCTTTGGATTTTCCTCCTTCTGTCAGGACCTTGAAATTCAGCTGGCTCACATCTGTAATCCTATCTATTCAGGATCATAGATTGGATGCAACCTGAACAGATAGTTCTTATCTCCAGTTACCCAGTAGAAAGCAAGAGTGGAGGTGTGGCTCAAGGTGTAGCATCCTGCCTTGATTATAAATGCTATGCAAGAACATGGGTTCTGAGTTCAAGCCTCAGAATTACCACATGCACACAAAAGACCTTGAAATTCATAGAGCAGATTCTCAGTCTAGAAGTCTAAAAGAAATGGTCAGGACAGATCCCAAAACACCTCCAGTGAAAAGTTTTAAGAGGATCATTCTAGCAATACAATGATGCACCCAGGGTGAAGATAAATATTAGAGATATTAACATTTGGCATTTAAACAAAAATATCTAATAGCCTGGTGGTTGAATTCAATATAAGTATATTTGTCTCACATATGTGAGGCCTTAGATTTATTCCCAGCACCAACTAAAGAACAAAACATAAAATCAAAAGAAATCTTTGAAATAAAGGGACAATTATATACAGAACCACTCTTTCCTTCTTTCATGTGTTTTCAGTGTGTACAACTGTATTTTGGATGCAATGAGGAATCAAAGATTATTTTTTAAAAATCCAACAACCCTTTGATACTGCTGACACCTTTATTTCTTTACAAGACTTCTGTCTTGACCATAGGTGAATGCCATGGTTCAGGAAATGTTAAACCACAGCCCTGAGTCCTATTGAAAGATTCCTGAACGTCTTGGACAAGGCAACCAAAATAAGCCTTTCTCACCAATGATAACATTTCTACCATTTTGTCAAGTAGTTTCAGGTACAATCTGGACTGGAAGCTGGTCTGTGGCCTAAAGCAGACTGGGTAAAAGTCTAGAAAGAATGGATTATGGAAGGAAGCAATACAATGTTTTATTAAATAAATCTGCTTTTGACTATTCAATCTTTAGAATCAGTTTTTAAACATGTTTCTTTCACTGATCTCACTAAAATATTGTGGGATTTTTTTCTTCAAATCATATTATGTGTGTTAACAATGTTTATACAGGCTATGACAGAATACACATCCTGCATTTTGATGAAGAATAAATAAGGTCAGTGTTTGTTGATATCTTATGTTACAGATGCCAACACAAGCATATAAACCGTGAGAATACTAAACACAAAATAATTTGCCTCTTCAATGAGCAGCTGTAGCTATATGAGCTCAGGACTCTAAAGTCATTTTTCCCCATAATATTTCCACCAACAAAGTAAATCACTCAGCTTAGAAAAGGTAGGGGGATACAGTATAGACAATCTATTAAATTTATAAATAATTCTAATTTTTATCTTTAGAAATGAGAGAAAATTTTCCAAACAATATTGATTATGAAAATATTCAGTATTATGAAAAAATAATTAACAAAGATATTATTCTAAGGCCATAATTAATAGCATGCATGTTTTATAGTCTATGCTAACATTGCAATATATTCCTTTGATGATACTCTTGTGTCAATCTCTTCTTCTGTGGTTGAGATCAGATTCTCTAATTCCTTTGTATAAGCCACTATAGTATGTTTTATTTTAAACCCTCTATTGTCTGAACCACTGTGGCAATTTCAATATGTGTATTCTAGGATATTCCAGACCTATCTAAAATAACAACAACAGCAACCTATACACATGCCAGGCACTGGTGGCTCACAACTGTAATTCTACCTACTCAAAAGGTTGAGATCTGAGAATCACAGTTCAAAGCTAAGCCCACCAGGGAAATCTGTAAGACTCTTATCTCCAATTAATAACCCAAATGCCAGAAGTGGAGCTGTGGCTCAAGTGGTAGAGTGCTAGCCTTGACCAAAAATTATCAGGGACAGTGCCTAGACCCTGAGTTCAAGCCACAGGACCAACACACATGCACACACACACACACACACACACACACACACACACACACACACTCACTCACTCACTCACTCACTCACAGTACATTTTCAATAAGACTAATGTGATCAAGAGAAAAATAGCATTACCGTATAGGCATATTTTCACAAACCTTCTACTGTTTGGAACTTGTACCTCTATCAGTAGTGTCAAAGGCATTGCGGGGAGTGAAGGAAGTTCAATATATTCTTACTGTCTTCAATTTTAATTTAAGCTTTTATTTGGTGATGTCTTCTATTTCAATTTTATAAATGTGCTTATAACACCATGCCATTAGGCTACAATGAGCATCACACAACCCCACTTTGTAGAAATAATTATCACAATGCTATAGACTAAGGAACAGAGACTATACAGTTTTACCCAGATACTATGACCAAATTAATATACCTCTCATGATGTTACCAGGTTTATTGCAGAATTAGTCAACAGAGAGAATTGTAAGGGGGCGGGGACAGAACCTAACTTGATCAATTTGAATTATAGGGTCTTTGTGTAATTGAAAAAGAGACTAAATAACCATCTGAAAAATGTACAATCATGTTTTAAATGCATGACATTACCCTCCCCCCACACACACATACACACAAAATATCCAGGGTGTACCATTCTTGCCCAAGGAGAACTATTACCTAAAGGACCGGAGTATAAACATGTGACATCTATGTGACATCTATTCTGATCATATCCCCTATAAGACTTAGAAGGGAATAAGCTTGATAGGATTTTAAATCTAAAATATACAAGTTGCTTAAGTTTCCTCTGGAGATTTCATACAGAAAGTTCCTCCTATCACTTTCCTATGAGTGAATGAGCGAATGTTCAGCATTCTCAGAAACAGGCCACCCAGTGTTCCATGGCTTCAAGGAAAAATAAGAAGCCGTCTTAAAGCATATCTAGGTAGGTTACTTCAGAGGACTTCAGAGAGTGTGAAGAGGCTCAGAAGAGAAGTACTAAGGAAAGTGTAAGATATTTGGGGTTCAAAAAGGAAGAGTTTCCTGTTAAGTGGACCCTTTTTATTTCATTCTGACTTGCCTATCACCGGTGAGTCTGCGTTATGCTTTAATCAAGTCTTCTATCAAACATTGGAGTAAAATCCTTCCTCTTCTTCCTTTTTTTTTCCTTCTTCTGATTGAACTCAAATAGAATAAGAAGGTGCTGGGATTTCAGTAGTTTTGCCTCAGGAAATGAATGGAAGTTTCCATGCCTTTCAGTGTATATGCTCAGCAGGTGGAGAAAGAAATTAAGGCTTTTAGCAAGAAGTCTATGTAATGAGAGATATTGAGCTTATTGACAAAAGAAAAGTGATTGTTTTAACAATCTCATACTATCAGAGTGCTAACTGTTCTAAAGCATACATCCTGAGGCTTTTTTCACTTAAAGAAAGAGAAAAGTAAATAAAGAAGTAAAACTACCAATTTTTTTTTTTTTTGCATTTTGAAACAGTTTCACTGTATCCCAGTCTAGCTGCAAGCACCAAATCCTCTTGTCTAAGCCTCCTGAGATTACAGGTATTCACTGCTACACCTGGCTTTAACTCAGAAACTTAAAATAGCCTATCACAGTTCCATTTGAAAATGCAATGCATGCATCTATATCAGGCATTGAGTAATAATTTTATCAAATGATTTGGCTTGATATTTTCTACATAGAAATGAAAGGAAGTATGCATTCAGGATTTGTATGTAATTATTTTTCTGACCTTACTTTTTAACTTCTGGGTAACTTATAGGTGCTGTGTAGCCTATTTAACCTGTCAGAACATTTATTTCATCTGCAAAATAAATTTATGTTATTTATACATCCAGATTTGTTACCATGGTTAAGGAATATCTAGCTGGAAGGCAGTTCAAGAGATGGAGTTCTTGCCTAGCAAGTGAAAGAGCCCCTGGGTTCCAGCTGTATTACAAATTAAGCAAGCAAGGAAAGAGAAAGAAAGAAAGAAGAAAAGGAAAGAAAGGCATGAAGAAAGAAAGAAAGAAAGAGAGAGAGAAAGTGAGAAAAAGTGAGAGAGAGAAAAAGAAAGAAAAAAAGGGAGGGAGGGAAGGAAGGAAGAAAAGACAAAAATTTCTATTGTCTGAAATCATCTGCCAGTCAATAGGTTCTAACTTTATATGTTATCTTTTTACAACTATTTCTCTCCCTCCTTCTCACACTCTCTCTCTCTTTCAATACACATCAAAGAAGTTAGAAAGCTTAGTGGAAGTATAAAATTGAATTTTTTTCATTAGTACTAAGAGTACAAAGTAGAGAATGTATACCAACAAACACAGATTTCCTTACTAAGTCTACAATGTATTTTCCTAAAGAATTTTGGTATAAAATGCATGAGATAAAGTGGACATCCCTTATTTTATACATTGAAAGTCTTTATCTGTGTATTCAATCATTTGTTCACTGACAGTTCAAGAGGATTTTTAAAACTTCCTTTCATCTCAGGAAACTTTATTCTACCTCTCCTCACTAGAAATAGTATGCCCTCTCCCCTTCAAGCATAAAAGATACTCTGATTTATGTATCATTAGTCTTGTTATTCTTTTTTTGTTGTTGTTGGTCGTGGGGCTTGAACTCTGGGCCTGGGCCCTGTCTCTCAGCTCTTCAGCTCAAGGCTAGTGCTCTACCACTTGAGCCACAGCACCACTTCCAGCATTTTCTGCTTATGTGGTGCTGAGGAATCAAACCCAGGGCCTCATGCATAAAACGCAAGCACTCTACCACTGGAGCCACCTTCCCAGCTCAGACTTGTTTATTTATGAAAACCCTACAAATTAACCCAACCCATATGTGTCCTCATGTATCTGACTCTTGGTAAGCAATATACTTGTAAAGTCATCTTTTGATATGTCATTAGGGATTCTTGTTAACTTTTCTTTCATTGACAAGTACTAAAATTACTATTTTGAGTCAAATATATTCCCAAATATTTAGTAAGACAATTGGATAGATTCCCCACAGTCTAACCATCTCAATTCCTCTTTTTACTTGTCCATAGAAGTCTGTTATATTTTGTTCTTCTAGTTATTGCTTTGTTTTGTTTAACTTATTTATTTTTATTATTGTTAAGTGGGTTGTGCAAGAGTTGCCATTGCACAAGTAGTTTATGAATACAATACATCTTGATCAATGTCACCCCTCTCAATATTCTCACACACCCCTCTCCCAATCATACCTTCTCTTACTCTTCTTAATTTTGTAGGCTATACATTGGATTCCTTTTTTAAAACTTTGTTATTGTAAAGGTGATGTACAGAGGTGTTACAGTTACATAATTCAGCTAATAAGTATATTTCTTTTTGAACAGTGTCATCTCTTCCCTGGTTTTCTCAATTTTTCCCTACTGAACTCTCACTCACATTGTATAGTTCACCTTCAACATATTGTCTAGTGAGTATCACTACTGCATGTGTTCACCCTTTGTCCCAACATTTCTATGCTTCCCCTTCCTAAAACAGATAAAATTACATAAAAAACAAAAGATACAGAAATTAAAAAATCCACAAAGGAGAAAAAAACCAAAAACCTTGTTTCCATTTCTTGTAGTTCATGTCAATAAACATCATTTTATATGATTATATGCATATAACTTTTGAACCTTTGCAGTCCTTTCCAAAGACTATCCTCCTTTGGTCTCATTGTGTGAATGTCTAAAATCCTGTATAATTTATCATGTCCCAATATATATTTTGTCCTTTATCAACCATTGTGTTTACTTGTAGATTCATAGTTCATTCAAGTTAGAACAAAGGAAGGAAACCACACAACCTATACTTCTTTGGGTCTGGCTTACTTTGCTTAATGTGTTTTTCTGAAGTCTTTCCATTTCCCTATCATCCTTTATGATGGATGAATAGAATTCACTTGTTTGTATATACATACATATATATCACATTTTCTTGATGCAGTTACCTGCTGAGGGGTATGTAGGTTGATTCCATATCTTGGCTATGGTAAGCAATGCTGCAATGATCATGGTTGTGAAGTAGCTTTAGTGTGGCCTTGTTTATGGTCTATTGGATAAATGTCCAGGATTGAAATTACCAGGGTATGATCCGTCGTGGGGCTTGAACTCTGGGCCTGAGTGCTGTCCCTCAGCTCTTCAGCTCAAGGCTAGCACTTTACCACTTGAGCCACAGCGCCACTTTCAATGGAATTGCTAGGTTATAAGGAAGCTCTATATTTAACCTCCATAGTGCTTTTCATAGTGGTTTAACAAAGTTACATTTCCACCAACAGTGTAGTAGTGTTCTCAGTGGCCATATCCCTGCCAGTTATTGTTAGTTTTCTTGATAATGGCCATTCTAACGGGTGAGGTAGTATCTCAGTATTGTTTAGATTTGCATTTCTTAGGTGTTGAACATTTCTTATGTGTCTCTTGGCCAAACGTAAATCTTCCTCTGGAAGTCTTTAGCCCATTTATTAATATGGTTGTTGACTCTGAGGATTTATATTTAGGGGATTTAATTTTTTTGAGCTCTAAGTATATTTTAGATATGAGGTCCTTATCTGATGCACAGCTGGTAAAAATCTTCTCTTATTCTTTGGTCTTTCCATTTATCTTGTTTGCTATGTCCTTTCCTGTGCAAAAACTCTTCGGTTTGATGCAATACACTTATTCAGACTTTGAATTGTTTTGATTATGGTTCTTTACTTAGGAAGTTTTGATCCCAGCCTAGAAGTCCTAGTGTTACTCCTAACCCTTCCTGTAATATTTTCATGGTGTCTGGCCTTATATTGAGATCTTTGATCCATTTTGAATTGATTATGATGCAGGATGATATATATGCAACAGAACACAAACAATGCCAAACTAAAACTACCAGGATGACAATGTTCACTTCAGCATTATTTATGATAGCTAAGATGTGGGAATAACCCAGATGCCCCTCAGTGGATGAATGGATCAAGAAAATGTAGTATATATACCCAATGGAATGCTACTCTTCAGTCAGAAAGTATGATATTCATAAGTACTATTCATAAGGAAATGGAAAGACTTGGAATTCAAGTCCCATGACCGACAAAGAAAAAGAAAGACTTGGGGAAAAAAAACGATATAAAGTGAAGTAAGCCAGACTCAAAGAAACATAGGTTGATTATATCATTTGTGGTAACTAGAATGTGCCTCTAAATCACAAGTATACGCATCGGATGTGGTGTGTGTACTTGGACACAATAAATTATACAGCCTCTAGTTATTCATACAGTGAGATCAAAGGAACATATTCAAAGGAGCCCATCACAAAGGCTTAAAAGCTATGTGCATATCATCATATAAAATTTTTCAAAATGAATTCCAGTAAATGGAAGCAGAGCCTTTTTGTTATTGTTGTTGTTGTTGTTTTTGTTGTCTTGTCTTTTTTGTTTTGTTTGTTTATCTATATCATTAGAGTATAAAGAGGAGGCACAGAAAAGTTGGGACAAAAGGTGAACAAATAAGCCGTGGTACTCACTAGACACTACATGGAAAATGAACTATACAACTTGTGGAGTTGGTGTGAGGGGAAGGACTGGGAAAGAGCAAGGGAAGGGGTGACAAGGTTCAAAAATAAATGTACTCATTATCTGATTTATGCAACTGTAATACCTCTGTACATCACATCTACAATAATAATAATAATATATATGGTATTTTTAATTGTTAAGGTGATGTACAGAAGGGTTACAGTTACATAAGCAGGTAATAAGTACACGGCTTATCGAACTTTTACCCCTCCCTCATTTGTCTCCCACTTTCCCTCCTCCCAAGCCCCCAAGTTGTACAAATCATTTCCAACATATGAATATCACTGTTGCATTGGTTACCCCTTGTCCTTTGTCTCACTATTCTGTTGTTCCCCTTCCCTTCCCTAATTCAGATAAACGTATATGCAATACCCAGGGTACCAAAATCAAGTACAGTTACAACAGGGGATAAACTATAGAGGGAAGATCACACAAAAGACAAATATATTTTTTAAAAAGCCAAGCAAAAGTGATACACACGCACAATCCAACATAGTTTGCATATCAAAGGATAGATGTGGAGGAGCTTCAGAATTGCCTTTTGGACTATTACTGATGATATCACAGCAATAACCTTTATGAAGCTGTCCTGACATATCTTCAGATCAAGTGTGTTTTACTTGATGGATGTTATGTAAATCTCCCACTCAGCATTGCAAACAATCATCCACAACTTTAAATTTCTCCACCTGCTTGCTCATTTGAATATAGTGCTAATTGCTTGTGTGTGCTGGATTTCTTAGACCTGCAAAGACAGAGAGGCTGCTGTAATGGTTCTCCGTTAGCAAGAATCTGTCTTTTACTATGAAATGGAGTCCAGGAAGTCCCTGCTCTTCTCATAAGGCTTGAGTTTGAGGAGGAAATAATATGTAGTTATTTCTCAGCACTTGCGAACTTTTAAGAGACAACATCAGGTTCTTGGGAGGAAACAGGGAATTTTAATTGATACTCCATCATGTAAATCCTAAGCAAGCAGTTTCTCTGGTCATATCTCCAATCATCACTAAGTAATCACACTTTATGGTATGATGGTCCCTTCAAATCTTTGGCAAGCTTTACAATTGCTGGTTACATTCCCTGCCAGCCTAGGTGCTGTCTGGAAGACAGGGAAATCATTTATGGATGTGGTTTGCCTGGTGTAGACCAAAGGATGCACACAAATTTTGTGCAATGTGTTTTGTTTCCCAAAGTAAGTTTACATCACAGCAGGGGACTCTAGTAATACAGGAATCAATATTAGTGAAATATCTTGTTAGCTATGTCCTTTGCAATGCAGAAAATCTTCATTTTGATGCGACCGCCATCTATCCAGTCTTTTTTTGATTTGTTGTGATTCTGAATATTTACTTAGGAAATTTCAACCCAGGCCTAGTGGTCCTAGTTTTACTATGAGAATACATTGTTTTTTGGTTTGGGTTTTTTGTTGTTGTTGTTGTTTTTCTGCATTCTTCCCATCTTCTCTTCATTCATCTATCTCTTTCCCCTTGATGCTTTCCTGCCCCTTTCAAGTACCTACTTTCTGGTGTTTTATTTGGCTGAACTTAGATTTTGACTTTCTACAGAGAGCTCTTTGAACCTACCTATTTCAGTTAATACATTTGTATACACTTACTTATATGTTTTTAAGCTAAATCTTGCTTCCACATATAAGGAAATAAATTACATCTTTGTTTCTCTGGGCCTGACTTACTCACTTAACATATTTTTTGGTAAGTTTTTCCATTTCTTTGCAAATGGGACAATATAATTCTTTCTATTAGATGAGTAAAATTCTATTGTGTATATGTGCCACATTTTCTCAATCCATTTATCCATCGAGGGGCATCTGGCTGATTCCATACCTTGGCTATGGTGAATAGATTTTGTGTTTGTTTTTATTTTCAACCCTCTCTGGTATTGCATGACACTTGGCTAGGGATTTAATTTTCTATTGTTCTTATTACCATCAACCACCTTTTTTTCTTTTTTTTGCTGTATCTGTTTTAGCTCCTCAAGCTCCATCAATTTCCAAATGAAAAGATAGTTCCATTCCCTTGATTATTTCTCAGTTCTTCTCCCACTCCACGCTTTATCATTTATCACAATGACTCTAGTGCCTGACATCACAGACCAGTTCTCAATTAAGTTTGAAGTAAAGACATCATACCAAAACAAAATCTATTTTATTATGATCTAGAGTAAAAGATCACACTTAGATGCAAGCTGAGAATAATATGGGGGCTGGTAAGAGACAGGGACAAAAACACACATTTAACCAAATAATATTAGAGCACAATTCACCAGCAATAAATCCTTAAAAAAAATCTCTTTCTTCAAATTTAATCGCAGAATCCCAAAAAGATTTTGCTACTGGGTACTTTTAAAAAATGTTTTGGATGAAGTCTCTAAACAACTTATTTTAATTGGAAGACATTACCCTAAGGAACATTTAAACCACATTGAGGAGCTTGAGACTCAGAACATGAATTCATTGGAGAAATTGCAATTAATTCACTTCTCCCCTGGAGACACTGCTTAATATGTCAATGAAAGAAACCTAAGGAAAGTGACCCTCTGAACTCTTCACTAAACTTTCTTCTTAAATATTTCCTTCTTTCTAGACACAGCTTTCAATTTTGAAGAGGAATAGCAGGTTAATAGATTTTAATAGGTGTCTTGCTCTATGAGTATATAATGAGCAGGAGAAAAACTCTATACAACGAAGTAACTGATTGATTTTACGTCGCTTGGGATCTGTGCACCGGAAAGTCATTATTTTCTACCCCATTCTCTGACATCGGCCTATGCGTAGTATAACAATGGGAAATTTGTAAAACTCCAAAAACCTTTCACTTAGAATGATTTGTGAGAAAGGTATTGTTCTTAAATTTCCATGAAACATTTCTGTAACCTCTAAAACTTTCATTAGGTAAACTTTCCAGGGGCTGGGAAGGTGGCTCAGTGGTAGAGCGAGCGCTTGCCTTGCATGCCTGAGGCCCTGGGTTCGATTCCTCAGCACCACATAAGCAGAAAAAAAAAGCCAGAAGTGGCGCTGTGGCTCAAGTGGTAGAGCGCTAGCCTTGAGCTGAAGAGCAGAGGGACAGCGCACAGGCCCAGAGTTCAGGCCCCATTACCGGACCCCTCCCCCCAAAAAAAGAAAATAAATAAAAATAAAACTTTCATTAGGTAAGCTTTCCAGAGGAAAAATATCATCATAGATAATTACACAAATAGTTATCATTTATTGAACAGTTATTATGCATTTTGTGATGATGCTTTGTACTCATAAGCATTAATAAATTCAATTTTCTTTACACATTTGAGAACTATCAGTCTATATTTTATCTTGGAAGGAAGTGATTTAAAGCCCAGAAATATCAAACATAATTCCTAAGTTACAAGTTTGATTCCAAACAAATCACAGATAGGATTATATTTTTTCCATTTCCTTCTTGTTTTTCACACACACACACACACACACACACACACACACACACACACACACATACACACACACACACATATGTATGTGTATATATACACATATATTTGCATATTTATTTATCTACTTATTTATGCCTGGTTTTGCTCTACCAGCTTCAGCCAGGCTGGGTTCATATTTACAATCTTCCTGCCTTAGCTTCTAAGTACTGGGATTACTTTTATGTCCTATCGTACACATCTTGTTTTGTTTTCATAGTTCTCTCTAATATTCTGGAATTTAATTTTAATTCCATTTTCCTGTCTTTTGGGAGTAGTAAATTAGACAGAGTAAGCAATATTTTACTGCTAGAATACCTATACAGATAAATTAATATTCTAGCTAATAAGTTACTGAAAATTAATTGTATTCTTTGTACCACTGATGCACAGAAACTGTAATCATGTTACAAATAACTTGATAATACAGTAATTCCTTGGGGCTAAAACTTGTTTAACTCGACT
Organism: Dipodomys merriami; assembly: GCF_024711535.1. Taxonomy (NCBI): domain Eukaryota; kingdom Metazoa; phylum Chordata; class Mammalia; order Rodentia; family Heteromyidae; genus Dipodomys; species Dipodomys merriami. The sequence continues at coordinate 6,021,300 of NW_027205715.1, read as the reverse complement.
CAAGTCTCATGTGATGAAGTACAATTACTGACGTGACAAAGTCTTTTCTCATTCCTAAAGAACAAGCAATATTGTTACAAAACTGTCAGCGATTCCAAGGAATCTTAAACATATATGAGAGAACAGCAAAGGGGAAAATAAGAAAAGAAACAAAAGAAAAGGAAATGAAAGAGAAGGAAAGGAGATAGGAGAGGGCAGGTGGGAAGAGGAAGGAAGGGAGACATGGAGTGGTGAGGAATTCTGGGGAACAACTTTTCTTTGAAGCCTCTCCCTCTGTTAGTCTTTACAATGTTCTCTCTTTCCATTTGGTTTTCAATCTGAGAGAATCCTCTATAAACTTTCATGATGGTTAGTCCACAGTCCAATTTCCTCTTTCCTTCCATTCCTCTGTTGCACACATTGTCTTGTCCATACACAGTCCCAACACTCTAGAATAAAACTCTGCCTAGTTCCTGTCTTGGCCCTGACATTCAGTTCTCATAGGTCCTTATTCCAGGCATCCAGGATTTGTGATGCCTATATGTTTGTTGAGCTTAAATTTGCATCAGAAGGTATTTCTCCCAAACATTTACAATCATGGATATTCAATTCCTGATCTTTTCTGTATGTCTATAATTTTATTTTATTGTTTTTATTGTGAAAATATGGTACAGAGGGGTTACAATTACGTGAGCAAGGTAACGAGCACATTTCTTATCAAGCATTGTTACCTCCTCCTTTGTTTCCCCTTCCCATCCCTTCCCATCCCTTCCCATCGCCCACCCCCCACCAAAGTTGTAAAGTTCGTTTTCAACATAACGTCTTGTACATCTCATTGTTGCAATGGATCCACCTGTATCCCTATTTAAACAATTTGTGTTTTTCCTTCCCCTTCACAAATTATACCAACATCAAATACAGTGAAAGCAGGGGTTATACCGTGGGGGATGGACATACAAAGCAACAAAGAAATCATCTTATAAATATGTTAGAAACAATAGCAAGAAAGAAAACCCATTTAAGTCCTTATCTTGGGGTTCATTTCACCTAACATCAACTTATCAGACCATTTCTGTTTATCTCAGACATATACTAGTTATTGCAAATAAGGGAAACCATGGGACTTATGTTTCTTTGGACCTTACTTCACTTAATATAATTTTTTCCAAGTCTTTCCTAACAAATGGGACAATGGTATTCTTTCTGATGGAGGCATAGAATTCCATTGTGTATATATACCACATTTTCTGGATCCATTCATCTAGTGAGGGGCATCTGCGTTGGTTCCATATCTTAGATAGGGTAAATAATGCTGCAATAAACATAGTTGTGCTGGTAGCTTGTATGGTCTTTTTGTGAACATTTGGGTAAATGCCCAAAAGTGGGATTGCTGGGTCCTAGGGGAGCTCTATGTGAAGTCTTTTGAGGAACTTCCACACTACTTTCGAACTGGTTGAACAAGTTTACACTCCCACCAACAATGCAGAAGGGCTCCCTTCTGTCCACATCCCCTCCAGCATCTGTTGTTATTAGAGTTCTTGATTATAGCCATTCTAACTGGGGTGAGGTAGTATCTCAATGTTGTTTTGATTTGCATTTCTTTTTTTTTTTTTTTTTGTCGGTCATGGGGCTTGAACTCTGGGCCTGGGCGCTGTCCCTCAGCTCTTCAGCTCAAGGCGAGCGCTCTACCTGCATTTCTTTTATGGCTAGGGAGGTTGAGCATTTCTTCATGTGTCTATTGGCTATCCTTCTTTCCTTTTCAGAGAAGTTTCTCTGTAAGTCTTTAGCTCAGTTATTTATTGGGCAGTTGTTTCTTTGATGATTTGGTGTTGGGGATTTAACTTTTTGAGTTCCAGGTATCTTCTAGATATGAGACCCTTGTCTGTTGTATGGCTAGTGAAGATCTTCTCCTAATCCGTGGGCTTTCTATTGATCTTGCTAGCTATGTCCTTTGCCATGCAGAAGCTCTGCAATTTCATGCGATCCCATTTGTCCAACCTTTCTTTGATTTGTTGTGCTTCTAGGTCTCTATTAAGAAAATTTCGGCCTGTGCCAAGGAGACCTAGTGTTTCTCCTCTTCCATCCTGCAATGTTTTCAGGGGGTCATGCTCTATACCCCAAGCTGACTTCATAGTCTTACTCTTTCAAAAGAACGGGATTGCTTGTGTGTATACTCTTATACCCTGCACAGATTCCAACGTCCTGGTAAGAATAGTAAGGCGTCAATCACAAAATGAACACATTAAATTCAGGTGAGTCTGACAGCAGGCATCACAGCCAGGATTTTAATTCCAGCTCTACTTTCTCACAACCTGAAAAAGAGGAAGATTCTCCTAGTTCTATACAGACTAAAATTTACGATTCCAGCCTAATCTTCTAAAATAGTTTTTAAATCAGAAGTGGACCATGTGATTCGTGAATGGGAGTCTATAACCAGACAGTAATTAACAACAGAATGGGGTGATCCAATTGAGCAGGAACCACAATGTGAGGGACACCTTTCCTGTCTGTCCTCACTGATGCCCTGACCATACCACCTGGTACATAGGATGCCCAGCTAAATTACTAACATCCCAATGGAATAGTTGCATCTTTGTCTGAGTTGTTCTCATTCTGTCTTTAATTACAATTAAGTTTTTTCTTATTCTGAGATACTTCTATGTTCCCTCTCTGCTGTGCTTTAGATACTTTCCATCTATCAACTAGCTCTTTATTTATTGCTTCCCCCCCCCATGAATATCTTCAGGAAAGATACAATTTCTCTCTCTCCCTTCCTTCCTCCCCCCGTCTCTCCCTTCTTGTTTTCTTTCCATTGTGGTACTTATAACTAACCCAGGCCCTAGTGAACATTCTACCACTGGATGAACATTCTAACATGAGCTATCTCTGAGGCCACATAGCCCAATTTTATATTGATTTTACTTTTCTGTTTCCACTAGCAGTGAAGGACTGAGCCTACTTAGCAAAGTACTCTAACCAGGTAGTTCCCAAAGAACAGAAATGAATCTCTCCCTTTTGGAAATCCCATACGTGGGAGGGGCTGGCTTTCTGATTGATAGGTTGTATCTTCTTCATCGTCACAAGGTGTAAGGAGTTTTGAGTTTTCTGATGTCTCTCTCTCTCCCTTTTTTTAAAAGAATTAAAGAGGCTGGAGCTTGGGCTCCCTCTCTCCTTTTCTGTCCCTCATTCTCCTTCTCTCTCCTGGACTCTCACCCTTCCCCATCTCTCCCTAAACACCTCATCAAGGCACTGCTTTCTGATACCACCACTGATGATTGGACTTCACTCTGTGAATTGGAGTGGGAGAAGCATAAACATTCAATGCATAGCAGAAGTATTCCAGCAATGCTGATGTTATAAAAATTCAACAGGCCAAAGCAACTAATGCTTTAGAAGCTTATCAAGGGTGCAGTCCTTTTCCCTCATCTCTCCTTCTCGACTCCCCCCTGAGAGAGTAACTCAAAGCTCAGTTGCAAATTCGCTTTCTGCTTTGATTCTCGAGTGCCCAGTTCACTGGCTGTTTCCACTCCTTCCAATACCACTCCCGTGGGCCTTTTAAAAATGCCTGCTGTGTTCTATCTTCTCCTCAGCCATACGTGGGCAGAAATCCTGAGAGCAGAGCCATAGATCACCTGCCACAAAGATCAGCCCAAGGTTTATTCTGTGCTCTCCATTAGAGCTGCTCTTCCCTGGGGTCTCCACCAAGCAGGGAGTGTCGTTTTGGTTTTGGTATTGTCTCCGTAAACCTTTTTTAAATGCATATGTGTGGCAAGTAAGAAGGATATTTAAAGTCCTAAATAAACTGAGAGTTACTTCGTAAACATTTAAAAAAAAAATGTTACCCAGATCAATGGCTAGGTGAAAGTTACACTTGTACATTATCTGTAAGAAATGCTTCCTTTTATTGGATACCTATTCAGCATCAGTCCATAAACTAAGAGCTTTCTCTACAGTGATGTGTTAATTTCTCGCTCCATGACTATTAAGCAGGATGTCATGATGTGAATTTTTTATGTAAATTTTATTGTAAAGGTTGTATACAGAGGGGTTACAGTGACATGATTCAGGTAATGAGTACATTTCCTTTTGAAAAGCATAGCGCCCCACCCCCACCCCCCCCTCCCCACTTCATTCTCTTCCAGTTTTTCCCCTCCCAAAGAACAATTCAGTTTGAAACGTTAAGAACATGCCTGCCACTCTATAATTGGAACACAAATGAGACTTGAACGTGGGCTCTCTGACTCCAGAACCCCTGTTCTCATGAACATACCATGTAATATCCTGAAGAAAATACGAGGAGGTTTCCAGACATGCTATTAGTCTGCGTTGACTGGGGCTTCTTTGGGGTTGACAATCATTGGCTTAAATCCATGCAACTGATAGGAGCAGCACAGAATGATAGAGACAGAAGGATGGTTAAAGGGAGAATATTCTGTATTTAAGCACTCTCTCATGTGTGCAAACAATTTTAACCTGATGGGCAGGAAAAATGACCCTCAAGGACAGCCCAGTCTGCACAGTGACTATGAATATTTGAACATCATCTCCTTCTGGTGACAGCCCTGGCCTTCCCCTATCTGATGCCATGTTCCTAGGTAGAGTAGTTGCAAGCTGTGAAAAAAAATATTTCAGACAAGGCCTTGGTATCCAGGAGAGAAATGCCACATGCTTAGCAACACCTTAGCGTTGAACTGGATTCCCATTATTTGAATTAGCAACTATATTCACCCGTGATATTGAAAAGCAACAATTCCTAAAATGTGTTGCTGGTTGTTCTTTTAACTTTTCAGATGTACACAGAACTCTCATTTATAGGGAAAAATAAATGCTTCCTCTTGTTCCATTTCTTGGAGTTCACTTCAATAAACATAATTTTATATGACCATATGCACATAGCTACTGAGCTTTGGTAATTCTCTCCTAAGGGTTTTTAATTTTATTTTTTGTGTTTTTATCTTGTTTTGTTTTGTTTGTCCCTTTTTGTCAATGTTTTCTTTATTTCTGTTTATTTTCTTTTCTTGTTCTTAATATATATTTTTTATTGTAAAGATGCTGTACAGAGGGGTTACAGTTACATGAGCAAGGTAATGAGTACATTTCCTATACAGCATTGTTACCTCCTCCCTTGTTTTACCCCTACCATTATTTCTGTATATTTTGTCTTGTATGTAAGTTTATCTCTTTGGGGGAGGGTAAGGGAAAGCATAAAAAGGTGGGACAAAGGGTGAACTAATTCAACAGTGATACTCACCAGGTACTATGTTGGAAATGAACTGTACAACTTGTGGGGAAGGGGGGGGGGAAAGAATGGGAGAAAAATGAAGGAAGAGGTTACACTGTTAAAGAAGAAATGTACTCATTATTCAATCTATGTAACTGTAACCTCTATGTACATCACCTTTACAATAAAAATAAAATTTAAAAAGTTTCCTCTTGAAACCACTAGATGGTTACTTTGGGAATATAATTTGAAGAATTTCACAAAGCCTTCTATGTCATTATACACCCTGAGTATAATCACATCACATACCTAGCTATAAACACACACACACACACACACACACACACACACACACATACACACACAAATTCATACATTTACACATGCACCTAATTTATGAGGATAGATAGTGAGTGACAAAGGCCAAAATATCAATGCTTCACTGGACATTGATTTCTGCATACTGTAAAGGATAACCTATAAACTTTGGACCCATCAAGACTTGGGCTTGCATTCTTCTTCTACTCATTGGGAGGTCCTTGAATAGGTAACACGCTATCAGTTTGATCTGTAAGTTATTATGATAGTTAAATCAAGATGACATATTAGAAGCTAATGATCCCAAGTCACGGGCATAAATGAAACATGAAAAGATTATGTCCTTCCCTGCTATGTGGTTGTTTGAATTCTCATGGCTGACATGCTTGCTGGTTTGATGCAGTAATCACAAAGTATCAGAATAATTGAACAGGGGGTAACAGTCAGTGGATGCTAACAAATCAGAAATAGATCCAAATATTCTATGTATTTTCTTAGGCAAGCATTTGTGAAAGCTGTAATATTTCAGAAATATCTCAACTTAGATTATATATTCTATTCATGTGTGAGAAAAACTAAAGACCATTCTTTTTTAATATATATTTTATATTGTAAAGATACTGTACAGCAGGGTTACAGTTACATGAGCAAGGTAATGAATCCATTTCCTATCAAGCATTGTTATCCTCTCCTTTGTTTTTCCCCTACCATCCTCTTCCTCCCCGACCTCCCCAACTTATCCCTCCCCTCTCCCCTCCCGCCTCCCCATCCCAAAGTTGTAAGGTTTGTTTTCAACATAGTATCTTGTACATCTCATTGTTACAATGGGTGGTCCTATATCTTTATTTCAGCATTTTGTTATTTCCCTTCCCCTCCCCAAATTAGAAAAAATGTAATATATTGTGAAGGGTTGGGCATGAAGCCTATCCATAATCTTAACTACTTAAGAGGCAGAGATGGGGAGGCCTAGAGTTTAAGGTAAGCCCAGACAAATTAAGAGAGATACTCATCCGAACAAATAAGCAGGATTTAGTGTTAAACATTTGTAATTCCAGCTACCAGGAGACATAGATAAGAGGACTGCTGTCTAAAGTTGGTTCCGGACCAGAAATGTCTAAAAAGTAAGCAAAAAACAAAAAACAAAAACAGTTTTTTTCCATACCAAAGTTTATATGAAAAACAATGAGAGGTTTTATCACATTAAATTAAAAGATGAGACTATGAGATTGCTGTGGCTACCTTTAGCTCCTGCAGGTAATTGCAAGATTTTTTTAAATTTTTTTTAAATTTTCTTTTCAGGGATGGTTATCTGAAGGCTAGCTTTGAGAATCACTTCCCCTGATTTAATAATTACAGTGAAGAAAAGAATAGAAGCTAATCTTCGCCTAGAAGTTCAAATGTATTACATAACTTGCCGATCATGGTGTATGTAGTACCATACTTCACCCAATAAACATGCTGTGAAAAATGTATGTTCTTCCCCCATGGTATAACCCTTGTTTTCACTGCATTTGATTTTGATGCCCTGGATCTTGTATATACATTTTTCTAATTTGGGGAGGGGAAGGGAAATAACAAAATGCCCAAATAAGGATACAGGTTGACCCATTGTAACTATGAGATGTACAAGACACTATGTTGAAAATGAACTTTACAACTTGCAGGGAGGGGGGAGGGGGTCGAGTTGGAGAGGTGGGGAGGGAAGGGATGGTAGGAATAAAACAAAGGAGGAGGTAACAATGCTCAACAGGAAATTTACTCTTTACCTTACTCATGTAACTGTAAACTTTCTGTACAGTATTTTTACAATAAAAATATATACAAAAAAGAAAATGCAGTATTGCCATTACATAGATGTTAGAATTTTCTCTTTTTTTAAAAAAAATCCTACCTATCAAAAACATTACTTTTATTTTACTTTGTTTTATTTTTATTGTAAAGGTGATGTACAGAGGGGTTACATTTACTTAAGCAAGGTAATGAGCATATTTCTTTTAGAATGTTGTTACCCCCTCCCTTGTTTTCTGTCATTTACCCTCCCCTCTCTCTTTTCCCTCCCCCAAGTCATAAACTTCATTTCCAACAGTGTCCAGTGAGTATCCCTGTTGAATTGGTTCACCCTTTGTCCCACCATTTCTGTGATTCCTCATCCCTTGCTGAAATCAGATACACTTAAATACAAGACAAAGGGTACCCAAATCAGAAACAGTGACCGCAGACTATAAACCAGAGGGAAAAAATGAATGAAAAAAACAAATAACTGCTAACATTAAAAAAGAAAAAGAAAAAATGCTCTTGTTTCCATATCATGGAGTTCATTTAGAGAGACTCTTGTTTCCATATCATGGAGTTCATTTAGATCTCTCTCTCTCTCTCTCTCTCTCTCTCTCTCTCTCTCTCTCTCTCTCTCTCTCTCTCTCTCTCTCTCTCTCTCTCTCTCTCTCTCTCTCTCTCTCTCTCTCTCTCTCTCTCTCTCTCTCTCTCTCTCTCTCTCTCCGTCCTGGGGCCTGAACTCTGGGTCTGGGCACTCTCCCTCAGCTCTTCAGCTCAAGGCTAGCACTCTAACACTTGAGCCATAGCACCACTTCCAGCTTTTTCTGCTTATGTGGTGCTGAGGAATCGAACCCAGGGCCTCATGCATGCAATGCAAGCACTCTACCACTGAGCCACCTTCCCAGCCCTGACTAGTCTCATTTTATATGGTCATATGTACATAGACTGGGGCTATTGTGATCTTCTGCTATGAGTATTCTAGACATATACTAATGATTACAAAGGAGGAAAACCAACAAATGAGGGAAACTGCCCATCCAGAACATTACTTCCCCCCATCCCACCTCCAGTCCTGGAGCTTGAACTTAGGGCCTGGGAACTGTCCTGGAGCTCTTTAGCTCAAGTGGAATCACAGCTCCCCTCCGGTTTTTCAGTGGTTAATTGGAGATAAGAGTCTCACAGGGACTTTTCTGCTTCTGTGAGCTTCAAATGGTGATCCTCAGATCTTAGCCTCCTGAGTAGCTAGGATTATAGCGGTGAGCCACTGGCATCTGGCATTTAAAAAAATCATTATTAACTTTAGCTAATGGATAGACAGATGATAGGTAGGTAGGTAGGTAGGTAGATAGATAGATAGATAGATAGATAGATAGATAGATAGATAGATAGATAGATAGATAGATAGATAGATTGATTGATTAGACAGATTTAATCTTCAATGACCTCCACAAGAAGATATCTGTGATGGTACTGGGAGGTAGTAGATGTGGGGTCTAGTGGGAGGAAATTAGGCTTTTAGGGGACGTGCCCTTGAAGCATCTGTGACTCCTTCATTTCTCTCTTTCCTTCCAAGACATCTTGAGGTCCTACAATGAGCTCTCCACAATGTAATTCGACCTCAAAATGTTAGGACCAAAATGACAGGGCCAAGTGACCATGGACTAAACCCTCCTAAATCCATGAATGAAAATAAATCTTTCTTCATTGTATGTGCTTTATCTCTGATATTTTGCTGCCACGATAGAAAGCTGACTGGTTAGCTGAAGCCCTAAGTTACAAGAATATTTCTGATCTGATCATTAAACTAAGGACTATTAGTGTTCAATATAGAAATTCAACTTAGGTAGGCTGACTTTTAAGTTTTCTGTAAATTATGCAAAACAAGATAGGATAATGTGGTCACTGTGTTGATTTACTATTCCATGCTGTCCCTTTACCATTATCTCACCCCATTGGTTTATCTCAAAAATTGATTTCTGCTATGCATAATGGTACCCGCCCATAATCCTAGAACCTTGAGAGACAGAGACGAGAGAAGAGAGAATTGAGGTTAGCTTAGGAAAAACATGATGGCAACTTGTCTAGAAAACAAGCTGGCTACAGTGTTCCACACTTGTAAACCCAACTACTCAGGAAGTAGACGTGGAAAGATGATGCTCATAGGCCAACTGAGCAAAAGCATAAGACCCTATGTGAAAAATGAGCCCAAAGCAAAAGCCAGGGGTGTGAGTCAAATAGTAGAGTATGTGCCAGGAAAAAATGGATGGACCCACTTTCCTTGGTTCAGTCCTCAGTAAACACACACACACACACACACACACACACACACACACACACACACACACACACCACACACACACACACACACCACACACACACACACACACAATTTTTGAAGAACTAAGATAATAGGTCAATGGCAGAGCAAATGGTAGTGTTTGCCCAGACCAAAACCCTGGTTTGATTCTCAACATGCACACAAAGGAAAATAAAATAAATGAAAAGTAAATAGCTCACGGAGGTCACTGTAGCCCAGACATTCTCCCATCCCAGTCAGATCCAAATATAGGCAGCTTGAGACAGGTTCCCTGGTGGCCACATTAAATCACTGACATATATCCAGCTCTTCTCTTTACAATGTTCACCTTATAAATAGCATCTCCCCTATTCCTATATTTGCTTTGGTTTTTCTGTATTTATTTCCCCTGCCTTAAATAGTTAAAATGTAAATGGGATTCCTATAGCTATGACACATCATCCCAAGTTATAATGAAGCATCTGAATCCTATTCTATTATTCAGCTTCATTATTTCTCTCATTTCCTGGTCACCTGAAAATGTGATCACCTTCCAGTCTAGCATTATGCAACTTACCTGCAAATAGACTACTGATGTCAAGACCAATAACACAATCCTGTCAGATCCACAGGACCCCTTCCATTTCATATGGGATGGGTGTATGTGTATTTGTGCAAGTATGGGCTTATAAGCAAATGTGTGTGTGTGTGTGTGTGTGTGTGTGTGTGTGTGTGTGTGTGTGTGTGTGTGTGTGTGTGTGTGTGTGTGGTGTATATGTGTTTGGTAAATCCAGACCTGCAATACTGTATGGTCCTCTACAACCCCTGCTGAATAAATAACAATCTTTAATACTATGTGATTAATAAGGAAATAACCAATAGAATTTATTCACTTCTATTATATGTTAATATAAAGTTAATTTCCAAATGGAAGGAAAGAGTACAATGATTCAGAAGGGAAAAAATTCATAGCCCATATATGCTACTAAACCCTCAGTTGCAAATGGTATATTAGAAAATTCAGGTCAGCCAGGCACTGGTGGCTCATGACTGCAATCCTAGCTACTCAGGAGGCTGAGATCTGAGGATCACAGTTCAAAGCCAGCCTAGGCAGGAAAAGTCTGTGAGACTCTTATCTCCAATTAACCACCAGAAAATTGGAAGTGGCTCTGTGGCTCAAGTGGTAGAACACTCGCCTTGAGCTGAAGAGCGCAGGGACAGCGCCCAGGCCCAGAGTTCAAACCCCACAACTGACAAAAAAAAATTAGGTCAATCTCTTTAATGTCAGATAATGCTACTTTAAGAATAACAACTAAAAACCTAATCATTGATAAATGTTGATAGAGAATCTAATCACTAAGATGACAAAAATGTCAATCATTACTTTCATTCTTAAATTTTAAGTATAGAATAAATTGTTTAACCTATTGAATTTTACTCAGTTTATTCAGTTTCAGTGAAGAACAAATCACTTCATTATTTTATATCCAATGTACATGTGTGAAAATAGAATTACATAAATTCACGGGATGGGCAGGGTTAGAAGAGATGGGCAAGAATGATGGGACTGATAACATTTATCAAGAGTCATCATACTCACAAATTGACATGTTGAATTGAAGCCCTTTTTCTCCAATTTCTTAAAAATAATAAAATAGTAAATGGAAAAAAATGAAAAAGAAATCCACATTTTTAAAAAGAATAAAATATAAAGATAAAACAACTTTTATATTGAAAATAATTAACATGGTAAAATGGAGAAATTAAAAATGTACACAAATGTAGACTGGGCTTTTTTCTTCATTTCTCATGAAAATAAGGGTTTTCCCTCCATCCCCTCCCTTTTTTTTCTCCAAATGAGACAGCTGTAGTTTTCTTACTAAGAAATCAGTACTGAATTATCAAAGAGAGATTCATCAAAATAGGCATAACTTCTTTCCCATGTAAACTGGTTTATTCACTCACTTATTTACTTTTACTCCAGTTCCTTTCTATATTCCATTTCTACAGGATAAACAGAGGGGTTTTTCTTCTAAGGATCACATAGTAAATCCAGTAGGCTCTGCAGGCAATACAATCTTGTCCAATCATTCAGTCTTTCTTTCTGTTATAACCGGAAGAAACCATAGACAAGGCATAAATAAACAGGTGTGGCTGTGTTCCAATAATGGTATTTTTAAAAAGAAGTAGGGAGTTAAACATTCCCCTGTGACCACCATGTTGGATCCTGCTTTAACCAATCAAAGACAAAACAACAACAAAAACCAAGTACAATTTAAACTAAACAACAGAAGGCATGGGGATATTTTTATATGATTATATAGTTTTATTATTATTCATATTATTATTATTCATATATCCATATGTCTCATTCATTCAATATGCAGTGCAGCCCAGAACAGAGACAAGTCCTACATTCTCACAGAGTTTATATTTCATATTGGGAGAAATTGAACAAAAGCCACACAGAGTAAGTAAACGGTGTGAAGGAAAGTATAGCAGCGTGAAAGCACAGGACGGGACTTGGTAGTCTTTTACAAAAGTTGGTCCTAGAGTTCTCTGTGATAAGGTGACATTTCAGCAGAGGCTTGAATGAAGGGAGGCCGTGCCTTTGACAGCTATCTGGAGAAGAATGCTCCAAGGAAGGAAAAAGAAAGAGCACAAGGCCTCCAGGATGGGGAGTGTGCTTGGCATGTGAAGGGCACAATTGTGAAGTTAATGTGATGGAAACAATGACTAGCATTGAGGTTGGGAGATGAGGGTCAGAATGGCAGCCCTGTACCTGATCAGGTAAAGTCCTTTTGCTGGCCACGGGGAAGAACAGGGATTCTATTCTGAGCTAGCTTGAAAACCCATAGAGGGATGAGCAGAAGAATCATGGGGTCACCTTCAGGTATTTTAGCCCTGCTGAAAATCTCACCCAGGAGTTTTATGCATGTTAGGCAAGAAATTCTACTACTGAGCTCTACAAGATCCTTTTATTAACAGATACCTACAGTGAATTTAGTGGTGCTAAAGAATTTGTCTGAGTTATAATAGCTAGGCACTGTTAGGATCCATGCTACCCTTAACTCCAATGTTTCATTGGCAAGAATACTTTAAAGGGAGTCATCCCCTCCCACCCCTCCCCAGCCCATCTGTCCTGCATTGACATATAGGTAACTGGTAAAGAGTGGCAAGACAATGCATTATCTTTGAATCAACTTATCCTCACCATTTTCCCCCTGGCCATACAAACAATTCCTCTGCTATATGGAGGATTCCTTAAAATTTTTTTAAATTTTACATATTACCCCTTGAATAATATGATGCCATTAAAATATGTCAGGATAGAATACAAGCATGTTAAGGGAAGAGCTTAAAGTCTCTCTCTCTCTTAACCACCCTGTCTCTCTGTCTCGGTCTCTGTCTCTAATACACACACACACACACACACACACACACACACACACACACACACACACACACACACACACCATGTTCCATACACATTCACTAATCATCACTCCAGACATCTTCTCCTCAAGTCTGTATCTCATATTGACAGTGTCCTTACATTTTACTTACATGATTTTCTGAAGCTTTCCAAATATCTCCCTTCTTATCCCTTTCAAATCACACTTTTCTGTATAGTCATATCATCCCCCGAAGAACAAATCAAAAATCAGGTAATAGACTCACATATAATTAAATCATCCTAATTAAGATAAATATGCCTAGGTTTGATTGGTTTACAATTGTGCATTTATGCTGTAATGGCAATACTAATGATGGTCTTGTATTAGATATTTCATTTGGGCACTTATATTTCATAAAGCCACTCTTGGCTTGTTTGTTCACAGCTGGCACTATGCTGATGTCATGCCATGTCTTCAATCCTGCCTTTTCTGTTCATTTGTAGACAGAACCTCATAGACTTTGCCACATATGCTGGCTTCAAGCCAGCATGGGTATGATTACTCTCAAGAACTCCCCAGTATTTCTGTGTTATAAATTCCTTAATTTCTGTATTATAAATCTCTTAATTTCCACAAAACCTTTCAAATTCAAAACTAAATGGTGAGCTAACAGGTTGATACTTGAAAATACTCCCCTAAGGAGCTTAAGTTCCTAGTATAATCAAATTGAACACGAATGCATGATTTTTTTGCTACATATTGAAACATTATTTCTTACATATCACTAAGTGATGGATTATATTGACAAAAGTATGCATAATTTAGGTGCAATAAAAACAAGAAATCCAAGAATTTATCATCGGAATTACCATTCCTGCTATAACAAAACAATTCTTTTTGAATGTAAATGACTAGTAAAATGTATTAGGTGTAATATATTTAAACAGAAATACATTATTTTCAACCAAGGTTTCTCAAAGATACTAATTTAAGGTTTTATAGAGGGGAGAAAAGTATTGCAATATAAATGCTTGTTTATCATATTACCATCCACTTGAAATTGCAACAAGGATGTTGGAAGTATTTTAATTCTTTTACTTTGGTTTGTTCTCCTTCATGGAATATTCCGTTTAAGTAGCAACTCAAAAGTACATTTGAAAGTTTTAAGACATAACAAGAAGTCTCAAAGGAAAGGCTTATAATGTTGTAAGCATACTCAAACTTTTAAATACATTAAAAATAGAGTAGGGATTGCTCAAAAGTATATCTTCTCTATTTATTCAACTTCATACCCCATAAACAATATCAGAGATGCTTTGGTTACAAGTTAAACACATGTCCTTTAAAAGGGAGACCGCAAGGGGAGGTAAATATTGAAGTATTTTAAGGATTTAGTGGTTTCTTATTTTAATATTAAAATATTTTAAGTATTTAACGGTTTCTTATTTTCAAAATATTTCACAAAGAGAATCCTTTTAAATGATCATTTCCTTCACGGTTAGCATCACTGTTGCTTTTCTTAATGCTCTATTTTAGAATGCAGGCCATTTTTATTCTGAAGTTTCTAAGGAAATAATGGTGCTAGCACAACTTTCAGCTGTGGAACAGTTGTTCATACATTTTCTTTCTTTTTTTTTTCTTGCCTTTTTCCTCATCATTTGCCAGAATTTGGTCTCTGTTAAAAGATGGCAAAGGAGTGAGAGTATTTGAGAGAGCTGTCATCTTCTGAAACACTTTCTGGTTAAATATGTGCGGCATATTGAAACACACTAAGGACATGTCCCTGGGGAAAGTGACATTTAATCCCTTGCCAGCATGATGAGCAAATGCTGTCATTGTAGCCTTCGCTGGAATACAAGTCTATTTCTTCTCAAAAAAAATTCCCACCTATATATATGAAATGTATCTTGAAATGCATCCAAAATTCTCACAAACTTTTCTTCTGGGGCTGGCTTCGAACCACAATTCTCAGATCTGAGTCTCCTAAAAAGCTGGAAGTACAGACATGAGCCACCAGTGCTAGCTTGTAATATTACTTTTATGCACATTTCAATTGATGTTTAGAATGATGAACTTGTTTTCATTATGATTAACATTTCAGAGCCTAGTTATTAATCATTTAAAAAAATATAACCACCTATGCTAGCTGTGCTAGTTAACACAGTACTAATTCATTGAACAACGGTAACAAATTTATGTGCCACACCAGGAACTATGCTACATTCTGGGACTGTAAGGTTAGTAAAGTATAACCTCCTTCCTGTATGATTTAAGGAATATAAGAGGTTTCTAGCAATCATAGGTCAAATGTATTGTCTCTGAAATGTGTAGTTTGTCTTTGACTTCTTCTGCTTACTTCGGTTGCAATATATGTCTGCTAATCTTATAAGAAATACTACTCCATCTTTTAAATGAATGCAATATTCAATGAAACATGGCTATAGAATCAAATAAGACACCTTGAGAACTAGGCTAGTGTCTTCCTCATTGCAGACAATGAATAATGGTAGTCAATGTAATTATTGATCACATCCCTACCAGAATTGTCATTATATTCGTACCATGATTATAAATAGACTTTGCATCAAGGTATAAAACACACTATTTATGAGTTCTTGCATTATGAATTATTTAATCTCCATAAATAATGATTTTTCTTTCAAATATTAAATATTTGTCACGAAACTTTAGCTAAATTTAAGACTCAGTCTTTCTTGTGATCTTGAGATTCAGGAAGCTAAACTTTTTGAATATAAGGTAATATGTATTATGAATATATGAATGTTCTCATATTTCTGGATGTGAAACCTTAGTTTTACATAACAATATGACATTCTATAAATGTTTAAAACACATGAAATATAGTTGGATAGATTCTACCACCTATGGATGGAAACATTTTTCAGAAAAAGTGTCATTAACTAGACAGGAATAAAAGGCATTTCCATTTAATGATGTCATAAATAAAACTAAACAAAATCCAAGGACTTCAGTTGGTATGAGAAAGGAAGGACATAGGAATGTTAAAATATGTTCATGGGAATGAGTAATGTCTCCATGCTAAGTATGATGCTAAATACTTACATATGAATATATTGTTCAATTGGGATAATAAAGATACATATCACTCACAGTAGATGATATTGCTCTTAATTTACTATGCACAAGATGAAAAAAGAAAATCAGCATGAGAGTATCAAAAGTTATAAAACCCTCACAGTATTTTTCAAAGCCAAAGCCACATGACGGGTATTTGACACCACTTATTAGCCTGTCTGTGTATCTATCACCTTTTCATTATTAATTTGGAATCAAGCACTGGAATGAACAAAATGAAAGACACAAAGTAAATGAGGTTGTCTAACTATATGCATTTATTTTTACTGTGGGTGTTAATCTGATGTCTTAATAATCATGTAGCCAGATGTTGGTGACTCACGCCTATAAACATAGTTATTCAGAGACTGAGATTTGAGGACTACAGTTGGAAGCCAACCCAGGCAGGGAAGTCAGGCCATGAGATCCTTATCTCCAATAAACTACTCAGAAAAAGCTGAAACTGATGCCGTGGCTCAAGTGGTAGAGTACTAGCCTCAAGCACTAAGAAGTTCAGGAACATCATCCAGGACCTGTGTTCAAGCCTCAGGCCTAGCCAAAAAAAAAAAAAAAAAAAAAAAGATTGAGACTTCTTACATTCCAAACACAAGAATCAATTCTAAAGCTACTGTGTTGATGCATTTCCCATTGCAATGACAAAACACCTGAGTTGAAAGCCCATGGAAATAGGGAAGATTTTTATTTTTCTTTATGATTTTGAAGCCGTTAGTGGATGATCATTTGGCTCCGTGGTTTCTGGGCCTGTGGGTGGGGCAGAAAATCATGGCACAGGTGGAAATTATGGAGGACGAAGCTGAGGCAAGAGCTGAAAATGACAGAGAACGAAGCCGACCTGTCCGTGTTCCCGAGGC
Organism: Dipodomys merriami; assembly: GCF_024711535.1. Classification (NCBI taxonomy): domain Eukaryota; kingdom Metazoa; phylum Chordata; class Mammalia; order Rodentia; family Heteromyidae; genus Dipodomys; species Dipodomys merriami. The sequence goes on along the minus strand of NW_027205715.1, from coordinate 6,004,347 downwards.
GGATTGTGGAGAGAAGGTATTTAGGGGAAAGCCTTGTCCCTTACATTCACAGGCTTCGTGACTCACTTCTTCAACCAAGCCCAAAAGCCTATTGAGTATGAAGTGCTTGAAAGAACAATCCATTATGAAGTGAAAGCCTTAAGGATACAATCACTCTCAGTAGGGCCTCTACCTGGGACCCAGGCTTTGAACAGATGGGCCTTTGGGGGAAACACTTCATAGCTAAACCATAATAACCCATTGCTGAATGGTGTTTTCCATATATTACATTGGAATGGATTACCTTCTGCACCTCCCATAGTATGCTACCATTTGTGAAGCTTTATTTTAGCTTATACAAAGTCTAATGACTTGCCCTCATTGGCTGGCGGCAATTGTATTGAGGTTCTTATAAAATGCATCAGGCCAATTTGAGCTTTCTTTTTTTTTAATGAGTCAGACTTATAAGGACAGAGATTCTAATTGGAGAGGAGGGGAAGCTTTCAATAGTAGGCTTGTTATTGTTCAATATCTCTGGATGACTAAGAAAGATGCAGTAAGGCTTATCTATCAGCAAACCTTGGAAAGCCAGTCTTAGACTCAGTTCCTCACCCTCCTATTCTAATTGCTAATTCATGTGTAAATACTAATCCACCTTAGAAGTGGCTGTGAATGTTGTCCAATATAATGTGCACGATGTGTGGTGAACTGAAGCTCTGTCATATGTTCCAAGATCAGTGGCAGCTTACCCTACATTAGTGTACTTTCCTCCTCTATTAAAAGGAAAAGCCAAACCTCAGAGACTGGGTTGGATGCTACATTGGCTTCTGATAATTTGGGCTGATATCTCTCTGTCAGCATTATTTCCCTTGGTTTATCATCTGCAAGCAAACAGATAAGTTAAAACCATTAGCTAAAGGCCAGTAACTACAGTCAAATTATCTTTGACCAAAGAAATAATCACCACACCAGACAGCATTGACTATTAATGAAATCTGAGTGTTCTACGGAAGAGAAAAACCCTAGTTATAACCTTAGAGTTAACAAGAATTCCACAAAATAGATTTCCAAGCATCAGCATTGCCTCATCAGAACGGTATAAAGTTCTGCATTTGATTGTAGAGAATCTGGAATAGAGAAGAATCCAAGTTTCAGAAATAGGAGCCTGGTATTGCAGCATTATTTACCATAGCTAAGATATGGAACCAACCCAGATGCCCCTCAGTAGATGAATGGATCAAGAAAATGTGGTATATATACACAATGGAATTCTATGCCTCCATCAGAAAGAGTGACATTGCCCCATTTGTTAGGAAATGGAAAAACTTGGAAAAATTATATTAAGTGAAGTAAGCCAGGCCCAAAGAAACATAGGTCCCATGGTTTCCCTTATTTGTAATATCTAGTATATATATGAGTCAAGCAGAAAAGGTCAGATAATGTGATGTCAGGAAAATGAACCCTTAGATGTGTATTTTAATGTTTTTTATCTTTCATGCATGTGTTTCTAACGCATTTATAAGATTATCTCTTTGTTGCTTTGTATGTCCTTCCACCACAGTATAACCCCTGCTTTCACTATATTCGATGTCAATATAACTTGTGGAGGAGATGAGGAAAAACCAGTTGTTTAAGGATACAGGTGGACCTGTTGCAACAATGAGAAGTACAAGTTGTCATGTCCAAAACGAGCTTTACAACGTCGGTGTTGGGGGGGGGGGAAGGGGGGGAAGGAGAAGGATTGGGATGGGGGGAGGGGGGAGGCTGGGAAGGGATGTGAAGGGTAAACAAAGGAGGAGGCTGCAATGCTTGGTAAGAAATGTACGCATTATCCTGCCAATGTAATTGTAACTCCTCTGTACAGTATGTTCACAAATAAAATTAAATTAAAAAAAAAAAAAAAGAAATAGGAGCCTGGAACTGGGCTTGGTGGTTTGGGAAAAGTGACAAATCCTGTAGGAATCTCAATGTACTGCAAGCATCACAGAGTCAGCCAAATCTGCATTTTTGTCTTTCCAAGGTAATCTAAGACTTTTCATATTCATGCTCCAAAACTACAACATTTACTTTGTCATCAAATAACAATAATTTCTCCCATTGTCAATGTGTATTAGTGAGCTTTCAGAATTTCCCGATCATTACACAACATCACATGGGATCCTTCCAAAAGTAAAGCGTACCATAAAGTTTTAAGGAGAAACAAGGCCACAAGAAAGTCATTTATGTGCTAGAAAACGGCAAAAATATTGCTTGGGAGCTTCTTACAGAAATGAGATTAAAATAAAAGCAAGCAAATAAATATACATACACTCCCCCCCCCAAAAAAAAGGGGAAAGTTGAGACTTATAGGTAAGTATTGTCAAATAATTTCATATGAACTACCTAATTATGTATTTCTAAATCGAGTCTACTTGTACAATACATTAAGAATACTTTTTCAAAGTCAGGCACTGGTGGCTCACGCTTCTAATCTTAGCTGCTCAGGAGGTTGAGATCTGAGGATCACCTTTCAAAGCCAGTCCGGACACTCTTATCTCCAATTAACCCCCAGAAAACCAGAAGTGCTGTTGTGGCACAAGTGATAGAGTGCTCACTTAGGGACAGCGCCCAGGCCCAGAGTTCAAGACCCACGACTGACAAAAAAGAAAAATTACTTTTTCAAACTCTGCTACTGTTAGGTATTTTTGTGGATGAAGCCCTTTAGAATGGAGCAAACTATTTGTCTTTCAGAATTTCTAGATAAAATTAAGGCGTTCCAACTACATTACTTATTCTTAAAGATCTGCAACATTGTTTTATAATCAAGAGAGAAAATTCAGTTTGTATTGTAATTTAATGGAGACATATGCTCCTTTTTCCAATAACATTATCCCTGAGATAATAAAATAATTACACTTCTTACCTGGAAGAATATTATTACTAGGTGAGTCAATAGATGTGAATTTGGATAAAAGTTATATACAAGATCATAGGCAGGATCGAGCTTTTGTTAATCTTTTATATTAACAATCATTGGAAAGGATTAGCCATGGATATGTGTGTATGCTTAGCATATATATATCCATTTATCAATATATCCACAGATATATAGATCTAGATTGATAGATATAGATATCTTTATAGATATCATATTTATATACATATATCCATTTATGTCTATATATAAATATCTATATGTATATATTTATAGATATTTATATCTATATTCTATACATATAATTATATAGAGATGTCTACAGATATGTCTATAGATATCTATAGACCTATATATGCATATGCATCCATTGATATATATATACTAAGTACATATATATGGATAGAGTGATATATATAGATATGCTAACTACATATATATGGAGATACATATATATATGCATATATATATAACTTGAACTTTATATCCAAATCATCTCTTTTTTATTTTTTATTTTTTATTTTCATTTTTAATTTTTTGTTGGTCATGGGGCTTGAACCCTGGCCTGGGTGCTGTCCCTAAGTGAGCACTCTACCACTTGTGCCACAACAGCACTTCTGGTTTTCTGGTGGTTTATTGGAGATAAGAGTCTCATAGACTTTCCTGCCTGGGCTGGCTTTGAACCATGATCCTCAGATCTCAGCCTCTTGAATAGCTAGGAATACAGATATGAGCCACCAGCTCCCGGCTTATCTAACTCTTTTCATAAAAAGAAATATAGATTCATTTTAAACTAGCATACTCAACATCTTAGGATATCAGAGCTGAAAAAACCTACATTTCAATGATTTCCTTAGGTCAACTGTACACTGTAATAATTGCTGGTCTCCTGGCATACATGTTTAAGAAGGAAAAATTGGACTTGTAACTAGTTCCTTGGGTCATTGGAGATTCCTTTCACCTGTTTTTTTTCTTTCTTTTTTTTCTTTTTTCTTGGTTGTTGGATTTTAACTCTGGGCCTGGGCACTGTCCCTCAGCTCTTCAGCTCAAGGCTAGCACTCTACCACTTGAGCCACAGCGCCACTTCTGGCTTTTTCTGCTTATGTGGTGTTAAGGAATTGAACCCAGGGCCTCATGCATGCAAGGCAAGCACTCTACCACTGAGCCACCTTCCTAGCCCCTCCATCTACCTTTTTAGGTTAGCAGACTCACACAAAAATGGGGCCATGCATTACACTCAACTACCTCTCTTGGTAGCAGTTTATTTCTTTCCACTCATCCTTGTTTGCTGACAATGGTGTTCAAGGCATCACATTTTCCCAAGGACTACTGTAGCTGTATCACCCAAATTTTGACATGAAGTGCTTTCGTTGTCATTAAATTCTAAGTATTGTGTAATGTTTCTAGCATCTTAACATGGAGCTCAAAATGCAATTTCAAATAGAAACCTTTCTCACATAGCTATCATAAATAACCAAAATATTCCTACTGCTGTAGTTCTTCAAAGATACTGGCATTTAAATAAAGATTTTTTTTTCTGTGGGCTGCAGGTCCAAAGACTAATTCACTAGGAGTTTTATGAAACAATGAATTGCAAGTTAACAACAACAACAACAACAAAAACCCAACGACAAGCATTTGTTACAATGATTTCTTAGAAAAAGTGAACAATCTTAAAGTTGTGCCTGCTTATATTCATAATAACTGCTTTTACTGAACAAAAAATATAGGGTACTGAAACTCAAAGAACATTTGAGTTGCTGATTTTGGTCCTTCCTATGAGTTTTTTATTCCTTATAAATATATAGAGATAATAGCATATTTGTTCAACATTTATGCCAAATCCTTCCTAGGTAAAATGGTGTTTTTCAATACTCTTTCCATTTTTTTATACTCTTGACTTACTAAGCTAATGTAGTAATTAAACAAAAAGGGACAATCATTGTACAACAGTGCACTTCAAATCTCCAGATTTTAAAAAAAATTCAGTTTGAGACCCAATAGTAGAAGAGATATTTCTGACCAGAGGAACTGTCCTCTTAGGACTGAATATATTTTGCTGTCAGTGTGGTTTCTTTAGGCAAACAAACACAGCCAGGTGGAAGATTGCCCAGAGGGCAAAGACACTGGTAATGGAATGGTAATTATGTTAAGAGTTTGTCCAGTAAGTGAAATTTATAATCTCTAAAATTTATTATACCTCAATTTCCTAATCTAACAAGCCATATCCAAACACCAGGACATATTCTATTCTACAACTGATTCTGAGGCTCTATTCTAGACTGTTTCAAGAAAAAAGATATTACTATTATTATTGTTATTATTTGATTATAGGAATAACTTACCATAAGAAATTACTTACTATAACATTGTAGAAATGGATTAATACCACTTTTTGTTGAAACACAAATTTCTGAAAGCAATTCATTTGACATGGTCCTACTTTACTGAAAATCAGCCATATAGTAATTGTCAACAAGTAACAATTCTGGGTTTTATAGTCAACTAATCTCTAAATATTATGACTTCTGAACTTCTCTATTAAGTGAATTCCTGATTCCCCTACTTTTATATAAGATTCTGTTTCCCCTCTCTTTATTCCCAGTTCTTTTCTAAATTTTCAATAATGTAATTTATTATGTAGAATAATTAGGAATATGGTTAATATATTGGTAAAGGAACATGTACTTGAAGCAGTTTAAAAGTATAATTTCTAAAAGAGAAAGGAAGAAAGTGATGAATTGGTTGTGCTTTGAATTTTAAATAGAAAGTTACTTATATTAAGAGCATGATCCCTGTACTTCAGACCTTGAATGATTAATGAAACAAATTTTATTTTAGAATAATTATGTACATTTCAAATATGTCTCTAATTAAGGCTCCTTTTAAATTTCATTTCGTGGAAGTTTTCAGTGGCTTATAGAGAAACAATTGGCAGTCACTGTGAATAAATTCACAAGGGCTTGGGTTCAAATACTGGGCCATTCTCTTGCTTCCTGTGATCTTGGACTTGTTTAAAGTTCTCCCTTGTCAATCACCACTCCAAACTCTCAGCCAAATCATCTCTTGCTACACTTAGTAACCACACAGCAGTGTTTAGAAAGTTGGCAACTGTGGATGTCTCCAAGAAGCATAAATGTGACTGGAATTTTCGGAGTCAAGCTGTAACTTATTTATCATGGCACCAACCTTAAATCATTTGGATCTTATGCAGTCAATATGTGTACTTTCCTATAATGTGGTGCACATGTCAAAAAGCTAGCAGAGATTCTGGAATTTTTAGCACAAAGAAATGGTGAGGGGATAATTTCCTAGGGATAGTTTCATTGGGGAATTGAAAGAATATCAGTTCATTAACTTAGTGCTGTTCTGTTGCCAAGTGTAAGTGGGTTCTTAGTAGAAACTGTATGAAGTCAAATTCTCTTTAGAATACTCTTGCAACATAATTTGTTAAAAAGTCCCTAAAGAACAAGAAAACTTTCTGATTCACAGTAAAATCCCAGGCTGCTGGTATTGTTGGAGTCAGAAAATAAGATTTGTACATTATGGTATAATTATTTCTGATACGCACTTGTGCTTTTGAATTTTTTTTAAAAAACATCATGCCTGTAATCCTAGCTACCCAGGAAGCTGACTTCTGCAAATCCTAGTTTGAAGCTAGCCCAGGCAGGAAGGTCTGGAAGAGTCTCATCTTCAATTAGCCACCAGAAAACTGGAAGTGGTGCTGTGGATCTAAGTGGTAGAACATGAGCAAAAAAGCTCAGAGACAGTGCCCAAGCCCAGAATTCAAGGTCCATGACCAATAACAACAACAAAAACCAAACAAACAACAAAATCAAAGCAATAACAAGGATAAGTAGATTCTTAAAAATAAAATGTGAAATAACAAGATTATCTGCAGTAGAAATGTTTGAGACTAGAGCCTTGATTTTGTATTATAAAAACATGTTATAAATAATAGATGTTTTAGGCCCGTGTGCTAGCACATGTCCATAATTCTAGCTACTTGGGAAGTAGAAAGCAAGAGGATTTCAGGCAAAATGTTAGAGAGATTTTATCTGAACAGAGTGGTAGAGCACCCTAGAGTCCCCAAACACATGGGAAACCTAGGTAGAATTGTAATTCAATGCCTGTCCCTGGTTAAAAAAAAAAAGAAAGAAAGAAATACTGAAACTCCATCTGAATCAAGAAACTGGGCGAGGCAGCTCATGCCTGTAATTCCCAAATATGTGAGAGGTGTAGCCCCAGATTACAGTATAAGATCTTATCTGGAAAAAATAGCAGGGGGCTGGAGGCATGGCTGAAGTAGTAGAGTGCCAGCTGAGCAATTGTGAATCTTAGAGTTCAAATATTAATATTGCAAATTAAAGTTTCAACACAAAATTTCAAAAGAAATTACCATTGAAAAATAGTATTGGTTTACAGATGTTTATTATGCTTTCTTCAGGAGTGAGATATAGTATGTTAACTACTAGATTAGATTCATATGTAATAGAGGGGTAGTTAACAAATTTGCTTAAAGAAAATATTCCAAATTTCATAAAGTAGAAGCTTTAAGTATAATAGCTCATTTTCCCCTCCATACTGCATGAAATATATTCATTAAGAGACAGGATTGAAGTATTTCTCATAATTTTATTCATTTAAATGTATTTACCTGGAATAGTAAGAATTTTTTCAAGTATTTCCTTCCATAGAATCAAATAGCTCAATCATAGAAAGATAAAGTATTGAAGACTGAGGTTACTATGTGAAATTTATTTACTCTTATAAGGCAGTTAGCTTGAAACCATTATGATATAGCAAAATTTGGTAACTAAAGAATCATCGTTTGGTACATGTAGATGTGCTCCAAAGGATAATGAGTGTTGTCTCTACAAACGCGAATTATATCTGCCATGGTTATTTGTTTAAAACTTATTAAGATGGTGTTGTTTTAATCCCAGTGCATTACAGGCCCCTTCCTGGAATGGTGAATCTACAAAACTTACAAGCATGGTCCTTCACCTTCTTAGACAACAACTATCCATGTTCTGAGACAAAGACTATCCATGTTCTTCTGTTATGAATACACAGCCACTGGGATGTTCAATTTATTTCCTTTTCCTTTAAAACAAAGTCCCCTGTTCTCTTTTGAATTCTGCATCTCCACATAATTTGTCTCCAGTGCTTTATCTCAAGGGCATCAGCTAAAACAACAAAACCCCAAACTACAACTCTCCTTCAAGTCTATGCCTATAATGGCTAAGGAATCCCACATCTGCTCCCTGGTTTTGCTTGATGAATAAAGACATGTGAAATAGAAATCATCTTCTCCCTCACAGCAGCAAGAGACAAGCCAGGGGCTCAAGATTCCTAAACAAATTGTGGGTAAAAGAGAACATTTTCCATCAGCTCAGTGCCTGGAGGGATTAGACCATTGTTACTATGTTAGATAACCTTTAATTTTGATGGTTCATCATTTTGTTAAAGTTGAAAGAACCCTTTTTCTCCTTAATTGTGGGTTGAAAAGAAACACCATTTTCCTAAAAAATTGCATAGATAAAAATGGGTTCTAAGACCTGTTGTTTTGCAACAATCTGCAAGGAAATTCTTAGGCCTTCAAAATATTTAGCTTTAAATCATAGTGATTTGCCACCCAGAAATTCACTCCATTCTCTCCTATAGCTTCTGCTTACATGAGGCCATGTTTACACAAACAGCATTGAACACAGTACAAGGAAAGAAACAAAGGAATCAAAAGTAAGGAGTAATCTAGTTTATAACTGAAGAGAATTAATTGCATGGTTTCTAAATGTCAGAAACTGCATTAAACATGAAGTAAAAAAAAAAAAAGAAGGCTCTCGGAATTATTATTTTGCCTATTAAAAAAATTCATGGGAAGATGGCTCAGTGGTAGAGCACTTGCTTTGCATGCATGAGGCCCTGGGTTCAATTCCTCAGCATCCATAAGCAGAAAAAGCCGGGAGTGGTGTTGTGGCTCAAGCACCTGCCTTGAGCTGAAGAGCTGAGGGACAGTGCCCAGGCCCAGAGTTCAGGCCCCACGACCAGCAAAACAACCACCACAACAACAAATCATGGAGTTCTCAGAATCAGTCTAACCCATGCCACCTATTTGAACAGCCAGGCTAATTCCAATTCCTTCCATTCTGCGTGAAACACAGCAAAGAATACCCTAGAACAGAAAACTTTTATAACTCCTTTCTCAGGACACATTTCTGGAAGTTAAATTCGTGCAAAAATTATGCTAATTTTTAAGACATTTCTGTTTGCATATACTGCTGGACAGAATGCAATTTGATTCCATTTCCGTTGAGAGACATTTGACAATATGTATGAAATTCCTACCATCTTTTCAATAATCTATCTTTCTGTATATATGTCATACTTTGCAATTTAAACTAAGTGCTGGGATTCAGGTTACTGAAGAGAGTCAGTTTTATTTATTTATATATGTATAATTTGTATATATATATATATATGTATATATATATATATATATATATATATATATATATATATACCAAGGTTTGAAAAGTCCATGAATAGATAAACAATGACATAGACTTGATATTCCTTGGCCATTTAGAGTGTTTCACTGCAAAGACACTCATTGCACCAATAGGAATTCAAAACAGGCCTGGTTTAGTTGCCAATACTTCAATAAGAACTCTCATTGATCTTTAAAAGAACAGTTCTAGAAGTGGACATTTTCTTGTAAAAATGGGAATCTAGGAACTGATCCTTTGTGTGCACATGTGAGTCCACACACACACACACACACACACACACACACACACACACACACATACACACACACAGTCACTGAAGATGACTAGTATTAAATTACAAAATTCACAGAAGATATCAAACAAGAAAATTGAAGTAATCTCAGATAAAATCTAAGTGGTCTCTGATTTGGAGAACAGTTTTCAGATACAACAAAGACAGGACTAATGAGAGAAGTGACAAGGGGGACCTCATTAAAATTAAAGACCTCTGCTCCAAAAAGGGAATGTAAAGAAACTTGAAGATAGGCTACAAACTAAGAGAATATATCTGCAAAATACACACTTCACAAAGAGCCATCTTCAAAAATATATAAAGAACTCTGAAAATCCCAATCATAAGACAATGCATCATAACAGTACACTGAGAGAAATAAATATATGACAAGATCCTCCACATCACAATATTTTTTGTTTGCCAGGGGGTAGGGGGGACTGTAATTAAGCACAATGACATTCTACAACCCATCTAGTATAATGGCCAATACACAAAATATTGACAAAAGCAAATGATGAAAATGATGTGGGACAGAAACATTCATTATTGCAGGTGGAAATAAGCAGAGAAAGTCACTTTGCAGAGCAGCTTGTCTGTTTCTTACAAAATCTGAGCGACGTAGGCACCATACGATATAGCCATTGTGTTCTTCTGCATTAATGTATGTGCACTGCAAGCACAGCCACACAACAGCCGGCATGGAAAGAGCTACAGAAGTTTTACTCATAATTTGCAAAACACAGAAACAATCAAAATGCCCTTCAGTAAATGAATGTATAAATAAAATCCTGATACAACCAGAGAATGCAATATTTCTCTGCACTAAAACAAAATGAGCTATCAAGCTATAAAAGGCAGGAAGGAATCTTACATGTCTATTACCAAGTGAAATAACCAATTTGAAAGGATACATATTTCACAATTCCAACTATATGACACTCTAGGAAAAAGCAAAACAGTGATATAGTAAAAGGAACAATCCTTGGCAGGTGTTAGAGGGGAAAAAAGGACGGATTGGCAGGGCAAGGAAGATTTTTATGACAGTGAAAGTATTCTGTATGATGATGTTATAATGGAACATACATGTCATTTTGCAGATGTTGGATCCATACAATACATAATACCAAGAGCTCACCCCAATGTGAACTATGAGCTTTTAGTGACAATGATGTTTCAACAGTAGTTTAAGCAATTGTAACAAATTCAACCTTTGTTAGGGGATATTACAAGTAGGAAATTACACATGTACTCTAAGGGTAGGAGTTATATCAGCACTCTATACTTTTAGCTAGACTTTGCTGTGAAACAAAGATTTCTCTTCAAATAAACCTATTTATAAGGAAGGAAAATAAAACAAAAAAAGGAATCATTTTCTAATTCAATACTCAAAAATATATTAGCAAAGTAGAATTTAAAAGATCACTATTCCACTTCTTTAAACTTGGAGCTAATAATTTTATCTAATAATTGCTTTGAAAGAAAAAAAGTATGATTTAGAGAAAATCAGAACTAAGACACACGCGTATAGGAAGTCCTAAAACATTCTGGAAACACTCTCACTGTCTAGGTATTTTTAATATATATTTTTTTATTGTAAAGATACCATACAAAGGGGTTACAGCTACATGAGTAAGGTAATGAGCACACTTCCTGTCCAGCATTGTTACTCTCTCCTTTGTTTTCCCCCTACCATCCCTGCCTTCCTACCTTCTACCTCCCTCTCCCCTGCCCCGAGCTCTAAAGTTTGTTTCTAACATAGTGTCTGGTACATCTCCTAGTTACAATGTGTCAACTTGTATCCTTATTTTAGCATTTTGTTATTTCCCATCCCCTCCCCAAATTAGAAAAATGTGCATATAAGATGCAGGACACTGGAATCAACTACAGTGACAACAGGGGGGAAGAACATATAAAAGAAAAAAAATTACACAGTACATTATAAGTACATTAAAAATAACTGCAACAAAGATAAAACCTCTTGAGTCCTTATCTTGGGGTTCATTCTACTTAGCATCATCTTATATGGTCGTATGTACATAGCTTTTGACCTTTTCTCCTTGTCCTAGACATATACTAGTTATTTAAATAAGGGAAACCATGGGACCTATGTTTGTTTGGGCCTGGCTTACTTCACTTGATATGATTTTTTTAAAAGTCTTTCCATTTCCTAACAAATGGGACTGTGTCATTCTTTCTGATGGAGGCATTGAACATTGTATAATATCAATACCAAATTTCAAACTCTACTACAAAGCTATAGCAATCAAAACAGCTTGGTACTAGCACAAGAACAGACCTGAGGACCAATGGAAGAGAACTGAAGACCCAAAAATGAACCCACTGCTGCTTAATCTTCAATAAGGGATCTGAAAAAATAGAATGGAAGAAAGACATCCTCTTCAGTAAATGATGCTGGCAAAATTGGCTAAACATCTGTAGAAAACTTAAGCTAGATCCAGAACCAATACCAAATGGATCAAAGACCTGTAGTCAAAGCAGACATCATGAAAACATTACAGGAAGGAATAGGAGAAACTCTAGGTCTCCTTGGCACAGGCCGAAATTTTCTTAATAAAGTCCCAGAAACACAACAAATCAAAGAAAGGCTGTACAAATGGGATTGTGGGTATTATAATCTCATCACTCCAGGTCAACCTCACAGGGTAAAAGAATCCCAAACCAACTGATGTCTAAATGACTTTATGTATGCCTATATTTAAAAAATGTAATCATAATTTGAAATAAAGCCACAGCAATTGAAAGAAAAATAATGTGTACCAAAGACCTTTGATATCCACATGTATGTGATTCCAGGGAGACTGGTCAGTGAGGAAAAACTGAATGCTCAGGAGACTGCATCTATTTCTCATTATGCACCACCTATTTCCCATAATGCCACCCAATTTCCACCAAAGGCACGACACCCCTTTCAACAAATCTAAAATCAATCACCTTACCATTAAATCAAGCACATTAACTTCTACCTCCTTTTTTTGGAGGGGTTGTTGGTGGCACTACTTGCATTTTGAGGGGTGTATTTTCACAAAATGAAGGGCAAGGAAAGAGTCAGTAGATCAGGCAATAATGAACAAAATTGACCATCACACAAAATACCTACAGCATTTCCACACTCACTGAGCTGAATCAGACAGGCAGGAATGTAAAATTGCTATCTTTGAGGCGTCTCTGGACTTTTTAAAAATCATTTGTTGTGCTTGGTCAAAAATATGTGTAATAAATGTAATAAATCCACAGTGAGGTGCACTTACTGTATTGCAATCTCAAAGACTACCATTACTTACTGATGACATGTGTGTACCTGATATGTATCATAAAATTTCTCACATGTGGGTACCACATTAGACCACATCAGCTTAGTTATGTATACAGTTTGACTACATGTTACTATTGTTGGTATTGTTAATCATAAACACCAAAGAAAGTTTACATTAAAGCTGTGATATCGTGGAAACATAATCCTCAATTTTTCTGCATTTCACCTAATATTTAAAATAGTATATGATATCTAGGGTACACTAGTAAAGCATTTTGGACTGGTGACCATATATGCTTCTCAAGATTCCCTAAGTAGTAATTTGAGCACATTCACTCTTTGAATCTAGCTCAAGCAGATGGTTAGGAAACATCTCACATTTAAGTATTAATATCTTCCCATCGTCCAGCACTCACATTGAATCTTTTCATTTGTTAGCTTCATCAAGTGTATATTTTTTTCTTCTTGCTCATGGTTACAGCAAAATATGCTAGCTAATTTGCTAAACACTGAAGCATATACATGTATATTTGTATTTATTTTTACTTTTGCATCCAACTCATTCTAGACTATTAAGTCAAATGAAACTAATTAAACAGTATAAATAAGCAATAAGCAAAAAAAAATGTATCATGACTCCTAAGAGAGTGTTCCCTAATAAAAAGTCCCTATATGCCAGTATCAATTTTAAATAGGTCAAATAAAAAGGGTTTGAAATTTCCCCATGAATTCAGTTAAAAGATCTCAAAAATTGTCCTTCTATCAAAACTAAGCTCAGTTGTGCAAGAGTTGCCTTGCTAAATGATCCAGAAAAATCCCACAGGCATGATCTGAAGGCAAAAGAGAACTCCACAGGGGGAGTATCTGTTTGGAGTCCAGGCGCTGCTATCATTAGTTAATACTCTTACAACGTGTAAGACACAGGAAAAGAGAAGCCTGATTACTCGCAACTGTGTTTGGAGTCTGATTTTAAGTGATCACTTTTCATTGTGAGTTTATGAAATCTTCAAAAAGAAGCTGTGAAAGAAGGCAATAAATTTGAGAAATAAAGCTGTCTTGAGCATTCCATTGATCCCAGTAGATATAATTTCACAGAACTGAGTTACTGCACAGGACAGCCAAGGTATTCTTAATGCTCCCATGTATAGCCCGAGATTCTCTGATTTACACCTCTAGGGGGAACAGAGTCTTCTGTATAACATAGTGAAGAAGAGACAAAGGCTACAAACAAAACATGTGATTTAGTTAATATAGTGATGTTTCACTTCCCAATCTCTCAGTAACTTATATCACTGGAATGAGTCTATTATTACAATGATTCAAATAGTACCAAATGTCAGAAGAAGATAAACAAAACTGAGTCAAAAACAAAAGTCTTCGAAAGACTCTATATAGAACAAAAGGAACTTCTGTTAATTTATTTAATTATTCTTGGAAACCTGACAATAGAAACCTAATGACTGATGAATCCATTTGAAGCTGAAGTTTGCTTATAAATGCATCAGAAAACTTAAAAAATGGCAAAACCTCCCATGCTCCTGGATTGGCAAGATTAGCATCGTGAAAATGGCAATACTTCCCAAGGCTATCTACAAATTCAACACGATACCTATCAAAATTCCACCCTCATTCTTCAAGGAAATAGAAGAGGCAATCCAAAAATTCATATGGAACAATAAAAGACCCCGAATAGCAAAAACGCTCCTCAACGGAAAGAACACTGCTGGAGGAATATCAATACCAAATTTCAAACTCTGCTATAAAGCCATAGTAATCAAAACAGCTTGGTATTGGCATAAGAACAGACCTCAGGACCAATGAAATAATTGAAAACCCAGAAATGAACCTACAGACCTACAGCCATCTAATCTTCGATAAGGAAGCTAAAACAATAGAATGGAAGAAAGACAGCCTCTTCAGTAAATGGTGCTGGCAAAATTGGTTAACTACATGTAGAAAACTAAAGCTAGATCCTTATATATCACCCTGCACCAGAATCAACTCCAAATGGATCAAAGACCTTGAACTCAAAGCAGACACTCTGAAAACATTACAGGATGGAATAGGAGAAACCCTAGGTCTCCTTGGCACAGGCCGAAATTTTCTGAATAGAGACCCGGAAGCACAACAAATCAAAGAAAGGTTGGACAAATGGGATTGCATACATTTGCAGAGCTTCTGCAGGGCAAATGACATAGCTAGCAAGATCAATAGAAAGCCCACCGATTGGGAGAAGATCTTTACTAGCCATACAACGGACAAGGGTCTCATATCTAAAATATACTTGGAAGTCAAAAAATTAAACCACCCAACAACAAATCCTCAAAGAAACAATTGCCCAATAAATAAGTGGGCGAAAGACTTAAAGAGAAGCTTCTCTGAAGAAGAAAGAAGGATGGCCAATAGACACATGAAGAAATGTTCAACATCCCTAGCCATAAAAGAAATGCAAATCAAAACAACTTTGAGATATCACCTCACTCCAGTTAGAACAGCAAAAATCAAGAACTCTAACAACAACAGATGCTGGAGGGGATGTGGACAGAAAGGAACCTTACTTCATTGTTGGTGGGAATGTAAACTTGTTCAACCACTTTGGAAAGCAGTATGGAGGTTCCTCAAAAGACTTCACATAGATATCCCCTATGATCCAGCAATCGCACTTTTGGGCATTTACCCAAATGTTTACAAACAAGACCACACTAAAGCTACCAGCACAACTATGTTTATTGCAGCATTATTTACCATAGCTAAGATATGGAACCAACCCAGATGCCCCTCAGTAGATGAATGGATCAAGAAAATGTGGTATATATACACAATGGAATTCTATGCCTCCATCAGAAAGAATGACATTTCCCCATTTGTTAGGAAATGGAAAGGCTTGGAAAAAATTATATTAAGTGAAGTAAGCCAGGCCCAAAGAAGCATAGGTCCCATGGTTTCCCTTATTTGCAATATCTAGTATAGGTATGAGTCAAGCGGAAAAGGTCAGATAATGTGATGTTAGGAAAATGAACCCTTAAATATGTATTTTAATGTTTTCGTTTCTTTCATTCATGTGTTTCTAACACATTTATAAGATTATTTCTTTGTTGCTTTGTATGTCCCTCCCCCACAGTGTAACCCCCGCTTTCACTATATTTGATGTCAGTATAACATGTGGAGGAGATGGGGACAAACAAGTTGTTTAAGGATTCAGGTGGACCTGTTGCAACAATGAGAATTACAAAATGTCATGTCAAAACCAGCTTTACAATGTCAGTGTGTGGGGGGGGGGAGGGGGGTATAATTGGGTGGGGGGAGGGGGGAGGCTGGGAAGGGAGGTGAAGGGTAAACAAAGGAGGAGGCTGCAATGCTTGGTAAGAAATGTATGCATTATCCTGCCCATGTAATTGTAGCCCCTCTGTACAGTATGTTCTCAAATAAAATAAAATAATATTAAAAAAAAATAAATGCATCAGAAACCATGAACTTTCTGTCATATTAAGAAGCTGACCTACCGGGTGCCAGTGGCTCATGCTTGTAATCCTAGCTACTCAGGAGGCTGAGATCTGAGGATCATGGTTCAAAACCAGCCCAGGCCAGAAAGTCTGTGCCACTCTTATCTCCAATTAACCACCAGAAAACCAGAAGTAGTGCTGTGGTTCAAGTGATAGAGCTTTAGTTTTGAGCTGAAGAGCTCACAGACAGAGCCCCAGGCTGAGTTCAAGCCCCAAGACCAAAACAAAACAAAACAAAAAGAAGTTGACCTAAACATACTGTTATTAATTACTAAAAGTATGCAACAAAATGTTTACTTTGCAATGAACAGTAATTCAGTTTTAATTAAACTTTCACAGCTATTATAGGATGATAATATCCTACTAGAAAATGTTTTTGTGTCTAAGTCCAACGACTTGTTAATCTGTTTTTACAACTTGATTATGCAGTAACATTCAGCATTCAAGGACAAGCATACTTCATATTCCCTCTACACAGCTTTTGTCTTTTCTGAGTTGGAATAGTAAAGATGGTGAACTCTGTATTCCAGATGCTAGCTTCTTGCAAGCCTGTGTTACTGATTCAGAACTTCTTCCTATGAAGGAGTTGCACTCTCCTATTTTGACTATAACAATTCTACCTAACCCCTACTTCTTTCCCTGTAGATTCATGTCTTGAACTCTTGACTACTCACATCTCTAAGAACTGAGTTCTCATTCTGATGACAACACTAGCAATTCTTCTGTGTATATTTCTCACTTATTCTCATTTTATATCTTGGGAACTTAAAATGTATACTAATATCTGAGAGAGGTCCCTAAGTATTTTAGCTTAATCATAGAGAAAAGCAAAACTGACTGTTCTTGATGAATTAAATATTCACTCATCAAATTAATTTCATATTTCAAATTTTTCTCATTGGAAATGATTATATCTTGGGGATTTTCTTGCCATAAGTAAAGGAATGGAAATTCCAGTAGTGATAACTTTATTTGACTCATCATGAAATATCATACTTTTAGTTGTGTCATATTCTGTACAGTAATTTTAATGTTGCCATAAAGCTTTCTCACTGTAAGCTTGTCTTTTTATGTACATGGGATGGCAGGATTTGTTTTGCATACATGCATGGTAACCATTCACCCAAATGTTTCAATCTTCTATAAGCATTCTAAATTTTCAAGTTCTCCTTGACCACCAGGGTCTTCTTGGTTAGCAACTCCATCTACTCTAAGTCCCTGTCTCTGTGAATTCATGCAATTCACTACACACCTCTGGTCCCTTTTCCATTTTAAGTCACCTAGTTCAACATCCCCACATTTCCAGCAATCTCCAAAAAATAACAAACAAATATCACTGGACTACATTTGACTATAGAATCCTTTCAGAAATAGAGTAAGACTCTTTAACTCACTAATGGTAATAACTCAACTTTAAATGTTAGATACTCTTGTTTATTTATTATTATCTTTTGTTGGTCATGGGGCTTGAACTAAGGGCCTAGGAGCTGTCTCTGAGCTCTTTTGTTCAAGGCTAGTTCTCTACTGCTTTGAGCAACAGCACACTTCTGATAATCTGGTCTCTTAAAATACCTCAAGTCCTCGCACTGTTAGTATGATCTCTTTCTGGAGGGGTTCCATTTCACCTGATCTTTCTAAAATAATATGGACTACTTCTTTTTTAGATATGGTAGAACGTCACACCCATTGTTAAAATAGGTGCTGTCTCTTAATGATAGCTACTCTGTAATGTAGAAAACAGAAAATCCAAATAGATAATTATATATTAATATATCAGGTGATAATACATGTGATGAAAAATGTATAGTACAGTGAACTATAACTGTATGAATTAGATTCCTTCAGAAATATTGACTTTTTTACTTGTGAAAATAGAATACAGAGGGGTTACAATTACATGAGCAAGGTAATGAGTACATTTCTTATCAAACATTGTTGCCTCCTCTGTTTCCCCTTACCATCCCTTCCCATCTCCCCTCCGCGCCCCCCAAAGTTGTAAAGTTCGTTTTTTGACATAACGATTTGTACATCTCGTTGTTGCAGTGGGTCCACCTGTATCCTTATTTAAACAATTTGATTTTTCCTCTCCCCTCCCCAAATTTTAGCAGCATCAAATACAGTGAAAACAGGGGTTATAGCGTGGGGGAGGGACATACAAGCAACAAAGAAATCATCTTATAAATATGTTAGAAACAATAGCAAGAAAGAAAAACCATTTGAATCCTTATCTTGGGGTTCATTTTGCCTAACATCAACTTATCTGACCGTTTCTGCTTGTCTCAGACATATACTAGTTATTGCAAATAAGGGAAACCATGGGATCCTTATATATCACCCTGCACCAGAATCAACTCCAAATGGATCAAAGACCTCAGAGTCAAAGCAGACACTCTGAAAACATTACAGGACAGAATAGGAGAAACCCTAGGTTTCCTTGGCCCAGGCTGAAATTTTCTTAAAAGAGACCCAGAAACACAACAAATGAAAAAAAAGTTGGACAAATGGGATTGCATGAAATTGCAGAGCTTCTGCATGGCAAAGGACATAGCTAGCAAGATCAATAGAAAGCCCACAGATTGGGAGAAGATCTTCACTAGCCATAAAATGGACAAAGGTCTCATATCTAAAATATACCTGGAACTCAAAAAATTAAATCCCCCAACAACAAATTCTCAAAGAAACAACTGCCTAATAAATAAGTGGGCTAAAGACTTACAGAGAAACTTCTCTGAAGAGGAAAGAAGGATGGCCAATAGACACATGAAGAAATACTCAACATCCCTAGCCATAAAAGAAATGCAAATCAAAACAACATTGAGATACCACCTCACCCCAGTTAGAATGGATATAATCAAGAACTCTAATATTGACATTTTAATTTGGTGTTCTCTTTTTTAGAGTTATAATCATCCCAACTTTCACATTTGAGACAATTTTTTTTATCATTGATGGATGTTTTTATGATTTGTCTCCATTCAGTCTCTCCAAGGACCAAAATACAAGGAGGTTGAAAATATGCCCATAGTTATGAAGGAAAAAAAATAGTTCTCAGCCA
This sequence comes from Dipodomys merriami, assembly GCF_024711535.1. Classification (NCBI taxonomy): domain Eukaryota; kingdom Metazoa; phylum Chordata; class Mammalia; order Rodentia; family Heteromyidae; genus Dipodomys; species Dipodomys merriami. Next base: position 5,984,836 of record NW_027205715.1, on the reverse strand, counting down.
CTTAGAGCCATGGATTTTCTTCAAAAGGCTAAACATAGAACTCCCCTATGGCCCAGCAATACCACTCCTGAGCATTTACTCAAACAATCACAAACAAGACCACACTAAATCTATCAGCACAACTATGTTCATTGTAGCATTATTTACCATAGCTAAGATATGGAATTAATCCAGATGCCCCTAAGTGGATGAAAGGATCAAGAAAATGTGGTATATATACACAATGGATTTCTAACTTCCATCTGAAAGAATGACATTACCCCATTCCTAAGAAAATTGAAATACTTTGAAAAAATTATATTAAGTGAAGTAAGCTAGACAAAGATACATAGGCCACATGGTTTCCCTCATTCGCAATAATGTGCATATATCTAAGATACTTCTATCAGAGGATCACAATAGATCAATAGCCATATACATATGACCTTATAAAATGATGCTAATAAAAATGAACTTTGGGGCTGGGAAAGTAGCTCAGTTGTAAAGTGCTTGCCTTGCATGCATGAGGCCCTGGGTTCGATTCCTCAGCACCACATAAGCAGAAAAAGCTGGCAGTGGTGCTGTGGCTCAAGTGCTAGAGCTCTAGCCTTGAGCTGAAGTGCTGAGGGACAGCGCCCAGACCTAGAATTCAGGCCCCATGGCCAACAAAATCAATCAATCAATCAATCAATCAATAAACTCCAAGATATGGAGACAAGAGGGTGTTTCATTGTTTTTAATTTTTAATGTACTGTATACAGTTATTTCTTTTTTTTCTTTCATTTTTCCCCTTAGGTTTACACTGTTGTCACTGTTTTTTATTTCAGTACCCTTTGCATTGTATATATGTTTATCTGATTTGGGGATGGGAAGGGGAATCATAAAAACGGTGAGACAAAGGACAAGGGTAAACCGATGCAACAGCAATACTCACAAGACACTAAGATGGAAATTAACTTTATGAATTGGGGAGAGGGGAGAAAGAGGTTGGGAAAACGGAAGAAAGTAAGTGAGGAGATAACAATGTTACACAAGAATCATACTCATTTCCTTCCTATGTAACTGTCACCCCTCTGTAGATCACCTTTAAAATAAAAGAAAGAACAGTTTTTGTTTTTGTTTTTTAATTGTGAAAATACCATACAGAGGGGTGACAATTACATGAGCAAGGTAATGAGTACATTTCTTATCAAGCATTGCAGCCTCCTCCTTTGTTTCCCTTTACCATCCCTTCCCAGCCCCCTCCCCGTCCCCCCCATCCCCTCCTTCCCGCCCCCCCCCACCAAAGTTGTAAAGTTCGCTTTTCGACATAACGACTTGTACATCTCATTGTTGCAATGGATCCACCTGTATCCCGATTTAAACAATGTGTTTTTTCCCTTCCCCTCCACAAATTATACCAACATCAAATACAGTGAAAACAGAGGTTATACCATGGGGGAGAGACATACAAAACAACAAAGAAATCATCTTATAAATATGTTAGAAACAATCGCAAGAAAGAAAAAAAAACATTTGAATCCTTATCTTGGGGTTCATTTCACCTAACATCAACTTATCTGACCGTTTCTGCTTGACTCACACATATACTAGTAATTGCAAATAAGGGAAACCATGGGATCTATGTTTCTTTGGGCCTGGCTTATTTCACTTAATATTATTTTTCCCAAGTGAAAGAATAGTTTTGTGTCAAACACACCAATTAAAGCTCCAAACCTCTGTGTTTTTCTTCCTGTCATAGTACTCATGGAACTGTGGGAAAAGGTTGTGAAGAAGTTATTTATAATTTTACCCATTATGGAAATGTTAAATTGTTCCTCATAGCCAGTTCCCCTAAACAAAGCTATATTCATTAAGAAAAAAAAATCTTTACCAATGTGGTTTGAAGCCAGAAATCTGAAAAATGGAACTTGCACAGTGATCCTGTTTTACTCTGGATCTTAGGAAGACTTTACCAACTTTAGGAATTTACAAATGCATATAAAAATCAATCATCTGATTTAACTGATTTGTGAAATTTTGGTGTCAGGAGGGCAACAACTATAAGGTAAACAGTTGATTGAACAGAGTTCTAGGAAAATATCATTAAATGCACACCTTTATTATAAAGTTCATCAACACAAATATTAGAAAAACAGTTTGCTCTGCAATAAAATAAATTCCTCCTTTAACATTTCTTCTGAGTATTTATTATTTCAGTCTGTTTTAAAATATAGCATTCTTTTTGTCCTGTGGACTTGTGAAGAACAAAATAGGAAAAGAAAAGAAACAAAAATGTCCATATAAAAATCCCAGAGGGAAGTAAAATACTTTTTAATTCTCACACTTTTAACCAATATAATAGTTAGTTGTTTGTATTTTAAAATATTTACTTTTCCAAACAATAATTTTTTTTTATTTTGAGGAGATTCTCTTACTATTTACAAAATAATGGAACAAAATCTGCATTACTTAAATAAAACATATATAGTAGAATCTGATTATGATAAAACAAAGGCTTAAAAGCATTTTGGGATTTAAAATGGTTATGTAATTTTAGAATTTCAATATGAATTGAATTTTAATAACTAATAATTGTTACAACTTGTGCAAACTCAGACTCTAAATAAAATGTCTCTTTAATTTTGACCAAATTTGTGTTCACTTTTCCCACTTAACAAGGTGGTTCAAGCTCATTTCTTGAATAGTCTTAATATAGAATGTACTGATCTCTATTTGAAAATTAGATTAGCTTAAACGGTTTAATGGATTTTTGGGTACCATTTAAGAAAAACTTAATTAGGAACTGAGAATATTAAGCATAATTTAACATGTTTGACAGGCAACAAGACTATTTCCATACCATGTCATAGATAATAAAATGAAAAGATTTCTAAATTAATACAAATATTTAAGTTTTCTTTTGTCACTTAATTGTCTTAAGTCACTGGAATGCTACTCAATTTTATGCTATTACAAAATGATTCAGCTAACTTTTCAAAACATTTCCTAACTATCTTGATCTTGACCAAATACTACAAATTCAGTAAAATGTCCAAAAGTATGTATTAGTATAGAAAAATCTAAGTAAAGACAATCAAAGAGGGAAACACTGGTGAGGGGAAACTATTAAGAAATAGTTTGGAAGGCTGGGTTTGGTAGTACTGGACCATAATCTCAGCTAGGACTTAGGTGGAGGGAAGTTAGAGGTTCAGTCTGAAGTTAGAGCATATTTCAAGGCAATATGGTCTTGCTTATATCTTTCATATAAGAAATAAATACGACATATATACATATCTACCTATATAGTATATATATATATTATATATATAGTGTGTGTATATATATATATATACCTATTTAGTATTTATGCCAAATTAGCAGTCATAATAGAGGCAGAAAAGAGTGAGAGTTTCCCCATCTTTGTCTGCTATTTTTAATGAAATAAATTTAATATTTTAATGAGATGGATATTTTGATGTATTCTTGAAATACTGAGGATTTATGCATGCCAGGAAAAGCTATACTACTGAGCTAATAAAGTGAATTTTTTAATAAAATATTTTTTGTGTATTACTTGTAAAAAAAGTATGTTTACCCAAGTAGCCATAATTTTCCAATCACTTTAGTTCTACTACTCACCCTATTAACACACTCCTTTTCCTTAAGTCCAGAAAGGGAAAAGCGACACAAGTATTGGTAAATAGAATTACAAGCCCCACTGGTATTCCATGGGTTTGTGTCTGACACCGTTGAGTAATACTGGTAAACCTGACCACTTCCATAGTAGGGATTCTACAGTTGTAATTCAGGTTGCTAGTCAGTCAACTTTGAAGTAAAGATATAATCCTGGAGTATGTGAATAGGCTAAGTATAATCCTACAACTAGTAAAAGACAGAGGACAAAAAAAAGTTGAGGAATTGTGGGAATGAGGCAGAGAGCTGTAAAGCAGCAGGGGATTTGAGGGGCCCCTGCTGGCTTAAATCGCAGATGGTTGTGTGCAAAAGGATGTGTGAACTCTCTAGTGGCAAAGAGTAGACCTTGCTTTGCAGCCTGCTTGGAAAAAAAAATAGAGATTTGAGGCCTACAATGACAAGTAATTGGATTGTCAACAGCCTGGTGTGTCTTGAAACAAATCTATTCTCTGAGCCTACAGGTTAAGAGTTGGCTTGTTGGATAACATGGTTTCTGTCTTTCAAAACTAAACTGCAGGTCAGCTGAGCCCATCCAAAGCATCTGACCTTCACCACTGTGAGATATTAAACAAGGCTTGCAGGAAACAGATTTGTTGTTATAATTTGTTACAGAAAGATAACTAATTATCAGAAAGGGGATTCCCATGTTACTTTAATTGTTCAAATACAACCGATTCTTTTTCCTGAACTTTCTTTGTTTTCAGTGACACTGGCATCATTACTGTTATCTAGGTGTAGTCTTTGACTTTCATTTCCTACTTCTTTCTCAGAGGAGTCCTGATGGCTCTTCTGGCTTTCCAACTTATTACTCAACCAGGCTGTCTCGACTGCACACGAGTTACCTGTGAATTTTCTGTTCTAACTCTTCCCCACTTATGACTCCATACTTGGTCCCACCAATGTCCTTTCTCATCTTTCCTTTGTAGCTCATTCTTCATTCCAGGCTTGTTGCTTGGCTTTCAGACGTATATGTCAAATTTGCTAATGGATAGCCGGGTCTCTTTGGAGTCCCTCAGGCAACTGCAACTCAATAGATCCAAAACAGTACTCATCTATCCCCAATCTCGTTTTAATCTCAGAGGATGGCACCAACATCCATCCAATTGATTGAGGAGAAACCACTTATATCATATCATTCCCTGGATCTAATAACGTTTCCTGTGTTGATTACATGCACTGGAAATCTAACTGCCTCCATTTCTTTCCACCTGTTTTTTTATTGCCACTCTTCTGATAAACTGCATCATCATCTACCATAAAGATAATTAAACTACATTTCAAACTGATCTACCTGCCCAAATCCTGTCCTCCTATACATCGAATGCCAGTCAGAATCTAAAGTGAATTTTGAAGTGAAACAGATTATCTGATTATATTATGCTGAGGCACTTACTCAATACTCAGGAATGTTCTAAGGGCTTGCTGTGGTTGATTATTTTTTCAGTCTTTGCAATACTTTGCTTCATCAGGATACAAACTAAAGCCCAAAGATGTCAGCTTGCCCAGGTCAAAGAGCAAGTGGCAAAAGCCAACTGTCAAATTTCAGTAGATGGAGCTGTTACTTATTAATTATACTGTCTCTCTATTTGCCTAACCCAGTGCACTAAGCTCTGTTGCTAATTCGTCAGCATTTCATTTCACGTGTTTAATAACACATATTTAATAAATGACATTAACAAACATGGTCCCAACCCCTCTCCAACGTAGTTTTCAGATGAGTATAGATGAGCATAGTATATAAATTATCACTTCAACCTTGCTGGTGCAAAGAAAGAGAAAGTGAACATTGAAGTGTTTACCAGACTAGTGAAATGTCCCATTACTAAACCTTGCTGAAAGTGAACACAGCCTCTCTAAGTCCAATGCCCTCTTATTAACATTTTACATTATCTTACACATATTTGCCAAACACTTGTTATGAGGAAAACAGAGTTTTTTTTGTGTGTGTATGTGATAGATCACTGGGAAATTTGAATGGTGAATTTGAAATATTTCTTCTACTTACAGAACTTCATTTGGGGGGCAAAGACAGAGGTCTTTGCATAATAATGGAATTGTTATGGATTTCATTATATTTACTTGGACTCTACAAAAGAGGAAGACTAAGATAAAACATGTCTGTGGCAGGACCTGGTGTGGGAAAGCTTCCTAGGGAAAGGGACATTTTTAAGTAAGTTCGCTCAAGAATGGGCAGGATCATTTGGGTTGTAGCCCTGTACTGGCTGAACATCTCCAGTGACTGCTGATCAGAGACATCCTCTCCAGTCAGAGGCATAAATGTCAGTCATTGAAGGGCCATGAGTGAAATGTCTTAATAACTGAATTCTACATGGGTGAAAAGAGAAAAAAATTGCAATGTCTGTTCTCAGATCATTATTATTATTCAAATGTTTAGAGCTGCTTGCTAAGTGATGATGAAGTGTAGAACCTTGGCCTCCGGGAGCTTTTTCAATAGTTCTGGAGATAAAATGAACACAGGGAGATGATATGAGCACAGGTTAGACAATTTAGGAGAAATATTCTCTACTGGGAAAAAAAAGTGGGATTTAAAGAGTCTGGAACAAGGCAGTCTTTGTGCAAAATATATCCCTTTACTTTGCCAAGGGCTCCCCTTTAACGAGATAGGTGATTTCTGGGGCTTTACTGTGTTTTTGCTTGTCCAGACATTCAAACTTATTATTATTGTTGTTGTTGTTGTTGTTTCTTTAGCATCAGATAAACAAGAAGAGTTCATTTGACACATCTCTATATACATACGTTTTACCCTGATCAGACTTACCCCTCCCTCCTTCTTCTTCTCCTCTTTCCCTCCTTCTCAAATCAATTGCAACAAGCTTCATTGATCCCCTTCTCTAGGTAGACATTAATTATCTGGACCATATCTGCTTTCCTTTATCTCTCAAATCTCTCTCTCCCCTCCCACTCTTCTCCTCTTCTCCTCAAACTGGGCCTGTTTCACCTTCCTGAACTTCATTCCTTCATTAATGTAGGGGAATAGGTCACAGGGTTTTAGGGGTGGCTTTCTACATACGTGTACCTAGCATTTTAGTTAGATCAAGCCCCTTGTGTTCAACACCCTCTTTCCCTGTCACTTCCTTCTTCTTCAATACCTCCTCTTTTTTCTGTGCTCCCTCCAGGGACAGACGCAATGCATTTTAGCATTCTTCACTCTCTAACATCCTCTCTGCTTTTACTTTGTGTTGGCTGACTCAACTCCGAGCTCAACTCCTCTCTTTCTCGTTTACTGTCAAGAGACTCTCAGTGACTTAGAAGGAAAACAGCCTGGTAAGTGTAAAGCCTGTCATCTGGAAGATTTCTTTGACTCTTTTCAGTTTTATTCCATCTCTAAATAACCCCAGCGTTCGTGTCACCACTATTGTTACAGCTGTTCAGTGGCTCATAAGGTCATGCATTCAATTGTTGGGCAGCTCAAGCTTTTTTATTTTCAAACTATCATTTCTTCAAACTTCAAATGCCATAGAAGGGTACAGAGGTGGTCTTCACAGCCCTCTTCTATTTATCTCCATTTTAAAAAGAACTTACATGAGAAAAAAAACAAGTAAGTTAACTTCTACCCTTCAGTTGACAAGGAACAACAGCTATTAAAACATTTGCATGCAATCAGTCTATGTCTCATTTATTTCTCCGTTAAAAAAAATGACTATTTCCTTTCTGGTGTGTAAAAGTGTACCTAGTGATGGACAAGATAAAGAAAAATTGGCAAATGAGACATAAAATACAAAACCTTGTAATGTCCTGAAGAGGAAGGTCCTCTCTGGCCTTTTACCCATGACACACTGTTGATACTTTTCTTTGCAGCAATGTGTATATAATTTTACAAATGAGCCCAAATGATGCATTGTGCTTCAATTTAAGCATCACTTCATTGGGGACTGCTGTTCTTAGTCCCATGGGCTTTACTTGCTTCCTTAAAACTCTGTTCTTCCCTATCCTAGGCTTTGCCATCCATCACCACTGCTCATTGACTGCCCTCCATGAGACTAACTCCACAGGACAGTGGTAACATTTGCCTTTACTTCCTTCAAGCCCAATTTTAGTAAAATGTACTACATAGTAGGGGGTAAATGGAGGTGTGATGGCTGAATAAAAGAATTAAAATTTATTGTGATAGGTATAGAAGCACTCACCAGGCTTGGAAACAAGTTCCTATCTGGGAAGCAGAATTGAAAGTAAAAGAAGCAGCTGCAGAAGAAGTAGTAGAAGCAGTAGAAGCAGCAGCACAAGAAGGAGGAGAAGGAGGAGGAGGAGGAAATGGAGGAAATGAAGGAGGAGGAGGAAGAGGAGGAGGTGGAGGAGGAGGAGGAGGTGGAGGAGGAGGAGGAAGGAAGGAAGGAAGGAAAGAAAGAAAGAAGGGGAAAGAGAAGAAAAAGAAAAAGTGAAATGAAGAGAGGGAAGAGGAGGAGAATGAGAAGGAAGAAGTGGAAGAGAGGGAGAAAGGGAAGGGGAAGGGGAAGAATAAATGGTTTTTGTAATGTGATTCTCTAATATGGACACCAATTTGCATCCTTGTCTAAATTGGAGATGGAAAGAGAGTACGTGTCACAATTCTCCAGCTCTTGAACCTGTACAAAATGTCTCCTTGTTGTTACAGAGATCCAATAAAAATTAAAATGAATAATTTTCATTGGTTTGCTATTTTCCCCAGATAGGAAAAAACAAACATGATTTTATACTCATTGAAAAAATTTTAAGACATGATAGAATACTTTCCAAAACTTCCCTAAACAATCCCCACTGAACTTCAAGCACCTTTTATAATATACAAGAAAGAACACTAACAAAAATAGAACAGAAGAAAGAAAGGAGAAAAATGTATTTTTTAAGGTTTTTTTAAGCTTGAAGTAGTTATACAAAGGAGTTGCCACTTAACAAAGTAGGTGATGAACACAATAACAAAGCAGGTGATGACACAATGCATCTTGATCTATGTCACTCCTTTCAACATTCTCTCTCATCCCTCCCCACCCATCTATTTTTAATTTGACCAACTTTAACACACTTTGAAATGCATGGCATTAATTCATTTCAAGTTTAAACAAGTTAGATTCATTTATGGGTTAACTAACATACATGTATTTTACAGCTGGGCTTCATACTCCCCTTGTAGGAAATAGATCACTTCTGAATTTTAAACTGACAACAATTAAAACATTTGCATTATTTCAGCATTTCGTTATTTCCCTTCCCCTCCACAAATAAGAAAAATGTATATACAAGATGAAGGGCATGGAAATAAAATACAGTGAAAACAGGGGTTATACTGTGGGGGGAAGAACATACAAGAGAAACAAAAAAAATCACATAGTATATTTTAGATACATTAAAAACAATAGCAAGAAAAGAAAAGTAACAATGAGATGTACAAGACACTATGTTGCAAACAAACTTTACAAATGCAGGGGAGGGAAGGGATAGTAGGGGAAAAACAAAGGAGGAGGTAACAATGCTCGATAGGAAATGTACCCATTACCTTACTCATATAACTGTAACCCCTCTGTACAGTATTTTTTACAATAAAAAACATACAAAAACATTTGCTTTACAACTCCACATTTTGTTAATATAAAAATTTCCCAGTATAAGTTGAACAGAATATGATGGTAGCATTTTACCATTGCCATGGGAATCAACAGACGATCCCTTTATTTTTGCTTATCTCAATATTCTGAATTACCATCACCCATCATGCACATCCCACAATTTTTTTTGTCGTATCAATCCCTCAGGAAGACAAAAATGGCTACTTTAAATAAGAGATATAGGAAATGAGCATTGCTTATGAGACAATCAAGCTTAGTGCATTTATTAATATCAAATATACAGTTGGGCAGACTAATTATGCAAGGGAAATAGGCCTTACACCATTTCTCAAGGGAAAGTAGAATAGTCAGATTATCCAGCATGAAGCCTTGGTGTTGACAGACAGATGGGACAGGCTTGGGCCAGAGGTCATTTATTGTAACCTTTTTCAAGATTGGCTGCAAATCCATCAAACTCTACAGTCGTGGAGCTGCTAATGAGTTCCTAATTAGGAGTTACTCAGCCATATTAATAATATGCAATATTCCTCAAGCCCTTCAAGGGAGAGAAGGGAGCAGTCACCATCCTACATGATAGGCTTTTGGATGTCTCAACGAATAGGTGACCTTTAATAAAACACATATATTTTTCCTTCTGGAAAAGTAATTCTACTTCCTAAAATGATAATGAAGACTCTCAATATTCAAAAAGAAACTGCACCTCCCCCACCCACCAGAATATATCCAAATATCTATTGTCAGTGAAGTGTTCCTTTGACAAGAAAATATTATTGCTTTGTTCAAATTTATCCACTTTCAGTTCATCAGTTTGAGTTGGGAGCAGGTGGCTCACACCTGTAATCCTAGCTACTCAGGAGACTGAGATCTGTGAATCCCAGTTAAAAGCCAGCCCAAGCAGGAAAGTCCATGAGACTCTGTCTCCAACAGCCCCTCCTCCTCCCCCCAAAAACCACACCAAAAGCAGAGCTGTGACTAAAAGTGGTAGAGAGCTAACCTTGAGCAAAAAGGCTCAGGGACAGTGTCCAAGCCCCGTGTTCAAGCCCCACAATGGACAAAAAGCTAAATCAATTTGCTAAGTCTAAATTAATTCCAAAGATACTGATGTCAGTGTTAATACACACACACACACACACACACACACACACACATGTACACATATTTATATGGTTAGGTATAAGAGGTATACATATATGTAGATAATATAGATAGGTTGATAGATGATACAGATAATCATATATATATATATATATATTCTTATAAAAATATTAAATAAGAACTGGGAAGGTGGCTCAGTTGTAGAGTGCTTGCTTCACATGCACGAGGCCTTGGGTTTGATTCCTCAGCACCACATAAGCAGAAAAAGCCAGAAGTGGCACTGTGGCTCCAGTGGTATAGCACTAGCCTTGAGCTGAAGAGCTGAGGGACAGTGCCCAGGCCCAGAGTTCAGGCCCCATAACTGGCAAAAAAAAAAAAAGTTATATTGTCTTATTATTGTTATTTTGTGATTATCATTCCATTAAATTTCATATCACTAGAATCTAAGGGGTAAAAACATTTCCCCATGGCATTCATTTAGAATGTGTGAATTCCTAAAACAATCAAACAGTTTCTGGTATCTAATAATGCTTGACATTAACACTAAATGGGATTTGAGAAAGTTGGAAAAGAGTTTATTTTTTTCTTAGAGTAACCACATAAAATAAGTGGAAAAGTATCACTGTTCTCAAATTTTCCCAATGGAATATTTTGCATATTCTCTCTTAAAAATACACATTATTAAAATATAAGCTAGACAGATATATAGAAAGCTAAAAAGCTGCAGAGACACAAAGTCATAGAACATTCTTTCAATGACTACATCTTACAAAAGGATGAGAGAGCCAATGGAAAAAAATACCAAAGAAGTTAGGGAGATGATTTTTTTTGGTTTTTCTAACTAGAAAAGATCAAGTGCATGTCCATTCAATTACTATCTCAAAACATATTGATCAATTTGTAGAACAAATAATAAGGTGCATATGTCTTGTGAAAATCAGACACTGGGAATTGTTATGGCAAACAATATCCAATGAAATATCTAGGTCAACTTTGACAAATTGTTTTCAAAAGAACAAACTTTTATGAGCTGTGGTCTAGCTAATTTGTTTTTAAGTCATCACTTGTACTCTACCTTGAAATATTTTTTTGGCAGCCTAGAAACTCAATCTGATTAATCCTAGTTTGTTGTTGAATTTCCTTATCATCTTTTTAAATTTGATATATATATATTTATTGTAAAGATTCTGTACAGAGGGGTTACAGTTACATGAGTAAAGTAATGAGTACATTTCCTATCGAGCATTTTTACCCCCTCCTTTGTTTTTCCCATACCATCCCTTCCCTCTCCACCTCCCCAGCTCCTCCCTCCTCCCCTAAGTGGTGAAGCTGTTTTCAATATAATGTCTTGTATATATCATCGTTACAATGGGTCAACCTATATCCTTGTTTTAACATTTTGTATTTCCCTTCCCCTCCCCAAATCCGTATAATCTTGTACCATGTTTTCTAACGTCAGGCTTTGAAAGGCGCATACTGTGAAGAGAAGTATCTAACGATGGGCTCATAGTTATGTGATTGTGGCATTGGCTATTTGATATCAAGCCTACACCTCAGTAAATATCAGATGCCACAGGATTTTGTATGTATTTCTGCTAAGGGAAAAAATAGAAGTTCACTCATATTTACTCAACCAGGAGGAGTGTCTAGTGGGAAAAAAATAACAACCAATATAAGCAGAAGAAAATTCTGATACAAGAAGGGCTTTCTTTTTTCCCTTCTAGTACAGATCTGACAATTAGATTCTCCCCCTTCCACTTTCAAATTAATGATGCCCCATATTCTACATTCTCCCAACTTCTCAGAATATTTTGCTCTAACTCTTGGGGACACTCTGGGTAAATTGTTTTGGTTATAACCAAGTGGGGGACATAAGAGCATTTGAGCATCATTTCCCTGAAATTTCACACAAAAAGGCACTGACCACACTTAGAATTTGTCTCTAATCTGCATCACTGAATTTTTCACCTAAAGCTATGTATAGAATAGCCTGACATTGGCTGCCATGGCTAGGTGTGTGGTTGGAGACACAGCGTTTTAAATTTCTTTGCTTTATTTGAGGATTTTGGAGAATATTTCCCCCTCAAATGTAAAGTAAAAGTAACAACAGCTTGGACAAAAGTGTGAGACCTCCTGTACTTGAAAAATAAACTAAAGCAAAATACTGAAGGGGCATGGCCAAGTGCTAGTGTGCTTGCCTAGCAAGACAATAATCAAAATGCTAAGCAGAAATGATTTTCTGTGCAATACAGTCATTTCCTGAATGCTGTCTACACCGATTTCACAACCATCCACTTAGGAAGACAGCTTAATTTTAATGTATACAGCTTGTTTCCGTGTCTAGTATATGGATCATGCATGTAACATTGGAGCCAAGAAAATTTCCAAGACCTAAGTGCAATGCAACAAAACATTAAGTTAACCACTCAACTTTAGTGTTTGAGGGTTTTTTAAATGTAATGCTAGTGAGAAGTAATTATTTTTTTTGTTTTTTTTTAATACACATTTAATGCCAATAAGTTTGATTCACATTTGGAATAAAGAACACTGTTTGCTGATACTCAATCAGTAGCACCAGGGAAGAAACTGAAGGTTCATATCAATTTGTTATCTTGAAAGGAATTTAATAACCATGAGGTGACAAAGCCACTGGCAGGGTGTGGGGGCCACCAAGGGGCTGTTCTAGGGAGCTCCAGTAATTAGTATGAAACAATGGTCCATTACCATCTTCAGGCTTGAAGGCCTTCAGGGTCAAAGCAGGGAGATGCCTCCAAACTAATCATGAACCAGCTAACTGGACAGAACTGTCTGACGTGAGAAAGGAATCTTAGTTTGGGGAAGTGGAAGACCAAATGGGGTTGGAAAGGTGACAGTAAAATGACTACATCACCTCAACCCTGGTCTCTCCCTTTTCTTAGCTGGTGACACTTTCCCCTCTCCTCCAAGGCTAAGCTCAACTCATAGGCAGAGGCAAAAGGAAGGCCCAGGGGACAACCATGGAGAGGAAGTCCAAAGGGACAAATAGAGAACAATAAGAAAAAGTTTAATGAATCCTAGTTGAAAATATCTTTTTTTCTAGACATAAATGTATTATTCAGGCTCTGGTGACTCACTCACATCTATAAACTTAGCTGACTCAAGAGGCCAAAACACACAGGATCAAGCTTCAAAGCCAGTCCAGTAAGAAAAGTCCATGAGATTCCATCTTCAAAATTACTAGCAAAAAGCTGTACTATAGGCATGGCCCAAGAGGTAGAGCACCATTCAGGCGAGCAAGCTGAGCGATTGTGAGGCTGTGAGTTCAAATCCCAGTATTGGATAAATAAATTAATTAGCTAATTATATATATATATATATATATATATATATATATATGTACACACACCTTAAATTTTTAAATGAGTAATTAGACCTGATACCACCTTTAGATAAGATGTAAACAAAAATAACTCTTTGGATTGATTATATTTCATTCTGGGAATGGATGAAAATATAATGTAAATATATAGTCGAGTTATGAACTATGTTAGGAAAATAATCCAATAATTTAGCATAGGTATTGAAAATGAAGGGTAATTAGTGAAAATGTACTTACACTTTTTTTCTTTTGTCAGTACTGGATTGAACTCAGGGTTTCACCATTGCTAGGCACATGCTCTACCACTTGAGCCACACTCCGGATTTAATGGTTTTGTTATCTTCATATGAGGTCTCCCTTTTTGCCTCACCTACTTGGTATCTATCCTCCTATTTATGCTTCTCATGTGTTTCTGATGACAGACTCCCACCATTGTTCCCAACTTTTGATTGGTTAGTATAGGCTTCAACTTTTTGTCAAGGTTGGCCTTGAAATACAGTCCTCTCAATCTCAATCTTTCAAGCAGTTAGCTTAAACTCAGGGAGTAGGCACTGTTCCTGAGCCTTTTTCCTCAAGGCTAGCCCCCTACCACTTAAACCACATCTCCACTTCCAGATTTTGGGTAGTTAATTGGAGATAGGAATCACAGATATTCCTGCCAGGGCTGGCTTTGAAACTTGATCCTCAGATCTTAGCCTCCAGAGTAGCTAGGATTACAGATCTGAGCCACTGGTGCCTGGCTTGTATTTGTATTTTTGAAAACAATTATATAATAAAAGATGAAGTATTCAAACCCACTTGGCATGATTATGTCCCTGATAATAATTTTTTAGTAACAGGAATTTTCAGATTATAGAAAGCACACATTATTCTTTTATCTAAAGTTATAGGATAAATTCTAAAGAGATACCATCTTCCATCTGTAGTAGATACAAACCCAATCAAACTTCATCTCATACTGGCTTCATTGCATATTGGCTTCATCTCACATTGGCAAGGGTACAAGTGTAGGAATTTAGATAATCACTAGCTGTATGAGACTAAGAAAGTATTGTTTTATTATTTCATTAGCTTGGAACCCAGGCTTCTATCATTCTAGCTCCTGATCATGAAAGGTTTATTACAAAGTGCAGCTTAGAGGGGCATTCTTTGGTTTAGATATGGTTTATTCCCCCAAACCTTATCTATCGAGGAGCAGTGAAAAAACGTTTAGAGCCAGAGTGATTAGATCTTGTCCTTAGGGGTGGGAATGAGCTAAGTTTCTCCAAACGGAATATATTACCTCAAGTGTGTGTTCTGAGTCTATTTTTCTTTTTTTGTCGGTCATGGGGCTTGAACTCTGGGCTTGGGCGCTGTCCCTGTGCTCTTCATCTCAAAGCAAGTGCTCTACTGTGTAAGCCACAGCACCATTTCTGGTTTTCTAGTGGTTTATTGATGATAAGAGTCTCAGGAACTGTCCTGCTGGGACTGGCTTTGAACCGCGATTCTCAGATCTCAGCCTCCTGAGTAGCTAGGATTACAGATGTGAGCCACCGGCGCCCGGCTTCCGAGTCCACTTTTCTGTGCTTGACCTTCTTCCCACAGATTCTGCTCGCTGTACTGTGAATACGTGCATTTCTGCCTTGCTGCCATCCACGGGCTGGGACGCAATGTGAGGCTCACACAAGATGAGATCACTGATCCTGCTGTACCACCCTCCCCGTCCCCCAAATCTGTGAGCTAAAGCCTCTTTGCCTTACAAATGATCAAACCTAGACGCTTCGTGATAGCAACATAAAAAGGACTCTGGTAGCATCTAATGGAAATTGATTTTAGGAAATAAAAAAATTTAAATGTTCATTATTGTTCCGATTAAGATTATCATCCAACATCCATGTGGATGATGCTAATGAGAAGCTTAGATAACTTTGAGCGAGAATCTATTACTGGTAGTTAACTTAAGTAAATGAGCAGCAGCTTGCCTTAATACCTGTCACATGAACCTCAAACATATGTTCTACTTATCGGTTCTGGGATCTAATTGGCTTTTTCCCCCTCCATTTATTCTATTTGTTTTTTTTTAAATATAGCACTGAGAAATGAGTTCAAATGCTTAATGAATAATAGAGGAAATGTAATGTTTATTATAGAGAAGTAGCTATGCTCTAACAAGAAAATAGTTCATGGCGCATTCTCTTCTCTTTCTTCAAGAGTGTTTGCCTAAGGCCAATGAAATAACATTATGGAATAATAACATGAATGAGACAGGGAAGCTTGCGACTGCATTACTTAATAATAAATGTACAGACCTTGTTTTCCCTAGTGCTTCCAGACACTAAAATTGCCAGGGTAAACATGATTCTAAAGGTGTAGAGGTTGAGTAGTGTCTTATTTAGGTCACTTTTCAAGAGATAAGGGATTCTCCAAGGAATAGAAGAGTGGAGAGATAGATAAAAGTGGACCAAAAGGCAAACATTGCTGTGATTGCTTATATTGTGACAAAAGTGCTTATGCAAACAAATTCAGAAATATACTGAGGAAGATCTGCAAGAACTACTTTGTGGAGAAGAGGTACTTAGTCAACCACGATTGTCACAAATTTTTTCCTCATTACATTTCTCATCATATGACTCAATCCTGCAAGTTTATTGAGCACTCACTCTGGGACAGAGATAGTTGCTCTCATTATTCTTTTTCTGCAAGCCAAGGAAACTGGAACACAGCAGTGAAATGATCTTTGCTCCATTTCAGAGCTGGTAATCTAGAGCTGGAATAGAAAAGCAGGGAAATTATATCCTTAAGTTCCTATTGTTCGGTTCTTACATATGGTTAGATAAACAAATGCACACATGTATGCATGCATGAGCATAGACATTAATGTCCACATACAGAGATCAATATTTGTGATCTTTGGCAGTAATCAAGATTTGTTGATTTTTTTTTTTTTTGTCAGTCATGGGGCCTGAACTCTGGGCCTGGGCGCTGTCCCTCAGCTCTTCAGCTCAAGGCTAGTGCTCTACCACTTGAGCCACAGTGCCACTTCTGGCTTTTTCTGCTTATGTGATTCTGAGGAATCGAACCCAGGGACTCATGCATTCAAGGCAAGCACTCTACCACTGAGAAAGGGGTGATGTCCAGAGTGATGATAGGTTGTAAACATTGCAAAACAAGAGCAATGTGTTTTATTTTTTGATAAAGAAGGATACCAGCAGTTTAATTATATAATAGCCATTGGACATTAGATACACACGTACCATACACTTCACTATCTTAATAAAAATAAATGTTTTTATTATTTTTTAGCATTTCTTAGATGAAAACTATTTTCAGATTTTGTCCTGTGAAGAAGCAAAGATACAGCGACTTAGAGTCATTTGCCTCTGGTGCCACAGTTTGATGGAGGCAGTTTTATACTCTGACTTTTAATCGATTCCAAAGTCTCTCAGCAATTCCTGCTTGTTGCATTGGATCCAACACACCCAGAATGCAGCAGTCCTGGACAAGCCAAGACAAGCCCAGGCAAGGTTCTAAAACATAGACTAAGACTGGGTACACTATCTCCTGGCTATAAGCACAGCTACATTAGAGGCATAGGTGAGATATTATCATGGTATGAGGTTAACTCAGGCAAAGAGTTGGGAAAAAGGACTGGAAGTGCGGCTCAAGTGGTAAACCTCTTACCTAGCAAACACCAAGTGTAACGGATCCATGTTTGTGCCACAAACAAAAGAGAAAAAGGATCAACGTTAGTGAAGGATGGTAACTGTCAAATATACTGATGGATATGACACATTGACTAGTCAAATATAATTATCCGAATGTTCACAGGTGAGGTAGTAGGAGTATAGCATTTTTAATATTAATGGTAGTAATTGCAGATCACTGTTTTTAAATGCTTATACTAATTTTTTTTTGGTATGCATTCAACTATTTAGAGCTTTCCCTGTAAGAAATGCATTCTCCTTTTCACTTGCTGCAGCAAGAAGATATATCTCAAGGACTTCCGGCTGCAGATACTTCCAGGGCCACAACTCTTGTGGATGCCTACTTCTCCATGATGGAGTGAATCTGGAATGCTACGCAAACCTATCCCTGGGCTCTGAGGGCTAGTTTTGGCTTGTGGACTCCCCAGCCTATGAGTGCCTCTTCCTTAGACTGTGTGCAATAGTCTACAGCATTGCCACCCAATCTCACGACCCTCTTTCGTGTCTGCCTCACCTCTATGTCTTTCAGCCTTTTCTGTGCCCCTCCTTATTTTTTTCTTCCTGCATATCTTTTCTGTATTGTAATCCCTGCCCATTTACTCCTATCTTGGCTTCTGCTCTCCAGAAGACCTAAACTCACACATGACTCTTTCATTTTATTAGCAATAAAGAGTGAGAGTCACTGTGGTTCAATAATGCTTGCCCGAAGCCCCAAAAGCGTTCGTTTACTAGAATGGTCTTTACGTTTAGGTTTCTGATTCAGAACCTATGGCAATAAGCCCTATGCAACCTGAAAAAGTAGTAGAAGGGATCATGGACAGGGACAGTATGGTTAGATAAGAAGCCTCCTCCCCCTCCTCCTCTTCCTCCTCCTCCTCCTCCTCCTCCTCCTCCTCGTCATCATCATTATCATCATCATCATCATCATCAAAGTGTGCTTCATCCTACAGTGGCTATTGCCAAACATAGAGGTTCACATTCTTTTGGACAGAGCTTAGGGTTTTTTCCCCATTATTATTAAGTAGTTGTACAAAGCAGTTTATGACTATAATGTATCTAGATCAATGTCGCCCTTGAACATTCTCATACCTCAGGATTTTCATATTTTTCTGTTTCTTGTATGAATCCTATCCTGCAAATCTTTTGTTTTTGTCAAGGTGATGTATCAAAGGGTTACAGTTACATTAGTAAGGTAATGAGTCCATTTCTTGTCAAACTTGTTATCCTTTCCCTCATTTTTCTCTTACTTTCCTACCTCCCGACCTCCTCACTCCCCCCAGCCCAATCCTTCAACTCTTTATACTCTCATATGCATGTATATTTTCCTCAAGAAATTATACACTGAGAATTATAGGAATAGAGGACACAGTTTGGTTCTGAGGAAAATAAAAATGGACTATATACCAAATCACTTAATTAGTATTTTGTGAGTCTAGCAAACCGTTATTGTTACACGATGCCAAATGATTTCCACTGTGAAACTAGTTAAGAATAACTCTGCCCTGACCCACTTTTCCCTTTCTTTCTGTTCTGTTGTTTTATCTTGTTTCTCCTTGTAAGTCCTTCTGTGTTAGTGTTCAGAATCAGATTGTCATTTTTTGAATTCAAGTGTTAATGGTAGTTCTTTAATGATTAAATTCGTTTCACCCCATTTATTCCAATAGACTCCAAAGTTTCTTTGATAGCCTAGATTATAACAACGATGGGGCCTGGGTGGTTCTGTGACTGAGATGTCTCCAAATGAGGACACTGCCAGTTCGGAGCTTCATCATGAACTAGGTTTTCATAGTATATTTAGTTTGCCATGATTTTTTTTTTTTTGGTCAGTTGTAGGGCTGAACTCTGGGCCTGGGCACTGCCCCTCAGCTCTTCAGCTCAAGGCCAGCGCTCTACCACTTGAGCCACAGCACCATTTCCGGCTTTTTCTGCTTATGTGGTGCTGAGGAATCGAACCCAGGGCCTCATGCATGCAAGGCAAGCGCTCTACCACTGAGCCACCTTCCCAGCCCCATGATTTTTAACTGTAAAACCAACATTTTTTTTCCTCCTATAACACTTCAGTTCTCCCCTGCCAATCAGTCAAATGGAGTAGCTTGAACTCACGGGCTGAAGTTCCTGCTTTTAAGCCATCTTCTATTTCTTCCAGTGTAAACGCTTCAGAGGGTATGGGACAGGATCATGACACCACTGGTAAGATACACCCCCACTCCTGTGCTGAAAGTTATCTCAAATGCTAGAATGCTTTTGGAGACAGAAAATTGTAACCTAGCTATAGAGAAAAAATAATTTAAGCTTCTAAGGTAGAGATGTATGAAATTTTAGGTATTGTAGCTTAGATACCAAATGCTCTCTAAAAGCCCACAGGTTTTAGGGTTTTGTTTCTGAGTGGCACTGATGTGAGGCCCTTGTAGGGTTTGGGGTCTAGTGTCAGATCTTTAGGTAAGTGATGGTGAGCACGCCTTTGAAGGATTGTGGGATCCTGATCATTCATCTCTTTGTATCTATCTCTGTCTGTCTCTCTGTCTCTATCTCTGTCTGTCTCTCTATTTCTGTAGCTGTCTGTCTGTCTCTCTGTTTCTAGACAGATAATTATCCAACTGATCCTCTATCTGCTTCTGCTGCCATTGCCTTCTGGAACTCAAAGAAAATACCCCAAGCCTATGGGTTCACTCCATCCAGAATTGGAAGCTATACCACCGGAAGCCTCGCTACGACTTCTCCTGTAAAAATTACGTATCTCAGTGATTCTCTTACAGTGTCGGGAAGCTAATACATCATGCTCACGTTTTTCTTTCAAAGGTTAAGAAGTTAGGCATGTTCCTTGTACTTTATCTCACTCATTAAGTCTACATGCCCTAAAGTTCTCCCCTATTCCCTTCTTCACCTCTCTTTGCAGCTGAGTCTGATAGTTATCCACATCTCTTTGTAAAATTTTCTCTTACTTGTTTCCAGGAGATTATGTTTAAAGTGTACCAAGGGGCATACTCTTCTAGGACAAGCCAAGTTCTTTTGATTGAATGCATTTCTGTTTGTCACCTTTCTGGTGACACCCAACCTTACCTTTCTTTTTTTTTTTCCTTCGTTGTTGTTGTTAACAAAATCTTTGCTATCATTTGTATGAGAAGAATAACTTTGTTCAATGACCTGCTTGAAATGTCCAATATTGCTTCTAAGGCTTGTAAAGATCTATGTTAGTATATTGATGAGAGAGAAAAGATAGAACATCACAGCTTGGTAGATGCTTTCAAAGAAGATTAAAAGATTCATAGGAAGAAAACACACACACACACACACATACACACACACACACACACACAGTTCCCTCTTATACACACACACACACACACACACACACATATTGTTCCCTTTTATGACCATCAGTGAAAAGAAAGATGCATGTTACTTGTCATTGATGATGTTATATACAAAGAAAAGCGCAAATCTGAATATCTGTCATATAATTATGGCTATAATTACTTAATATATTCTTTTTTTGGTGGGTCGTGGGGCTTGAACTCTGGGCTTGAGTGCTATCCCTGAACTCTTGAGCTCAAAGCGAGCGCTCTACCACTTGAGCTACAGTGCCACGTCCAGTTTTCTAGTGGTTTATTGGAGATAAGAATTTCATGGACTTTCCTGCTTGGGGCTGGCTTTGAACTGCAATCCTCAGATCTCAGCCTCCTGAGTAGCTAGGATTACAGGCATGAGCCACCAGCGCCCAGCTAACCTTAATATATTCTTTACCACATAAATGTAAGTTAGTACAGTAGGAATCTATCAGACTCATTCAGGGCTTCCATGCTGAATTGTTTAGTCAAATACGTCAAAAACTAAAAGCCACTAGGTATATGTTTAATGAATGGTTGTAGAGCCACAATAATAACAATTTTTTAAAAACCTGATTTTTGGTTTTGTGTCATTTTTCCTTGCAAGACTTTTTGTTGTATGCAAATATTTTCTTTTCTCCAAATGTTATCATACAGGTTTCATTTCATAAGTGTTGGAGTTATTAGATATGCACTATAATCAGCCTGTTTTAGTTGCATCATCTTCTTGACCAGTCTCTGTACAGAAGTGTGTAAAGTGTAAGAGGCTTACTGGGAATAACCTGAGTGGTGTTAGCTCCCTGCTGCTGAGATGATGGAAGTAGTATGATTACTGCCTTCCTTCACACACAAGAATTCCGGAGTCTGAGCTTGAGAACTAAATCCCACCAAACCAACATGTTTCATCCCACAGTAATTGTAGGCTGCTGACTCCTTATCAGGGTTTGCCTCTGTTTGCTTCCTTCTCTGGCCTTTTATTCCTACTTTTCCTTGGATTTTTTTTCTTTCTATCACATGATTCCTAAATGACCTTTAGTTTGAAGGCATATTAGATATCCACTGTCCACACCAAACTGATAGTTATTATTTAGCCAGTCACTTGTAGCGAGAAGAAAGGAAGTCATGACACACATATATTTACCCACCTGGGTCTACTTTCTTAACCTAGACTAAGATGCAGTAAAATTCACACAGATGGGAACTAGAGAGGGAATCTGGGCAAAAGCAAGTCTCTTTAGCTGCTCCACAGGGGAGCTCATAGATGTTTTCATCTTTTTTTTTCATTACATTCCATTTTAAAATGGTACAAACTATGCCTTATGTGTAGTATATATATATATATATATATATATATATATATATATATATATATATATATATATATATGACAACATAAATCAAAGAAGTCTGGTTTTCATACAAACTACAAAGGACACCAGTTTTGCAGATAACTAGCTATTTCAAATGGCCCCAGTTTGATAAATGTGAACTTGCTTAAAATAAGACTTTACAAATTATACAATA
The DNA here is from genome assembly GCF_024711535.1 of Dipodomys merriami. NCBI lineage: Eukaryota > Metazoa > Chordata > Mammalia > Rodentia > Heteromyidae > Dipodomys > Dipodomys merriami. Next base: position 5,962,635 of record NW_027205715.1, on the reverse strand, counting down.
ATTTGGATTAAATTGAATTATTATAAAACATACATGCCTCAAAATAGCAATAGCACCCAATAATTTTTTCTGAGAGAAGTTATTTGATAGATCAGCAGAAGCACAATTTGAAAAATAACTTCTCCCAGGAAGGTCTCAATGAAACTTGGACCCAAACACAGCAAATGAACTGAAAAAGAAAAAAAAAAATAGCCATTCTTTGAATGCTACTGTTCTGAAAGCAAAAGTATAAGAGACCTCAAGTTCTACAAATTGATTTTTCCTAGCATGACAAAAAGAACAATTATTCATAAAACCAGTAAGTGAGTTAAAGTAAGTCAGGATCCAAGATTTGAAAAGGATGTCTTTTGAGAAGTAAAAATCCAGGCTAGAAAGGTTTGCCAAAGCCTTAGAGAAGGTAATAGCAGAAATAAAACTGTTATTCAGTCTGACATCAAAATTCATGTACTTAACTATTAATTTCTTTTGTCTTTTGGAAATCTAATTTCAACTCAATATTTTCTTCTGCTACTCATGACTATCAAACCTATCCTGACAATGTAAATACAATGTGAATCCCAGAATTTGGAGGCTGAGATAGAAGACCCATAGTTCAAAGGCCAGCATGGTTAATACAGTGAATTCTAGACTAGCCTGGAGTGTACAATGAAAAAAAACTGTCAAAAATAAATAAGCAAGCAAATACATAAATGAAATAAAATGCAATGTGAGCCACATATGCACTTAATACTTTCTAGAAGGCACATGAAAAGGAGAAAGGCAGAGCAATGTCTAATAACAGGAATGTTTTATTTAGCTCAATGTATCCAATATGTGTCTATGTTTAATCATCTGAATTTAATTATCTAATTTCTTAATGAGATATTATATGATTCTTTTAAACTTACACCTTTAAAATCTAAATTGATGTGATCAATAATCACCTGTGATTAGCAGCTTGTAATTTGGAGAATAAAGTTTTACGTTTGTGTGACTATATGTGTGCCCATACTCAGACTTAATGCACATATAAACAGATCTACTCTCTTCAAATATTGTGTGATTTGCAAAGAATGCTTTGTTCATAATATTGTCATACAGCGATACCAGATATTATCAACATGCAGTTAGTTTACTCCCTCATTTCTTCCAATGAGGGCAAAGCTTCTTGAAAACTCCCAGAAAACAGTAGTCCCTGAGTTACTTTTATCAAAGAAATTCTTAACAGTTCTTCACGCCTATAATCCCAGCATTTTGGCATAAACTGAGGCAGGATAATTTCAAGATTGAGGCCAGCCTGGGCTATACAATGAGACTGTCTCAAAAAAAAATTTTATGTGTTGGTTATGGGGCTTGAACTCAGGTCTTGAGCATTGTCTCTATGCTCCTTTGCTCAAAACCAGCACTCTACCACTAGGAGCCACAGCTCCACCTCCAGGTTTTGAGTGGATTATTGAAGATAAGAGTCTCACAGGGATTTTCCTACCTAGGTTGGCTTCAAACAGCCCTCCTCAGATCTCCTCTCCTAAATCACTATTATTACAGGCATGAGCCACTTGTGCCCAGCTTCAAAAACAAATCTCAATGAATTGTTTCATTATCTGTTTTCATTATGTGACTGAATGACATGCTACAGATACATGATTTAACAATGGTTAATACCTAAAAGAAAGTAGATTTTTTTTAATGTTTGACCTAATGATCCAAATCCTAGTTATATATTTTAAATCTTAAAAAGAAAAATCTTCCAACACTTTGGAATCACAACATTTTTTTCCATCTAAGCTAATACTAAGTCAGTTAAGCTTTTGTTAGCTATTTTCCCAGACTGAACTACAAATGCAGTATATTCAAGGCTAGAAATAGCGTAAGACAGTTTAACCACAAAAGTCTACTTGTCCAGTTTTAAATTAGACCTCTCTGATGATATCTGGATATTTTAACTTGTGCTCACCTAGTAAACAATTAAGAAACATTGACTTTGCCTTTGAAGGTATGTATATTTAAAAGCAAACAAGATAGGTTTTGTTTTCTATGTTCCAGGAAGGAGGTAAGAAGCCAGAAAACTTCGATGAGTAATTCAGGAAAAGTGTCAGAGAAGTAGAAGGTTTCAGTAGGTTCCTCAGGGATGAGGATGTCGTACAAGTGAGTTCCAGGGCTGAAAAGGTCAGGATGGGGGAGGAGTCAGAAAACAGTTCGGCATAGGGAAAGCAAGATATGGGAAAGGCCAAAGTCTATCATTTATGCAAAAAGAAAAAAATTGATACACTACCCCCAAATAAAGAAGACACTCAGATTTTGTAGAAACATGTATTTTTCAATGGAGTGATTATGGTTGAGTATGGATTTAAGGATGATGGAAAAGAGGGTAAATCAGTTGAGGAAGGTTCAAAACTGAGAAAGATAATCTTGCCCAAAAATATTTTTTTTTTGTAGAGCTGTCCAGCAAGGAGAAGGCAGATTCAGTCGTGATCCGATGTGTGTAAGACTGAAGGAATAGTAGGGTCAGCCACCTCTCTGACAAAATGTGAGCCTAAGAAGGATTCACCAATCCAAGAATCTTTCCAAACCTAAGCACCTGTTATAATTCTATTTCCAAAGGCAGCTTTCTCATTAAGAGGCAGGAGGGAGAAGCGAGCGAGATAGTCTCATAACATAGTGTTGGTTTTTAAATGCAGTTTCTCAATGCTTAAATTTTTAACAATCCCCGCCACCCAACACGTGTGGGAAGGCCACTGAAGGAGAGAAGCTCTAGAAATAGATGTCGTTGGAAGCTGCAATCCATCGTGAAAAACTTTCAAATGGCATAGTTAGGAGTTTTAGAAGCATTCTGCCCTCCTCCATTATTAACAGAACAGCACAGTCCCAGCCATGGAGAGAAAAAAAAATTTTGGAAGAATTAGTAATGCACAGCATGACTTGATTTATTTGAGCTCAAATTACCCAAATATAGTGGAATTGACACTTAGCAATATTTTTCCATTAGATTTAGTCATTGCACATAGCATAAAATACTTAATTATAGATTTCATTAATGGTAATTTATTGGTAATTACTCACAAAACATCGAACCATTGTATACTATACACATAACATTCCGTCATTAAAATTCATTCATTACATTGACTCCTAAAATAGAGAAATAACATTTTAAATGTGTAATTTTTATTGTAAACACTGAAGTAAACCAATGATGAAAGACACAGGACTGGAGAAGGGTCTATTCTATACAGATTCTATGTAAATATTGTTAGACAAATTAAAGAGTAGAGGGGAAATGATTTCCTAATTCAAGGAAAGATCTTGATCCCAATGAGTAACCCAAATGGAAATATCAGTATTCCTGGTCTACATTGTTATCATAACATTGTCAACTATTTCTGAAGGAAGTTCCCCAGATTTTTCCTAATCAATAACTGTATACTATCTATTCTATTCATCCATCCCATTCTCCATGAGTAGGGACACAAGGAAGTCAGAGCAAGACTATAACATTAGACAAGACACTCAAGCTGTAAGCTAGTGGCTCATGCCTGTAATCCTAGCTACTTAAAGCCTGAGACCTGAGGACTGTGCTTCAGAGTCAGCCCAGACAGGAAAGGCCATGAGACCCATATCTCCAATTAACTACCTAAAAAACAGAAGTGGAGCTGTGGCTCAAAATGGTAGAGTACTAGCTTTAACCAAAAGGGCTTAGGGACAGTGCCCAGCCCTGAGTTCTAGCACTATGATTGGAAAAAAAAAACCACAAAAAATTAAAGAAACCCTCTCCCCATACAAATCAAGCAATAGGGATGCAAAAATATGTAGGAAGACTTAAAAATTAAAACCAGTGATGAAAAACAATTAGTGACATCAACCACAAGTATATACTATCAACTCAATAAAAATATTGGTGATAGATACTTATGACACATTTCAGTCAATAAAGCATTAATCATTATGCTAAGAATCTTAATAAAGATTCACAATTTTGACACAGTATTGAACTTTAGGGACAAGTTTTATAAATGAAGCAGTCTACTACATAGTTTCTATAATAAACAACCAAAATATCCTTTCTATTTAAAATGATTTATTAATACTAAATTAATTATGGCACACTTTCTATATGCAACAATACACAATAATTTATGAAGTTGTTTAGGAATAGTTCGATGATGTGGGAAATACTTACATTAACATGTAACTTTAAGTGAACAAGTAACTTTAGGAAATGAAGCATTCATCCAGGGCATTAGATTTTCATTTGTGAAAGGATCATACAAAAGAAATTGATATGTCAACAATGGATGACTTATAGTTCAAGAAACTTTCATTTTTCTACTTTTTCTAGTTGTAGTTTCAAAAATTTATTTATTTTTTAATTTATTGGAAAGGTGATGAACAGGGGTTTACAATTGCATCAGTAAAGGAAGATAATGAGTACATTTCTTCTTAAACATTGTTAAGGACCTAAAATTAACATTTAAAATAGAATTGAAAAATATGCTTAGCCTATATATACATTCATACACATCATTGGATACTTATTTATGTTTAAACCTGAGAGTTTGTCATTATTTTATAACTGATCATATTTGTAAGTCCTAGATAAGGCGAGTTCTCTCTACCAAGTACATAAATTCTGTCACCCAAGGAGATAACTGTAGCCAGGCAAATGCAGCTAATGAATGGAAAAAGTTCTATATACTTCAATCTCAATGCCTAATCTTTGTACCATGTCTATCCCCTATGGGAAACGTACATCCTTAAGTAAGAGGAATGATTGGTTTAAGTCAGATAACTGGCTCTACTAATCACAGACAAGATCACATTTTAAATTCTTTACCTAAATAGCCATTTATTGAAGAGCAATACTTATTCAGGAGGCTGAATTGGGAAGCATTTCCTCAGCCTCATGCATTGCCCATGTTATGTAGTTCTACTTGAAGCATCTATATTACATTTTATCAGAAATTATTAAGTGTTTATTTGTTTCATGGGAAATAAATGTTCCATAGGCAAACATTTTGCAAACATACATCATAGAATTGGCTTCCTCTTTGCAAGACTTATTGAGGCCATTAGATGACTAATATAGATTATGAATGAACAAAGAAGAATCGTGAATATGAAACAGCACTTCCCAATTGTTTGAGCCTCTCTCATTTTATTAGTGGTACTACTATTATTTCATCAAAGAATTATTAGTCTCTCATTTACGGTTACTTTTAGAATACAATCTGGGAAATACTCAGTAGGTTTATATAAAAATTCATATTGCTCAACACTGTGTATTTTTTACCAAATTAACACATTTTTCCTACTGCCTTTAAGATGTATTTACGTCCATCATGACTTTGAAATTTAATATGTCCTTGACTTCTTTCAGTTCCATTTTCATACTTTTCCTTGAATTGTTTGTGATTATTAGTTTTCAAAATTAGTAATAAAATGAATACTTAATTTAAATAATCATAACCATTCATAAAAGAATGAATCTAGCAAAGTGGTTGATTCAAATTTGTCCTACCCTTTGGTAGGACAAATCTATTGTTTTTCTGTAAATGCCAAGATAACAATATGTTCCCAATCTATGTAAGTGTTTTAATTCTTTCATTTCTCAGTTTGAGATATTTATATATACATTTCAAGTTTTTTTTAATGGTGCACATAGAATAAGATAAAAGAAATGCACATTTTCTTTCTTAGCACTTAGTAGGTATTCGAAACTGATAGTGATAATGACTTTAGAATGTTGAAACAACCAATGTGAAAAAAAGCTTCCTATTTTTAACAGAGAAATATTAATGCATGATGTGGGGAAGGGAGGGATGCATGTCAAAAATACTTTAAATTTAAGTTTGAGAAAGTGTGAGAAATAGCAATGAACTTATGCATGGCTGATGGGTAAAATTAGTTATGTCTGTGTAATTAGGTTGAGAAAGCTGGTATCTATCAAAATATTTCCTCCATCTCAGCAGAGCATACTGTAACTTTTTTGCAAACATACACAGTATATCTGCCATGAAAATTAGCATATTTTCAGTATCTGAGAGAAATAAGGCCAGTTAGACAGTTAGAAAGGTAATCAGCCATCAGACTTACAGAATGATTTTCAAAATGCTTGCCCTTTTCCCTTTGTTTTTGTTCAGCTTTCATTACAATTTGGATGTGTGACTGAAATAAATGAAATGGTTATAGTCACATGTTTGCACATGGGTGTAATGAATTTCTCTTTGAGGCAAATTAGCAAGAGTGGATAAGAGGCAAGAAAAAGAGTACCAGGTGTGAGTGGCTCACACCTATAATCCTTGCTACTTAGGAGACGGAGGTCTAAGGATGACGGTTTGAAGTCTGCCCAGGCAGGAAAGTCCCTGAGACTCTTATCTCCAATTAATTGCAGAAGAATCCAGACGTGGTGCTGTAGCTGTGGTAGAGAACTAGCTGTGATCAGAAGGAGCTCAGTGATAGTACCCTAGCCCAGAGTTCAAGCCCCAGTAGTGGTGAAGAAAGAAAGAGAAAAAAAAAGAAAGAAAGAAAGAAAGGAAGGAATGAAGGAAGGAGAGAAGGAAGAAAGGAAAGAGGGAAGGAAGGTAGGAAGGAAGGAAGAAAGGAAGGAAAGAGAGGGAGGCAGGGAGGGAGGGAAGAAGGAAGGAAGGAGAGAAATAGGATCACCCAGTTTAGAAGACTGAGGGTAAACTGAGTCATGGCATGAGTCAAATAGTAGAAGTAATATGGGACACATGATTATCTGCCAATTGACAAATCAGAAAACCTGCAATACATATAACTGATCAAAGACTGAAAGGCAAATTCTAAGATCTGGAATTTCTGTCAATGTGCAAAGTGTTGATCACTGCTCTAACTACCAAAGGGTGTTTGAGTTTTTTCACTTCTTTATATTTTTCATGTGTATAGTCTCATATTCTTCTTAGGTTACCATAGTACTTTTCATCCTTTCCTACTGAGATTTTTCTATAATATATAACCACATAGAATACTTAGTCTATAATATATATATAACATAAATGGACTAAAATTATATATCTATATAATTATATATAATATTTTATATATTATACTATGTAGTAAATAATAGATAGTTTTATTCTATATATATTCTTTATTTCTTTTAGATACTGAAAGGGACTGTAGAGATTCTACAGAAAATATTTATTTATATGTTCATTTATTTAATTTTGGTGCCAATTCTGGGGCTTGAACTCAAGGCCTGGACACTGTCCCTGGGCTTTTTTGCACAAGACAAGCACTCTATCATTGAGTCCCAGCTCCACTTCTGGCTTTTTGCTACTTGATTGGAAAAAAAGAATCTCACAAATGTTCCTGTGTGGCCTGGCTTTGAACTGTGATCCTCAAATCTCAGTCTCCTGAGAAGCTAAGATTATAGGCATGAGCCACCAGCACCCAGCTGTGAATATATATTTCTCTTGCCTATTTCTCCCTCACCAGTGCATGAGCTCTGTGAAGAATGGACTGTTGACTTTGTTCATCTCTCACTGCTATAGCCTTAGAGCCAGAACAATGTGTGGCATGTCACAAGAGCCCATTTCATATGTACTAAGTCCAGTGAAGTACAGCTAATGAGGATAAGAAAGATGTACGTAGCATACATACTAATCAATGGGTTTTCATTTTTCATTTTCTTTTACTCTATTTCTTATATTTCTTATATTTTTATGAGCATTCATTGGTTGTACAAGAGGGTGGGATTTCTATTCCCATACAAGCACACATCTCAACAACCTCCGCCACTCTGACACTTCCTTTGTTCTGTACTACAATCATGCTTTTAACACTTTACATATAAACACTTCCAATAAAGAACCCCTGCAAGCATTATAAAGAACGCTAATAGAGCTGTTTGGTTTATGGTTCAAGTGGTAGAGCTTCTACTTAACCAGATTGAGGACAAGAGTTTAAATTCCAGGACTTAAAAAGAAAGTAGAAAAATGTATCTGTCCTCGGTGGTCCTTTCCCTTACATCTCATCTTGAGAGTCCGAACACAGCCTTCTTTTCAGAAAGAATCATCTTCAATTTGAAAAAAAGCCATCCTCCTCCACAGGCCCTTTTCTATCAGGCTGGAAGAAACTACAAGCAACTTAACCCAGTGCACAATTTTGCCTCAGGCCAGCCCTGGCTGGAGGTACTACCAAATGAGAAAGAATTTGTGTTAAATCAACTTGAAATCAGGATATAAATCTGTATGCTCTAATTTTAACTACATGTGCATTGCTTAACATATTAGAATCCAATTGGGGCAGTAAAAAAAGGCTGACTTTATGGAACAATTAAGAGCCTTGGTACAGAAGGGACAGGGAATGAAGCAAATTGTATAAACATATACAGAGAGAGAGAGAGAGAGAGAGAGAGAGACAGACAGACAGACAGACAGACAGACAGACAGACAGACAGACAGACAGACAGACAGAGACAGAGACAGAGAGAGAAAGAGAGAAAGAGAGAGAAAGAGAGAGAGAGAGATCCAAAAAATCCAACCAGAGAAAAATTGTTCTGTCAAAATTAAAAGGTGATTGTTATTTTGTTCTAAATTTGTAAAGCCTATTAAAGGACTTTTGTGCATGTGAATCTGATATAAAATACCATGAAAATATATGTCAGTTGTAGAACTTGAACTCTGGGCTTAGGCACTGTCCCTGAGCTCTTCAGCGCAAGGCTAGTGCTCTACCACTTGAGCCACAGTGCCACTTCCATTTTTCTGGTGGTTTATTGGAGATAAGGGTCTCACATGGATGCTCCTGCCTCGGCTAGCTTTAAACTGCAATCCTCAGATCTCAACAGGCATGAGCCACCGGCACCTGGATGAAAGTATGGACAAATGGGATTGCATGAAGCTGCAGAGCTTCTGCATGGCAAAGGGCAAGATCAATAGAAAGCCTATGGACTGGGAGAAGGGCTTCACGAGTCATACAATGGACAAGGGTCTCATATCTAAAATATACTTACAACTCCAAAAATTAAATCCCCCAACAACAAATCCTCAAAGAAACAATCACCCCATTAATAAGGGGGCTAACGACTTATAGAGCAGCTTCTCTGAAGAGGAAATAGGAAAAAAGGAGGAGGCAACAATGATTGATAAGAAACGTACTCATTACCTTGCTCATGTAATTGTAACTCCTCTGCATGGTATTTTCACAATTAAAAAAAAAACAACGAATGGCCAATAGACACATGAAGAAATACTCAACTTCTTGACCATAAAAGAAATGCAAATCAAAACAACATTGAGATTCCACCTCACCCCAATCAGAATGGCTATAATCAAGAACTCTAATAACAACAGATGCTGGAGGGGATGTGGCCAAAAGGGAACCCTACTGCATTGTTGGTGGAAGTGTAAACTTGTTCAACCACTTTGGAAAGTAGTATGAAGGTTCCTCAAAAGACTCCACATAGAGCTCCCCTAGGACCCAGCAATCCCACCTTTGGGCATTTACCCAAATGATCACAAACAAGATGAAACTAAAACTACCAGCACAACTGTTTATCTCAGGATTATTCACCATAGCTAAGATATGGAACCAACCCAGATGCCCCTCAGTAGATGAATGGATCAAGAAAATGTGATATATGTATGTGTGTGTGTGTGTGAGTGAGTGTGTGCGTGTATACATACATACAATGGAATTCTATGCCTTCATCAGAAAGAATGATATCATCCCATTTGTTAGGAAATGGAAAGATTTGGACAAGAATTATATTAAGTGAACTAAGCCAACCCCAAAGAAACATAGGTCCCATGGTTTCCCTTGTTTGCAATAACTAGTATATGTCTAGGACAAGCAGAAAAGGTCAAAAGCTACATACATATGACCATATAAGATAATGTGACATACATTTTCACGATGTTGATCTTTCCAATCCAGGAGCATGGGAGTTCTTGCCTCTTTCTAAGTTCTGTTTTGATTTCCTTTTTCAAGTTTTTAAAGTTTTCATCATAGAGGTCCTTCACTTCTTTGGTTAAGTTAATTCCTAGGTATTTTATTTTTTGTGGGGCTATTACAAATGGAGATGCTTTCCTAATTTCAGCCACAGATTGGCCGGGGGGAGGGGGGACAGGGGGAGGATGGGAAGGGATGGGAAGCGGAAACAAAGGAGGAGGCTACAATGCTTGATGAGAAAAGTACTCATTATCTTGCCCATGTAATTGTAACCCCTCTGTACAGTATTTTCACAATAAAAAATAAAACCAAAAATAAAGATGATAAGCGAAATGAAAGTATGTATTTTTTTTTTTAAAGGAGTATCAGCCAGGCGCCGGTGGCTCATGCCTATAATCTTAGCTACTAAGGAGTCTGAGATGTAAGGATTACAGTTCAAAGCCAGCCCTGGGAAGAAAGTGGGTAAGACTCTTATCTCCAAAAAAAAAACACTAGGAGACATGAAGTGGCACTGTAGCACATTTGCCTTGAGCTGAAGAGTGCAGGGTTAGCACCCATGCTCACAGTTCAAGCCCCACGGCCGACAATAATAATAATAATAACAAATAAAAATTTGAAAAGGAGTATCTATTCTTTTAAAAGGAATAACTTGTGTTACACACTTTGTGGACTCAGATTTGAAATTATGGAAATTAGCCAGGTATGGTAGTGCAAACCTTTAGTCCCAGGGACTCTGGAGATAGACATAGGGGGATTGTGGTCTAAGCATGGCCCTAGCAAAAGTGGCAGATCTTATTCTGAGAAAACCAAACCAAAACATAAAAAGAATAGATCCATGGTGCAAGCGGTAAAGAATGTATATAGTCCACAAAATCCTTTCAAAAAGTTTCAATTTGGTTAGTTCAATCTGGTGAAAGTACTGAACATAAAGATCTACAAATAAACAGGTGGGCCAATAATTTAAAGATTACTATGCCATGCTAAGGAGGCAACACTGTCACCTAATTAAAATGATTCTCTATTTCTTTCTTCTTTAAAGCATCTCAGATTTAGATTTAAGAAACCAATTTTAAAGTATTCTCAAACTTGGTCACTTTATTCTGTGTTTGATTTGCCATTCCAGAGGGCTGAGATGATGCTAAAGATGTTCAATCTTCTGCAAAGCACATTGATTGTCCAGTGACATCTGTATTGCTGTTAAATTTTTCTTTGGAAAAGATTTCACCATGAACAACAACCACCCGTGTACTCCAGAATTCAAAGACTAGAATAACTCCACAAATTTTACAGCTGATAGACTTTCAAAGATTGATTCTAAGAACAGAAGAATTTGTAAACACATGCACATATACGTGTGAGCAATACACGTTTATGTATTATTTACCTAATTGTGTATAAATATGATCATACACACACACACACACACACACACACACACACACACACACACACATACATTAGAGTTACCACAATGAACAGAGAGGGACCCTTAGACAATTAAAATGCTTTATCAGAATGAGGAGCCCTCAAATACCTTGGTGTCAGCTTAGAAAATTAATTTAGTGCTCAAGCATAACTGGACAGATTGGGTAAGAGCACATAGTGAGGCTTTGATTTAAGTGGATATTAGAATACTTCCCAAAGCTTAAGATGTTACAGTAACACCCAGGAGTAAATAATGAGCAGTTTGTGAGAATCTGTGAAGTTGGAGTAATCTTCAGATATTTGTTTGACATAAAAAATGTAGATATAATTCATGCTTAGACCACAAGCTCAAAAAACACAAATGATTCCCAACTAAACAATGGTTCTTCCAAGTTTCCCATTCAATGGAAACCATACTTAGGATCTGAATTTTGATCTTTATTCTGGGCTAATAATACAACAACCACTTAGTGAGCTACAATTACCTGAGATGTTCGGCACTTCATTGTAAAACAGGCTTTGTGTTAGATGATTTTTGTCCAACTGTAGTTAACCTTAGGTTAACTAGGCTAAACTATGATGTTCAGTAAAGAAAGAGTATATAAATGGCTTGTTGACTTTTGATATTTTCAACTTACATGAGTTTGTTAGATGGTTGTAACATAATGGTAATTTAGGAATATTTGTATAGTAATAAACCTATGAAAGTAGGATGACTTTGTGGGTTTTTGTTTGTTTGTTTGTTCGTGTTGGTCAGTTTGGGGGCTTGAACTCAGGGCCTGGGTGCTGTCCCTGAAACCTCTCTATGCTCAAGGATATACCATTTGAGCTACAGTGCCACTTCCAACTTTTTCTTAGTAGTTTATTGGAGATAAGAGTCTCACAGACTTTCTGTCCCCAGCTGGCTTTGAACCTCAATCCTCAGATCTCAGCCTCCTGATTAGCTAAGATTACAGGCATGAGCCACTGGCACCAGGCATAGAAGGCCTTTATGATGATAATAACCTTCATGAGAAGGTTGTTATGACAAGGGTCTTTTGTTTTCAGTAAGGGATGGGATCTCAAACTCTCATCAATGCCAAAATCCTAAAACGGTATAGCATAGAATTGGCACATGAGTCTCTATCCTGAAATCATCTCTAGTTGACTCCTAACACCTTCAAAAATGTAAATACACTCTAAATAGCTGTGACGCTGTATTGTTTCGTGAATGACAAGAAGAAAATGTTCAGACAGTGTTTTAAAGAATACCTTGGGGGTGAGTTGAATCTGTGGATGGGAAATTTACAGATATGACCTGATGGTATTGTAGCCCCATTCTGATCATGAAACAGTTAAACAAGTCAAGTAAATCTGGGATTAAAATTCAGTTTTTTTTTTCCTTTCCCGATTTTCATTGTCAAGACACTACATCCTGGTTTTAAATTAGGTTAATTTTTGAAATTAACATGATGATTTTGCCACTGGATATTTAGTACTCAATATAATTAAAATAGTGTACCTTTCCTACTTCTGACAACTCATTTCACTTGACAGGTAGGGAAAGTAGGGTTTCGTGTGTGTGTGTGTTTGTGTGTGTGTGTGTGTGTGTGTGTGTGTGTGTGTGTGTGTGTGTAAGTAGGGTTTTGTGTGTGTGTGTGTGTTTCAGTCCTACATTTCACTGAGAAAAGTTTGCTTTATGACTCCAGCAACCAAATAATTATCTCCAAATATCTTCCAAATCCTTGAGCACAGATATTTTTCTCATGTACTAAGAAAGTAACTGGGGTGCCTTCTGACTCTGTTTTTGACATTATTTAGTGAAATGGGAAACAACAGCTCACAGGTGCACAGAAAATTAAAAGGCATTGAAATCAAGTTTTATGATTTCAAACTTGAAAATATACTTTGTGGTATGACTGTGCTACAAATAGTTGCTAGATAGTTTATGGGTAATATCAGATAATTTCAAAGATAGTTTTATAGACATGCTGAAATACAAAGATAGGAATACCTGAATTTTTTAAAAAATAACTATTTTAAAATAATTTTCCGGATCCCACAAATACTGTTTTAGCTGTAAAATCAGCCAGTCCTGGTAATAGAATATGTTCTAATATAATCTACTTTTTAAAATACACTAATTTTTTTAGTACAGAAATATAGAAAATACTATCCCTAAACTATATTTAATGTTTATTCATGGTACCCCTTTTTTAGAATTGAGAAACAGCATCATGAGACATATGGATAACCATTCATAAAGGTATAATCATAAATCTTATTTCACAATGATAACCATAAAGGAAACTGGTTAAATGCATTAAAAAGACATACTTAGCAAAATGGGTAAAAAAATCATAATCCTAATATATAATATCTGAGACAAAAAGAGATCCAAATACACAAAGACTATGATTCATTCTCTTATACTTGCTAGGCAATAATTGAACTAATACCTTCTCAATACTTTCTAGTAAAACTTGCTAGGAGTAGTTCGTTTTCATGTGACAAATGCAACATTAGCCTTTATTACTGTACCTCAGAAGTATAAAACTCCCCTTCCTGTTTCATAATTTAGTATGTATGGAATTTTATTGCCTTTCCTTCCCATATCACATCACAGGGGTACATTGCATAGGTAAATACAAGGCTTATTGTTCCTGGAGAATAAGAAATGGTAACTATTCCAGATGCTCTAATAAGACAATCACATACATAATATAGGACAGAAATTCATGGTGCCTTTTTGACATCCTAGGAGTTGCCATTCAAGAAGATGATTTAATATTGTATTCTGGTTGATGGTAGGAAGATATCAGGAAATCTTTTATATGTTGGGGAAATGTTATGATTGGACTGTTAATGATGCCACAGTTCAATGATACTCACATAAACAACTGCAGAATGATCCTCTTCTCTTCAGACATCAACAGGAATATTAAATATTTCCTGGTAAACTCATGAATTTAAATTTTAGTAGACAATGAGAAACACTAAGATTAAATCTTGACCTTAGCTATAAGGATTCTCCAAACAAATGTCAGTCAGCTTCTAATTATATTACCCAGTGTTCTCTAACACAGAGAAATTCAAACATACCTACACACACGTTATACATATATCCTGTTAGTTATAGATAGTCAATATTAGCCTGCATACTTTACAGCCTTGCATACTAAATCTTTCTCTTAATCTATTTCTATTGGTAAAGTCATTTTTCTTTTTTACCTTTTATTTGTACACACAGAAACATGTATATGTTTGAGTACACACACAAGACCATCTTTTGCAATAAGGGGAGATTTATAGCAGGAGATGGCTCATGAAATTATCCACGCCAAGAAACCCCATGCTCTACTGTCTCCAGGCTGTAGAAGCAACCAGCTACTAGTGTAAATCAGTATCTGAGAATCAGACATGTCATTGTCCAAGGACAGAAGAGAATGGATATCTCATCTCAGTGTGAATTTGCCCTTCCCCTTCCTTTCTAGTTCACTCATTCACATTGGTGAGAGCAAACTTCTTCGGTCAGTCTACAAACTCAGATGTTAAATTCACCAACACATGAAAATAATGTTTTATCAGCTATCTGGGCATCTTTTGACTCAGTGGAGTGGACACATCAAATAACCATCTAACCATCACACTAATCATTATTCAACCTATCATCTTAACTCTGTTTCTGTGATGTGTCTGTCTCTCTGTCTCTCACTCTCTCCTCTAACTCCTCCCCTTTCAATTATTTTCTTTTGTGTGTGTGATGATTTCATTTTTAAAATTTATTTTATTTTATTTAAATTTGCATTGTAATTATGATGTATAGAGAGGTTACAGTTATAG